>NC_132856.1:52261405-52565705 GCF_048164855.1 Canis lupus baileyi
AAGTCACTAAGAACAGAGCCTCTGAAGTCTCCTGTGGGTGTGACCCCCCAGCCCGGCCACCTGTTGGCTGTGCATCTCCAGGCAAATGCCTCAGCGTCCCTGTGGTCTCCATTTCCTCTTCTGTAAAATGGGCAGGATGACCGTTCCCACTTCAGGTTGCTGAATATTTGCAGAATGCAAGAGTGAATTCTTCACACCCCATACCCTCTCCACTAACAGGCCAAGGGGCAGTTTAAGAAGCAGTCAGTGGCCAATGGTGTGGAGATATCTGTGCCCGTCCCCAGCGATGCCGACTCCCCTCGCTTCAAGACCAGTGTAGGCAGTGCCAAGTACGTGCCGGAAAAGAATGTCGTTATTTGGAGTATTAAGTCTTTCCCGGTGAGTACAGGGATGGGTGTGGGATCTGAGGGACCTGCCCCTGTGGCTTGCAAGCAAGGCAGAGAATAAATCAGAGACCTGTGTGTGTGCACAGGGTTATCTTTTGAGGGTAATAAGGCTGGAAAGCAGGCCAGCGTGGTGGTTAAGCGCCCCGCCTCCCAGGTCTTAAGGAAACCAGTCCTGGGGTTCAGGTTCTCCACCCTTTCCTCTGTGAGCTAGACAGCCTTGGGAAACCCACTTCCCTTCATGGAGCCTCTGTCTGCCATCTGTGAAATAGGACCACTCTTCCTTGGGCTGCTTGCTGCAGGATTTGGTCAGTCCTTGTAATCTGGGAGGGTCCATCAGGGCCTGGAAAGTGGGGGATGACCATTAGAAGCTCTCAGAGCAGGCTTTATAGATAGAAGCTTCAGCTGTGTCTCAGCCATGAGCCTTTCATTTCT
Organism: Canis lupus baileyi; assembly: GCF_048164855.1. Classification (NCBI taxonomy): domain Eukaryota; kingdom Metazoa; phylum Chordata; class Mammalia; order Carnivora; family Canidae; genus Canis; species Canis lupus. The sequence goes on from NC_132856.1 coordinate 52,262,224, forward strand.
GGTCTGAAATGGTCAAGGAACAGAGCCGGCACTGGGGGCTGCCGTGAGGATGGTCTGGGGCACACAGAGGCCTTTGGTGTGTCTGATGCGCCCATGTGCCCTCAGGGGGGCAAGGAGTACCTGATGCGTGCCCACTTTGGCCTCCCCAGCGTGGAGAAGGAGGAGGTGGAGGGCCGGCCCCCGATTGGGGTCAAGTTTGAGATCCCCTATTTCACCGTCTCTGGGATCCAGGTGAGTGTAGCGAGCCGGTGTCTTCTCTCTTTGGCCTCAGTGGCTTTCCCATTCTCTTGTCCCTTGGCTTGGGTCACTTCTGCTTCCTGGCCTGGGTGACCTCTCCTCTGTAGCCGGCTTGTGCCACTTGTTTCCCCAAAACCACGTTGTGTCTATTCCCTTACACTGTGCCATCTCTTTCCCAGCGTCCTGGACTGTCTCCCTGCTCCCCTCTTCCCACAGCCCATGTCATGCCTTTGCCCCAACCCATCACCTCATTATTCACAGACTGTGTCATCCTATTCCCTCCCCCATCAATTGTGTTACATATGGTTCTCTCACCACAGCCAGTCTCTCTCCACAACCTGGGCCACCTCTCTTCATTCCCTTTCAGGTCCGATACATGAAGATCATTGAGAAAAGCGGTTACCAGGCCCTGCCATGGGTTCGCTATATCACCCAAAGTGGCGGTAAGGCAGACGGTGGGGTCAAGGAAATCAAGAGGATGGTCTCGGGGCTTTGATCACACTCTGGCTTGGAGGGCACCCATATTCAGCAGGCCTGGCCTCAGGCCTACCCTGTCTTTATCACCATGCCAGCTGGGCTTCAGTTTGCCCATCTTCAAAATGGGGGCAGTTGCCAGTTCTAAGGTACTGATAGAGTTTGGACAAGGGACTGAACGCACAGCACTCAATCTGTACCCAGAAAGGAGCTGCTTGTTGCTATGGTTACTATCCCTGTGTTGAACCCCATTCTTAGCCTTGTTATGTACCCATGGGGTTGATCATGAGCACTAGGGTGGGGATGGATTAAATGGGGGGGGTAGGTTCCCCTCTCTTCTCTTTCCCCAACTCTGAGATGGTCTCTGCTCCTTGTTTCCTGGCAGATTATCAACTTCGTACCAGCTAGGAGAGAGAAGAGGTGGGGACTTGGACATGGGGCCTTCCCTCTCCCTGGGCTGGGCAGTCGACTTGAGAGGGAGGAAGATGGGGGATGTGTGTGAGGGAAGGCCCCCGACTTAGCAGTTTCTGCTCCTGGCTTCCTCCCTGCCTTTCCCTCAATCCACAGGCTGGGAGGAACTGGCCTGCCTCCCCCACCTCCCTCTTGCCTCGGGGCTCCTCCCTCCTACAGTTTTATATGAAGAAATAGAGGAGGGCCTCAAAGCCCCCCTCATGAGTGCCTTCTTGCAGTGACCTGCCTTAGGGGTATTGGGGCCTCTCCTTCACAGCTACTGAGCCCAGAGGCCATGCTGGCCCACCTGGAGTTTTAGGATGGTATTAAAAAGAATGAATCTAGCTGCTGTGTATATTCTTGGCTGGGGACTGGGGATGCCAGGGACACCCCTGAAGTGCTGGGACAGGAGTGGGCAATGCATATCCATTTCTCAGCCCTAGTCCTGGCTGGTCTGTGGCAGTGCAGTTGCCCCTCTCCCCCTTGCTCCTTGGGCCCCAGGCCCAACCGGCTCCAACCGGGCTCTCACACCATCAGTTCCCCTTGCAGCAGCCAGAGGGCGCCTCTTAACTGCTAAGTCCTAGGTCTTGGCTCTCTCAGATCCCTCCCAGGGCTCCCGTGTTAAAACTAAAAACTCAAGGGCTAGTGGCTTATTGCGGTCCACAAGCCTGATGTGCACTACCCCTCCCTCCACTTACCGGTCCTCACCTCCTCCCACTCTCCCCATTTAGTCCTCAGGGCTTGCTTTTTCTAAAAAAGTTTATTTATTTATTCATGAGAGACACAGAGAGAGAGAGGGGCAGAGACACATGCAGAGGAAGAAGCAAACTCCATGTAAAGAGCCTGATGTGGGACTTGATCCCGGGAATCCGGGATCCTGCCCTGAGCCAAAGGCAGATGCTCAACCGCTGAGCCACCCAGGGGTCCCAGTCCTCAGCGCTTCTGCTCCTGGGCCACTGCATCCATAACACCCTTCACCTGGCGTGCTTTCCCCCAGATAGTCACATGGCTCCTTCCCTCACCTGCAAGTCGCACATGTCACCTCCTCGGGGAGGCCCTGCCTGACCTCCCTATTTCAACGGCCTTCCTTTCCCAAGAGACTTTCGCTTACCTGTTTTATCACCTTCGGAGCGTTTACCGCTCCGCAAAGATTTAATTTCTGTCTTCTCCCAACCTAAATGATGGGGGGGGGGGGAGGGGCGGGGGTCCTGCAGCGGGAGCCACCGGGCTGCCTCGCTCTCCAGTTCGGCGCCTAGTACACAGAGGGTGCTCGCTAAGTGAATGCAGGCACCTGTAAGAGCCGCCTCGGACCTCGCCTCTCGCCTCCCAGGCTCGTCCACGTGGCGGCTGCAGCTTGCAGCGGCGAGTTTTGTCCTCGCCCTGGCAAGTGCCAGGTTTGGTTCAGTCTGAGCCAGACCGTGATTCTTTCTCACCCACCCCAACCGCCCCCCACCCCGTTTTATTTTCTCGACGGCGCTTAACCCTACCTAAAATTACGCAGTTGCCCTTATGTGCGCGCCCCAGCGCCCGGAAGGCTTCCAGCACGCGGTGGGGGAGCGAATGAAATAATGCGCTGTGCCCAAAGGGCTAATAAATCCTTATCGCGTGACCGGATGGTGAAACCCCGGCCCGAGCTGCCCCAGCCCTGCCTCCCTTCCTCCCAGAGGTGCCGAGGCTCGGGAGCAGCCCGCGTTACCCTGCCCCTGACCTTTCTCCCGCGGGTCAGTTAAACCGGCTCCCTTTCCCGCCCGCCTGGCGAGTTTGAAAACCGAAAACCCCGCCATTGCCGGCGGTCCACCGGTCGCCGGCGGCTCGGCCAATCAGGAGCGGCGCCGCCCATGCCGGAGGGCCGAGCTCCCCCGGCGACGCATGGCCATTGGCTGCGCTGCCCGGGTGGGCGGGGCGCCGCCGGGTCGCGCGCGGGGCAGTGCTGCTGGGCTACAGTGTAGCGAGTTCGTAAGAAAACAAATCTGCAGCGTTCGGGGCGGGGCCTCGCGCGCGCTGGCTCCGCCCCCTGGCGGCCGGCTCGGCGGCGACGGCGTAGCAGGCTCAGAACAGACCCCGCCCGTCGAGGAGGAGGGAGGGTGAGTTGGGGGGAGACCCGGCCCCCAAGGGGCGGGCGCCGGCCCGGGCGGGCGGCGGAGGGTTGGGCCGGGCTCCCAGCCCCCGGGGACCCGCTGGCCGGCAGGGGGAGGAGCCCGGGGAGGGCGGGGGTCGCGCCCGAGTGCAGACTGGGAGCCGGGCGGGGAGCCTCGCACAGGCCAGGTGCGCCTCGGAGGGGATCTTCGGGCCGGCGTCTTCCCCGCGTTGACCGCGCCGGGGTGGGGCGGGGGGCTTTGCAGGCTGCCAGTGTCGACATGCTGCTGGAGGAGGTCCGCGCCGGCGACCGGCTGAGCGGGGCCGCGGCCCGAGGCGACGTGCAGGAGGTGCGCCGCCTTCTGCACCGCGAGCTGGTGCACCCCGACGCCCTGAACCGCTTCGGCAAGACGGCGCTGCAGGTGAGGCCCGGCCGGCCCGGGGCGAGGGCGGGGCGGGGACCCCACACCCTTTCCCTTAGGTCTCCGGGCCGCCCGTCGTGGTGGCAGACTGGGGATCCGGTCCTTTTTTTCCTGGGTAGGTGTTGCTCCCTGATGTCCGTATTCATGGGTGGGGGGTGGATGGGTTAGGTTGGGGGAGGGGAGGACTTTGCATCTTCTCTGGACGATTTCTTATTCTCTGGGTGCGGAGGATTCAGTTTCTCGGGGGAGGTTCTTATTCCGTGGTGTGAGTTCAGCTTCCTTGGGTCCTGGTTTCATAGGGATGGCTCTTGTTTCTTGGAGCTTCTGTGGGGGGATCCAATCACTGGAAGGAAGGATTCATGTTTCCAGGGGATCCCCATTTTCTGGAGAGTTCTCTGAGAGGTATCCAGTTATTTGGGGAGATCTCAATTTCTGGGTTGGTTTTTTTCCCCCAGATTGCTGGTATATTAAGGGAAGTCCTGATGGGGGCACAGTTACAGATGGCATGGGCGTCCTTATTCCTTGGGGGCCATTTTACAGCGGAACCCCATTTCTTAAGGGAGTCAAGTACCCTGGGAGCATCCTCATTATATGAGAGGAGCTATTAATTGGAGAAGGGGGTTTCAAATTCTCTGGGCATCTTATTTACCTTGAGTAGGCAAGTTCCTTGGGGGCAGTTTTCATTCTATAAGGTCTATTTCCCCGGGGGGGGGGTTGTCATATTTCCTAATGATTTCCCGTATGGGTTGGGGCAAGTGTCTGATTCCTTGGTGAGGGTCTTAAGTTCCCTGAAATTTTTCATAGAGGCTATTCCCTAGTTGATCATCTTATCCTTAGGTGATGACCAGTTTCTTGGGGGTTCCTATTTCCAGGAGATACCTTTCTCTGGGGTATCAAACAGCTGTCTGAGAGCTTGTGTTCCCTGGGGCTTCCCCATTCTTGAGAAGACCTCTAGTGTTCCCTATTCTTGCATGACCCCTCTCTTCAGTGACTCCTTTTCAAGGAACCTCTCCCTTGAAGGCCCCTTACTCTGTGCCCCCACACAGGTCATGATGTTTGGCAGCCCCACCATTGCCTTGGAGCTCCTCAAGCAAGGTGCCAGCCCCAATGTCCAGGATGCCACCGGCACTACTCCAGCCCATGATGCAGCACGCACTGGATTCCTGGACACTCTGAAAGTTTTGGTAGAGCATGGTGCTGATGTCAATGCTCCCGATGGCACTGGGGCACTCCCCATCCATCTGGCAGTGCGAGAGGGCCACACAGCTGTGGTCAGCTTCCTGGCTACTGAGTCTGATCTCCATCACAGGGATGCCAGGGGGCTCACACCCCTGGAGCTGGCACAGGGGATAGGAGCTCAGGATCTCATGGACATACTGCAGGGGCACACTGTGGTACTGCTGTGACCTGGGGCCACCCCCTCCAGCAACAGGACCCAGCGAGGTTCTATGTTAAAAGAGGAGAGAAGAAACACTTTCTTCTTTCACTCCTGCCCACCGTCGAAAGGGAAGGGGCACCAGTTTGTGGCTTGTTGGTGTTGATTTGCGGGGTGTGTGTGTTTGAGGGGTATTTCTCAATTTGTTTTTCTCACCCCTTTTGATGTGTTGAGCAGAGAAGGGCTCCTGCAGACATCAGCCATCTAAACGGTTCAGTTTTCTCTGCGCCTCAGATTGCTGGGGCTGCAAACGCCCAAGGGCAGAGCATTTAAAGCCCCAGCCCGAGTGAGGTCATCGCTTCCAGGGCTCCTGGAACCTGGCGACCTTGGCTGGCTGTACCCAGAGAGAGACCTCAAGTGTGCACACTGCTTTCAGGCATGGGGGAGGGGGGGAGTGTTTCAAATCAATAAAAGGGTAGTATCAGTTCATTCATATTTTGTTGGAAGCTTGTTTTCCAGTCTCTTGTACAGCGTTTAAAAAAAAGAGATTCTATTTATTAAGCTTTGTGGAAAAAAAATTGTTGTGTGATAACTTAATGTTTTTACCCATTAAATTAAGACTTGTGCATGATCACAGAGCTGGTGGCTTTTGATTTTTGAGTCTGCGATGGAGTGTCGCGCGTCCAGTACGTTTGTGGGGGGTGGGCGCAGGGCGGGGGGACAGATCGTGGACACTTTGGGGGAGGGGAGAGAGTGGTAATTCCCAGGGTGCCAGAGGTGAGTGAGCTGGGTGGGGCAGCGGTTTACGCTGTCGGAACGGAAGGGAGGCAGGAAACCGCGAGTGGAGAAAGGGCCCCCAGATGTCAGCTGGGTGCCGGGAGCCCCGGGGGGGCCGTAGTGGGCGGTGGCTGCAGTCTGACCCGCAAAGGCGTGACCCGCGGGCGGGGACTGTGGTCGCACGCCGTCAGGGATCCCGGAAAGACGGGACGGGATTAGGCGCGGCCCGCGAGGCTCCGCCTCCTTCCAGGCTCGCCGGGGCGGGGCCGGGAGTAGCCCCGCCTCCCCGGGGGCCGCTCGCCACGCGCGTGCGCAGTGGGCCGCGCAGCCGCCATGCCGGAGCCGCGCGGCTCTTCGCCCCTTCGGGTAAACGCGGCGTTTGCGGCCCGGTACGGCCGCTACCGGGAGCGCGAGGAGCTGCAGCGGCGTGAGTGCGGGGCGCATGCGCGCGGGGCGGCGGCGCGTGCCGGGCCGTGGGGAAGAGGGGGCTGATCCGGTCCTCCGCGCTCATCTGGGGGGGCTCCCATCTCCGCTCCGCAGTTAAAGATCGCTACGGGGACCGGGACCGCGGCGGCGACTCCAGCTCCGAGTCGGACTCTAGCGACGAGCGCGTGGTGAGCTCTCACCCCGGCGCCGTACATTCGGGAAGCATCCAAGCCCCCCACCGCATCCCGACCCCGATATACAGAGGGCGGCTCACCCCCAACCCCACCTCACCCCACGCGAGTTGCCATCCTCCTCTTCCTAATCCCATGAAGGGCACAGCGCTCCTCCCCCGGGGGCGGCCACATTCCCGTCTACTTCCCCTCTCCCGCCACCATCCACCTGCTTCTCCCATCGTGTGAGGTGCGACGATGGGACCGCCGCGTCTACTTTTTCACCCCCAAGAGTTTAACCATTTCTTGGTGTCGGACTCAGTCCCCGAAGTGGGACATCCCTCTGCCACGTGGGGCGCACAGCTTCTCACATCAGCCCAGATTTGGGGCCTCACCGTGCAACCCAGCCCCTGCTTGCTGTCCCATCTGTGTCCTCTCTGCTCACCTGCCCCCGTGTTAATCCTTTCTCCGGGTAACTATCCTCCCCTTGCCCACTACCTTCTATGTCAGATCCTGTACCTATGTGAGGCCCGCCCCTGCCCGCCCCCCACCCCAAGAGGGCCCCTCGTCCTCCTCTACTTGTTTTGCATCTTTGGACCGCCCCTCTTACCCACCCTCCAGCCCCCAACCTGCTTCTGTTCCCCCTATCTTTCTGGATAGATCTTTCTCCTTCCTCCTAATGTATGCCCCTCCCTCCACCCTAATTTCCACACCCTTTCAGCCCACCTGCCCCTATTATTTAGTGCCCCCCAGCCTCCACCAGGGCTCTCACCATTTCTGCAATCCTTTCATGCCTTAGGAGTTTGACCCCCAGCAAGAGCGTGACTTTTATAGGACTCTCTCCTTGTTGAAGAAGAAGGACCCCCGCATCTATCAGAAAGATGCCACCTTCTATCAGAAAACAGGTCTGGGGCTGCTCCTCCCTTCGGCCCAGGTTCCTCGTTCCCTTACTGGTTTTACTGACTTCTGAATGAAGCCTTTTAACACACAGGTCATGTTCCATGTCCAGAGTGCTTAGCGGAGGGTTTTAGGTTATTGTGCTTGGCGCTCTTCAAAGCAGGAGTTACTCACTGAATGAGCACAGCCAGCTACTAACACATAGTACAAGTGTGATACCTGTTTCACAGCTGGGAACTGGTGGCTCGGGGATTTGAAACCGCCGTCTGACCCTGGCTCCGCCTTGTGGGATCCTTGGCCTGGGGAAGGTGGGGGGTTGTGGGTGATGGCAGGTGTCTTCTGGCAACCTGACAGTATCGTCCTCGGAGAGCGAGGAAGCTGAAGAAGTGCCAACAGCCAAAGAGAAGCAAAAGAAGATGCGTCCTATGTACCTGAAGGACTACGAGAGGAAGGTTATCTTGGAGAAAGAAGGGTGAGGAGAGGTCCTGACTCCCTGCCCCATCCTCCCCGCAGCCTTCCCCGGGCAAGTGGATACATGAGACTCTTTGAAGGGGCGGGAAGCAGCTGGTGGTGACTCACCAGGGTTGAGGGGACCCCAGAGAACAGGAGTGTCAGTGATCTACCTGTACCGCCCCTACAACTGCTGTTTGGAACCCTGTGGGGATAGATGAGCTGTGGGGAGTCTAGGCTGAAGCCCCCACCCTTCCTTGCACAGCAAATATGTCGATGAGGAAAATTCAGATGCAGAGACCTCCAATCAGAGATTCCAGGTAGGTGGGGTGGAAACCCTGGTTGGGGGCTGAGGGGCCTGGGGCTGGGCCTGAGGCCAGCATCACTTTCTCTGCAGCAGATCTCGTCGAAAACTTATGTAGAAGAACAGAAACAGCTGAAGGAAAGGTGAGCCTGGGCTGGCTGAATGGCCAGATGGATCAGTGCTGAGGCTCTGGGGTTGGACAGGCCTGGGTTCAAATCCAGCTGTTACTTGATGGCTGTGTGCCCTTGGGCCCATCACTTAGTCTTTCTGTGCCTCAGTTTCCTCATCTGTTAAGTGGGGTTGATGGTGCCCCCTGTGCCACAGCACTGCCCTGAACTTGGTGAGGAGAGCTCAGGACTTAGTAAACAGGCTTCATCTCAGGACTGTGGGCAGGGACCAGCCTGCGTATCCTGAGTCTTCCGCTCTCACATGGGCAGCTTCCGGGCGTTCGTGGAAGACAGCGAGGATGATAGTGCTGGGGAAGGTGGCTCTGGGTTGCTGCAGAAACGTGCTAAGACCAAGGAGGAGAAGGTGGGTGCTGGACTGGCTGGCTGGCTGGGGGTGGGTGGCAGGAAGGGGTTGCCAGACCCTCAGTGCTGGCCTACCCTCAGGCCCAGGAGGAGGCGGACTACGTGGAGTGGCTAAAGGGGCAGAAGGAGATTTGTAACCCTGACGCCTTGAAAGAACTGGTGAGTTATTGGGTCTGTTCTGTCTCCAGCCCTTTTCTGGAAACCAGTCCTTGAGGGGGTCGCCAAGAACACATAGTCTGAAGAGGGGGTGTGCCCCTCTCTGGGCGCCAGTTTCTGTTTCTGTGAAACAGAGGTTATCCCACTTAGTCTGATGGCAGCTCTAGAAGGCTCGGTTACTTAGGTCCACGTGGTGCCCATGCCCACCCGTCCCTAATCTGGGTCCCATCACCCCGTCACCCCCAGACCCACCTCAAGGAATACTGGAACAACCCAGAGCTGGACGAAGGAGAGCGGTTCCTGCGGGATTATATCCTCAACAAACGCTATGAGGAGGAGGAGGAGGAAGGCGAGGAAGAGGAAGAAGAGGAGGAAGGGGAGGAGGAAGGGTGAGCAGTGTCCCTTGGGGGCCTGGAGCCAGTGCTGGCCAGAAAGCAAAGGGCACCAGGCGTTTACTTTTTCACACAGATGGTTGCAGAGTTATTGTTGCATGAGGAAGAGCCGCGGTGTGTGGGCTCTGGAGCTAGGTGGCCCTGTTGCCAGCCTGTGCCTCAGTTTCCCCATCTGTAAAATGGGGGTGTCCCCAAAAGTAGGGCTCTTGTGGAGATTCAGTGAGTTAACATTGCTGGGACACAGGAGTGTAGGGGTTTGACTAACACCCCTATCTCTGCCCCATTTTGTCCCTCAGGGGCCCTGGCCTCCCGGTCCAGCTAACTGTGGATGATTCCTCAGACGAGGGGGAGCTGTTTCTGAAGAAGCAGGAGGACTTTGAGCACAAGTACAACTTCCGTTTCGAGGAGCCGGACTCGGCCTTGGTGCGTGACCTGGGCTGGGACGGGGGACCCAGACCTTGGGCCCCAGGCCGAGAGAACCCAGAATCATCTCTGTGACCCTTCCGGGCTCCCCTGCTCTCCCCAGGTCAAGACCTACCCTCGAAGCATCGCATCCTCCGTGCGCCGCAAGGATGAGCGCAGGAAGGAGAAGAGAGAGGAGACTCGAGAGCGAAAGAGGAGAGTGAGTGTGGGGAGTGCCAGGTTGGGGAGGGTTGCCAAGCCTGCGGGGTGAGCCCACACCCTCGCTCCCTGCCTGGTCTGCCATCCGCAGGAGAAAGCAAAAAAGCAGGAAGAGCTGAAGCAGCTGAAGAACCTGAAAAGGAAGGAGATCCTGGCCAAGCTAGAGAGGCTGCGGCAGGTCACCGGCAACGAGACGCTGGGCTTTGAGGAGCGGGACCTCGAGGACGACTTTGACCCTGCCCAGCATGACCAGCTCATGCAGGTACGCCCGTGCACCCACCCCAGCTAGGTGGCGCAGCTTGGGACAGGGCTCTGAGATCAGTGCTTGTTTCCTGGCTATGCAGCCTCAGAGAAGTGACTTGACCTCTCCGAGCGTGTGTGTCCCTGTCTGTAGACTGGGGTCAACCATACTGTCCACTTTAGGGCTGTTGTAAGGATAGCCTGAGAGAAAGATGCATAAAAATTGGTGATACTCGAGGAAGACAGGTTGCTGTGTTTCCTTTAAACTTCTTGATGGTCATTGTTCAGCTTGAGGGGACATAGCAGTAGCATCAAGCCATGGAAACAGGCAATAGAGTGTTATGGGGAAAGCAGTGGGGGCCTCTGGGGCCCCAAAGAGACCCCTGACCAAGCCCAGGAGGTCAGGGAAGGAAACTGAGGATATATAGGCTTCAGTTTCTCGGTAAAGTGGAGGTAGATTCTGTCTCTCGGGGTGCTTGTGAGAATGCAGTGAGATGCAGCCCAGTGCTGGGCATACAGTAGGCACTTAATAAATGACATAGTTAGCGATGTCTGCCTTGCCAGGTGCCCCCAGGGTGCTGGCGTTACATCAAGTGCCCAACAGTTTCAGCCTTCTTGGAGCTCACGGAATGGCGAGAATCAGTCTGGTAGTCACTGAGCACCAGGTCACTTAGTGGTCCCGGCCTCCCAGAGCTCCCAGTCTAATGGCAGGCCCTTAACTGTGCACTTACAACCCCCAGGCATCAGAGTGCTGATAGGGATGTGCAGGGGTGGTGGGGTCTTAGAGGAGACTGGACTTTGTCAGGTGTGGTGGTGAGCAGGTTAGGGCGGTAGCTGAGGCCCGAGCAGCAGTTAGATAGAAGGAGGGAGGGAAGGAGGGAGTGGACCCGGGGGGGGGGGGGTGCCCAGGGGCAGAGTTCTGCGGGGAGGGAAAGAACCAGCTCTGTGGAACAGAATGGTAACCAACACAGCATGGGGGTGCAGGGGCAGGGAGGACACACAGAGTTCCCCTCATGTCAGCAGCTATGTCTGGGGGGTGCTGGGAGCCATGTAAGGTGTAGGAGTAACACTGGGGGAGTGAGTCTGGCTGATCCTCCTGGCCCTGACCCTGACCCTGCAGAGATGTTTTGGGGACGAGTACTATGGCACCACAGAGGAGGAGAAGCCGCAGTTTGAGGAAGAGGCAGGGCTTGAAGGTGAGGTCACCCAGGGCACCGGCCTGGGGGAGCTGCTTGGTCTGAAGTTGCGACTTCCGCCCTGACCCCCTACCTCTGTGTCCTCCGGAATCAGATGACTGGAACTGGGACACGTGGGCTGGGCCTGAGCAGGGTGGAGCTTGGAATGAACAGGAGCTGCACTGCGAGGACCCCGACTTTAATGTAGGTGCCATGGGTGGAGGGGAGACCCGGGGGGTAAGTGGCCCCCCTCCCACACCCCCAGAGGGCTGGCCTGACCTCTGCGTCTTGGCAGATGGACGCGGACTATGACCCCAGTCAGCCGCAGAAAAGGCAGCGTGAGGCCCCCTTGACGGGCAAGAAGAAGCGCAAGTCACCGTTTGCCGCGGCCGTGGGGCAGGAGAAGCCGGTGTTCGACCCTGGTGAGGTCCCAGGCCGGTGGCGGTGGGCGGGCAGGGGCTCCAAGGGGCCTGGCAACCCTGGCAGCCTGGCCCCCTCCCTGCACAGGAGACAAGACGTTTGAGGAGTACCTGGACGAGTATTACCGGCTGGACTACGAGGACATCATCGATGACCTGCCCTGTCGCTTCAAGTACCGTACCGTGGTTCCCTGCGACTTCGGGCTGAGCACTGAGGAGGTGGGGTACCATTCTGGGGTAGGGGGCGCCCCCTCGGCAAGAGGAGTGTGTAGCCAGCAGATGTTGCGACTCCCCCCACTCCCCCTTCCGTCATCTCGGAGGGAACGTTAGAGCTAACAACTGTACTGACAAGGTTACCTGCCTCAGACAGCGCTTTGCCCACAGAACACCCTGCAAATAGTACTTTTACTTCTGTTGCCAAATATCCGCAGTTGGGTGGCTTGGTGGGCTCTGGAGACAGATGGCCTGCATTCAAATCCTGCCATGGCCGCTCACCAGCTGTGACCTAGAAGACTCTGCCTCCGTTTCCCCATCTATAAAATGGGCCTAATAACAGCCCCACTGCAGCTGTAGAGCTGAAATGAACGTGTGTGGCTCTTGCGACGGTACTTGCCTGGTAGCCGTGGTGGCCGTGGTGGCTTGACTGTTCATGGTCAGCAAAGCCAACATTTATGTAGCTTATACCTTCTGCATTCATTCAATCTTCCCGGCAGCCTTTCAGTATTTTCTAAGGGGCTTGCCCGCCTCATAGATGAGGACACTGGGGCCTGAGCTGGGAACCTAGGCCTCATCTGTAATTAGCAGACCTGGTCATTGGCGCAGAGCCCCTTGCCTGTCCTGAGGCTGCTGGGACCATGGTGCCTAAGTGAGGCTCTAGGGTCCCTGGGCCCAAACTGGAATCTGACTTCAGCCACTTCCTGACCACGTGACTGGGGCACGGATCTCCTTGCTGAGCCTGTTTCCCCATCTGATGCCCCCTGCCAAAAACATCCAGTGGCCTTCACAGAGATCAGTCTTTTCCTGCAATGGTGACAACCCTGCCCAGTGGTAATAGCGTTTCCCTGTTTTGACCAGCGAGATGGCTAAAGCTTAGAGAGCCAGGCCCCCTGCACCCCTGACCCAGGGCTCACAGAGCAGGACCCCACCCTCCCTTCCTATGTAGATCCTCGCTGCCGATGACAAGGAGCTGAACCGGTGGTGCTCCCTGAAGAAAACCTGCATGTACAGGTGACATGGCTGGGCCAGGTGTGCCAGGAGGAGGGGCGGGTGGGCGGGCAGGCAAGCAAGCATGGGCACCTCCCAAAGCAGCCGGCGATAGGCATGTCTGCCGGGCATCCGCAGGTCAGAGCAGGAGGAGCTGCAGGACAAGAGGGCGTACAGCCAGAAGGCCCAGAACTCCTGGAAAAAGAGGCAGATCTTCAAGTCACTTTGCACAGAGGAGTAAGTGTCACTGGCTGGAGGAGGGTGGACTTGGAGCCTGCTGGGCCTGGGTTTGAGTCTTGCTCTGTCAGCCATTTGTTGCATGGCCCTGGGAATGGGGCTTCCTTTCTCAATACCTGGGTTCAAATTCTGGCTGGGCCACAGCTGTGTGGTGTTGGACAAGACACTTGTCCATTCTGGGCCTGTGTCATTTTTTAAATGGGGGTGGTAGGGGGTAAAGATGGCTTGTTTCTTGTTGGGTTCTTAAGGATTGAGTGAATTAATTTATGTAAAGTGCTTAAAACATAGTAAAACCATATAGGTATTAGCGTTATCATCATGCTCAGTACTTCCTAATCTGTAAAGCAGGGGTGATAGAAGCCCACGGAGCTGATTTAAAGCTGCAATAAATCAATTTCCATGAACAGCTAAGTATAGGCCCAGGCTCAAGATGCCAGAATTATCAGCAATACAATTGAATCTCTGAGTTCAGTAGAAGAGGCCCAATTTTGGTGTCTGACTTGGGTTTGAACCCCAGGCAGGCTCCTGATTTGCAGCCTTGCCTCTCTGAGCCTCGTCTTTCCTCATTTGTAAGATGGGGGATGTGTACTCAGGAATAGGCCTAATTGTGACCAGCTTGGGCTGAGCCCCCACTTTTCTCCTCAGGACTGAGACACTCACGGAAGCCACAGGGAAGCCACAGAAAGACAAAGCCGGCCCACAGGGGCAGCTGCTGGCACTTGATGGGGCCTGTGGGCAGCAGCCCCAGCCTGGGAGCCCCCCAGTGCAGGAAGAAGCAAGCCCTGTGCCACACACCCAGAAGCCCCAGGGGCGGAGGAGGGGCAAGAAGGCACGTCTCCTGGGTCCCACTGTGACACTTGGTGGGCATGAGTTTAGCCGCCAGAGACTGCAGGCCTTTGGCCTCAATCCCAAACGGCTGCACTTCCGCCAGCTGGCCCGGCAAAGGAGGAAGCACCGGGGTCCCAAGAGTCGCCCCTGAGGCAGCAGGTGGGGGCCCTGGGGTTCCTCTCTTCCAGTCAAGCTCCTGACTGTTTCTCCCTCATGGACTGTGTGGACTCTGTGGGCAGAGAAGGCTTCCTGTCTCACAGATGTGGCAGCTGAGGCCTACCTACCCAGCTTCCTCCAGCATCTCACTTTGAGACACACCTCGGACCCCAGCCATAGCCACAGTCAAGTTAAACGGCTTTATTAGCCCCTGGTGGCCACAGTTTCCCCCGTCACCCCCAGATCTCAGCAGGGTAGGGGTTTTGGGACCAGTGAGGGGCACAGGTGGTCCAGTGCAAACTACAGTACTTGAGTCAGGCCCTGAGTGGGTGTCCGGGAACCCTCCCTCCTCGCCCTGTGAGGAGGCCCAGCTGGCGGGAGGCAGGTGTACAGGCTCTGCCCCAGTTCAGAGGTTTCCTGGACTGGTCTCAGCTGCAGTTGTCAAGGGGTTGATGGGAAAAGGCCCATCACCTCCAGATTTCAAGCTCCCACACCCAGCATGACATAAATAAAAAAATAAATAGTGCGCATCTTCTCCCCCAACCCCACGCGTTATAAAAACACAAAGTCCTCAGAGCTTGGGCGTTTGGCTTTGAGGAGCCGCCCCGTGCGAGGGAGCCGCAGTGTTGGCTGGGAGAGCTGGGAGCAGAGGTCGTCCAGGCTGTGGTCCTGAGCATGGCCTTCAGCCAGGGTGAACATGGGGTAGCGCTCAGTGGCTGAGGAGGAGCTGAGGACCTGGCAGGAGGAAGGAGAGTGGCTTAGCTCCAAACCATATTAATTGTCCTAGAAGTATAATTATCCTAATAGGTATATTTATCAGGTGCCTCCTGAGCTCAACTTTCATCCCTCCAGGGCAATGACCCAGGCCAGCCAATCAGCACTTCCCATTCCCTCGGCCACAGTGACTGGCCAGTGATGGGCGTGACTGATGAACAGTAACCCTAGGATTTTTGCTGCATCTCCTGGGAAAGTGGGGCTCCCTTTCCACTGAAAAGGGAGGTGGGTGCCCAGAAAGACTGATGGCCCCCTCTTGCAACTACAAGGGTAAAGCCCTGATGGGACAGTAGAGCCAGGAGAAAGGGAGAGGTTCCACCACTTGAGTTCCCGGGTGCAGCTGTCCAAGCAGTGATGTCCCTCGCCTTTTGTTTTACGCCCTTCATTTGGTCTAATCAGCAATAACTGAGCTTTTGTAGCTCGTGGGCAGGATAATAATCTTGGCAGCACTGCCTGCAAGTAGCCTCCCTGGGTCTGCTGGACTCAGGGTCTCTCTGGTCCTCTTCAAGACCCTCCCTGTCTGCTTACCCTCCACCACTCCTTGCTCACCCTGGTCAGCTCTGAGCAGAGTGTCTCGAACTCCTTCTGGTCTCCAGCATAGAACCCCACCGTACAGCTTGGGTCCATTTTGGCAAAGGCCATCTTTCGAGGTGAGGTGCAATGGAAGGACTGGGGCGTAGGAATGAGGCAAGTTTGGAGCCCCAGCCTCCTCCATGTGCCCCAAAAGCCCACCCCAGGGATCCCGCCACCCACCCCCCACCAGCTCACCTCCAGGGGAAAGTCAGCCTGACTGACATCCACAGTGGGCTGGCAGTAGTGGGGGTCCAGGTAGAGCAGGAAGTCATCTGCAGGAGTGGAGGCATGAGCAGGGCTGGGGAAGGGCAGGGTGGGGCAGGATGGAGCGGGACGGGGTGGGCCTACCCTGGTAGCCGATGAAGTACAGTGAATGCCGTGGCTTGCCCCCCATGATGCCCAGGCACAGCTCTGAACGCAGAAGCTCCTGCAGGGAGAAAAGCAAGTAGAGGAGTATGCTCCGGGCAGGTGCCGTCAGACAATCCCTTGGTAAACACGTAGCAAAACCCCAATGTGTGCACACCCAGCCCTATCTCACGGAGCTGGGAGCTGACGTTCTAGTGTAGGAGGTAAACAAGGAACGTGATGAATAAGTTCTGTCACATGTCAGTAGGCGGTAACACTGGGAGAAGAAAAGAGAAGGAAAAGGCTTTAGAATTTTAAGTAGAGGAGTCAGGAAGGCCTCACTGAGAGGTGTCATCTCAGCGAAGACCTGAAGGAGGTTAGAGAGGGAGGGAGGAGTGAATCTCTGGGGAAAGAGCGCTCCAAGCAGAACAGCGAGTGCAAAGGCCCTGAGGCCAGTGTGTTCTGAAAACAGTGAGGAGGCTCAAGTGATTGGGGCAGAGTCAAGTGAGAAGGAGAGTGGGGGCAGATGAGGTGAAGGAATGGGCAGGGACATGGTACAAAGCTTTGCAGGCTGTGGGGAGAACTTTGGCCTTCACTCACACCGGAGTTTTTCCAGCCTTGCCCTTCCTTTAGCCTGGAACACTCTGGCTCCTGCCCTGGCTGGAGAAGGGCTTGCCTAGCCTGCAGCCACCCCCATCTGCCCTTTATAGCCTTAGTTTTAGTTCCTCTTGACTCTAAGGTATAATGCCACAGCCATCAGTTTGGTTTCAGATCCACTGTCCTTCCCCCATTAGAATGTCCACTCCCAGAGGGCACGAATGTTTGCCTGTTCACCGCTGAAACCCAGCAGCTTGGCGTGTAGTAGGTGCTCCCTAACTACCGAGTCAACAGGTGGACAGATGCAGGAAGAAGCAGACATACCTGGCCGGAGCTCAAGGAGCCCCGGCAGTTCCCAGGGGAGGCTTGGTGGAACCTGGCAGACCTTACCTTCACGCAGGGCACGTATACGGGGTTGAGAGTCTCGCCGCCCAGCCGTACTGGCACCAAGATGACCACAGACTTCCACTCAGCTGTGGGGTCGGGCCTGGCCACCAGGCGTGCCACGTCTGCCTTGTACACTGGAAAGGCGGCACAGCCGAGTCACATCCGTACACCCCCATTCAAGCCTCGGAGTGTGGCCCTCCACATGCCTGTGCCACCTCAAAGGGTCCCACTCCTGTTGTCAGCAGAAAGGGAGACCTTTCTGGTGCCCCATGCCCAAACTCTCCCCACACCGACAATTCCAGGGCCTCTGGGCAGGTGTAGACATCCCTATTTTCCAGAGAGGGCCGCTGAGGCCCTGAGATTTAGATAAAGAACATAAAACCAGGAGGAGACAGAGAGCCTTCCGCACAGCATGGAGCACCTCCCCAGCTCTAGGCCTGATTAGTCTTTACTGACTCAGCGCATGCATTTGCCAGTATGGAAATAGAGCACCGAGCAGTCGTCCCTGCATGTCCCTCCTCCTCAAGTCCAATCGGGCGGTCTCCATTCTCCCCCTCCTCCCTTACTGCTAGCTAAGCCCCTTCCTGGCTCCCAGAAAAGCAGATTCAACCCTTTCTGGAAACACAGCTGTTAGGGTCTGAATGCTGGTGTCCCCTTATGTCCTCTCTTCTATCACTTGCAGAGAAGCCCCTAGAGTTTCCTCTACCGATTCCAGAGGGAGTGGAGGGATCCTGGGCACCTCCCACTGTGCGGGCCCCGAATCCCTTCCAAGGCTTCCTCTGCCCCACAACTTGTTTCAGCCTCTGAGGAAGGGAGGTCCTAAGAGGTGGCTGAGTAGCGGCTGGTTCAGGATGAGAACTCTGTGATCTTGGGTTTCCAGTCTCTTACCTGTGCAGTCCTGAGAAACATACACCACCAGGCGAGTGATCTCTGAGCAGCTCTCCACAGCTTTCCTGGGGGTGAGAGGGAAGGCCTGAGTTCCTGGGGGAACCCAGTGGCTCCCAAGTTCCCTGCAGTGGCCCTCACCTGAGTATGTGTGCCACCAGAGATGGCCCATACCAGTCACCCGCCTTCTTGCCTGAGCTCTGCCCAAGCTCCACCAGCCGGTGTAGCCCAAAGGGGGCCTGGGGGTGGTCGGCGAACCAGGACACTATCTGCCGGTGTCGACGTTCCTGCTCCAGCTCTGGGGTGCCTTGGGCCCAGCGTGGGGGCATCCAGCGTGCAGGCCCACGGTAACGGTTGGGAGAGGCCAACCCTGCTGGCTCAGAGGGGCCCAGGCCTGGGCCCTCAGCCCACGTCCAGTCTGGTGGGGATGGAGTACAAAGTCAAAGGGTGCCAGTGGGCCAGGGGGACACAGTTCCCATTTGCTCATCCTTTATGTACAATTCTAATGCTCCTGAGACGGCAGGTTTACCAACAATTTCCACATTGCTGAAACTTATTTTATCGACTCTCACTCCCCCAAAAAACTTACTCAACACACAATCTAACATACCTTTAAACTTAGTTTATAAACAATTCGAACACTGCTGCCTGTGTATTTGGCACCACACTTCTAGGGTGTCTTCCCTTCCAGCACTCACCCCTGGGCAGGAAATGCAGCAGCAGGCCCTGTGCCAGCATCATCTGCCCGCTGCGCAGCATGCATCCCCAGCCACAGTCTGAGGTCAGACAGCCTCCAGCGAGGGGTGGGAAGTCCCGGCGGTAAGTGAGCCACAAGCGGGACACGAAGTCCCGCTGGAAACGCTGGATGTCACCTACAAGAGCAGACTGGTCAGCTGCCACCAGGAATACCAAGCCTCCCTCGACCCTGGCCTGGGGCCACCAGCTCACCCTCGCCCTCGAAGCGGTAGCGGCGGCCACAGAGGTGGACGCTGGAGATCTTGCTAAAGCTGGTCCGGCTTTTGACTGCCCAACCTGGGGAGACGCGGAGTAGCACCCAGCCAGATGAAGCACTGGCTTGACAGACATGTCACCTAACAGTTATGACAGCGACAGCGCTTCCATCCCCCTCGCCTGTGAAATGGAGACCATCCTGGGTCCTATCTCAGGGCTGGCACTGGGCAATTCGGGCCATATTCCTCTCAGATGGAGGCAGGGACCCCTAGGAACAGCCACGTGAGTGTCTGCCATCAATTCAGGATGAACAGAGCAGATCTGATTATTGTATCCGTTTAACAAAGGGGGAAAACGAAGGCACAGAGCAGCCTGAAAACCTTGCCCAAGGTCACACGGGAATGGACGAGGCTTGAAAAAACACATTCCTTTTCGGACCTGCTGCAGGTCCGCCCGGGGCCGGGGCCGGGCCGGGCAGGGCGGGGGACCCGCAGGTGACTCTCGAGGGGAGCGCAAATGGCAAATGGTGGAACTGTGGGCAGAGCCGGGGTGGACCTCCGAGCCCCGCCCGGCCGAGCCCTCGGAACACAACCCCCGGCCCGCCCCCTCCTCACCGTACTTGACGTTGTTCCAGGCCGTCAGGAACTTCGCCTTAAACTTGTCCACTTCGTCCGGCTCCCCAGGGGCGGCCGCGGGCGAGCCAAGAGCGGGGCCGCTGGCTCCAGAGGGCCTCGGGCCGTTGGGGTCCGGGACTCGGGGACCCCGCGGCCTGCGGCCCTCGGGGCGGCGCGCGTCCTCCGGGCTCCCGCTCCGGTACTGCGCGGCGGCCGGCGACACGGAGTTCATGAGCGCGCCGGGAGGGCGGACCCAGGGCCCGGGGCGGGGGCGCCGCGGCGCCCGGAAGGCGCTAGTCGGCCCCCGACGCGGCGGCCAGGCCCCCGGGCCCCGCGCGGGACGCTGTCACCGCCGCCGCCGCCATTTTGGCGGCCCTGGCCCCGGGAGCCCAGGCGGGCGCGACACGGCCGGACGCCCCGCCCCGCCCGGCCCGGCCCCAGCCTGGGTCGCCGGCCCCGGTTCCGGGTGGCCGCGCCGGGACCTTCGGCCGCGGCGCCTCCCCGCGGCGCCCCACGAGCACGCCCGGCCACCCTATCGCGGCGCCCAGGCGCGCCCGAGCCCACCCCCCGCCCCCCTCCGCGGGCCCTTATCGGAGGCCCCAGAGCCGGGAGGCCCCGCCCCCGACCAGGCCCCGCCCCCGCCCCGCCCAGGCCCCGCCCCCCGCCCCCGCCCCCGCCCCCGGGCGCCGCGCTGGGCAAGGGGGGCCGGGGGGCCAGGGGGTGGCGCCGCGCGTGTGTGCACCTGCCGGTGGCCCGCCCGCCCGAGCGCCCCTCGGCGGCCGGCGCGCCCGGGACTCGCGTCGCTCTGGGGCCGGGCCTGTGTGACACCTCCTCCTCCTCACGCCCGCACCCCCACCCCCACCCCGGCCACGCCTCTCTGTGCCTCAGTTTCCTAAGGAGCAGAAGGGGCTCAAACACAACAACACAGACGAATCTTCGTGATCATTCTGCGGAGGCAAAGAGGCCAGATTAAAAAAGAGTATATACCCTTTCTGGTCTCGTGTACCTAAAACTCCAGAAAATGCAGTCTCATCTCTGACCAATTTCGGGGTGTCTGGGGGTGGGGTGGGGAGACGCTAGAGGGAGGGATTAAAAAAAAAAGGCTAGAATATACTTTTCGAGGTGGTGGATATGTTTAGAATCTTGATGGTGGTGCTGGTTTCCAGGATATGAAAACTCATCGGATTGTACACTCGAAATGTGTGTGGTTTGTTGTATGTCAGTTATACTTCAATAAAGCTGTAAAAAAAAAAATGTTCATTGCCTCTGACTCAGGAATGTTAGGAGGACGAGCTGAGCTCATCCGGGTAAAGGGCTTTAGCATGGCATTTGAGGCACAGTCAGGGCTCAGAAAAAAACCCACCACAACCTCAAAGGCGAGTGACAGTGTAGCCACCCTGTGAATGGCAGAGAGGGTGGCCCCTAGTGGCCAGCCCAAAGGCACTGTCCTCAGCCAGCTAAAGGAAATAGGATGAGGATTCGGTAAGAGTGTGCGATGTGAATAAGGCTCAAAAAGACAGTCACTTCCCTGGCTTTCCCTCCACTCTCCCCTCACTGCACCTCCCTGCAGCCACACCTGTCTCCCTTCCCAAACCCAACATGTGCAATCCCACCCCAGGACCTTTGCTCTTACAGTTCCCCCTGCCTGCCTAGCTCTCCCATCCTTGAGATGTCTGCATAGCTGGCTCCTCCAGGACGTCCTTCAGGAATTTATTCAAATGTCATTCCCGCAGGCTGACAGTGCTCAAAATCCACCCCACCCCCACCTTTGAGCTCCTTTTCTGGTCCCTGTTTTTTTTTTTTTTTTCCCCAGAGCAGTTACCACAACCTGATTGAGTCAGC
This sequence comes from Canis lupus baileyi, assembly GCF_048164855.1. NCBI lineage: Eukaryota > Metazoa > Chordata > Mammalia > Carnivora > Canidae > Canis > Canis lupus. The sequence goes on from NC_132856.1 coordinate 52,283,207, forward strand.
TCAGGCTGCTGTAAAAATACTGCAGACTGGGTGGCTTAAACAACAAACATTTCTTTCTCATGATCCTGGAGGGTGGAAGCGTGAGATCAGGGTGCCAGGACAGCCAAGATCTTGGTGAGGGCCCTGCTCCTGCTCATGTCCTCACATGGCCTTTCTCTGGTATATGCAGGCAGAGAAAGAGAGAAAGAGAGAGATCTCCTGTCTCTTCCTCTTGGCATTAACCCCATCACGGAGTCTCCAGCCCCATAACTTCATCTAATCACTGATCATCTCCCAAAGGCCCTGCCTCCTCATCCATCACACAGGGTGGTATGGGGGGGTTGGGGATGTGAGGGGGATAGGGGGGCTAGGTTTCAATATATGCCCTTTGGGGGAACACAAACATTCAGACCAGAGCACAGATCATAAAAGTATATAACCTCTGTCCTCACCACATCAAGAGGCCAGGGGACTCTGTCCATCTTGGTCACTGCTGGCTACTCACACTCAGCATGTGGCCTGCATGTACACAGTAGGTGCTCAACAACACAGTAAGTGCAACAAATAACATGTGGAACAGAAAGGGGAACTTGTTGCAAGGGACAGATGGTTTGTGGGGGGACACAGGCGACCCTCTTTTGTTTGATCTGGTGGCTGACCACCCCTCCCTGGTCAAGCTGGTTCATTGGGGGATATGGTGGGGCCCTGGATTCCTTGCCTTCACCCCCCTTGCCAATGAATGAGCACAACCACATCATTTCACTACCTGGGTCTCCAGTGCCAGACTGGAGTCCAGCCTATAGGTGTCCCCCTTGGAATGTTCCTCAGGCTCCCCAGATGCAGTATGCCCCTAATTGATCCTGCATTTCAGTCCCACTGGCCTTTCCTCCCACAGCCTTGCCCCATCCCCACCCCCACCCCCTGGCCTCCCTCACCTCCCTTACCAGAGTCTGTCTGTCTGTCTACGGTTGTCCTCATACTCTCTAAGCAGCACAACAATCATGGCCACCTAGGCAGACGCTGCAGCCAGGCCTCTCTACACTTCAGTTTTGTCATCTGCCAAATGGGCTTAGTAATAGTGCCTCATTCCTAGGGTTTGGAAGAAGGATGAAAAGAATACACAGAACAGGGATCCCTGGGTGGCGCAGCGGTTTGGCGTCTGCCTTTGGCCCAGTGCGCGATCCTGGAGACCCGGGATCGAATCCCACGTCGGGCTCCCGGTGCATGGAGCCTGCTTCTCCCTCTGCCTGTGTCTCTGCCTCTCTCTCTCTCTCTCTCTCTCTCTCTCTCTCTCTGTGAGACTATCATAAATAAATAAATAAAAATTAAAAAAAAAAAAAAGAATACACAGAACACTAAGAACAGGGCCACGCTCACACCAGCCACCACTTCACTGTGAAGTGTTGCTATTGACATTCTTTTTTTTTTTTTTTAATGGTTTTATTTTATTTATTTGTTAGAGAGAGAGAAAGAAAGTGTAATGTGGTGGGGAGGGGCAGAGGGAGAGGGACAAGCAGACGCCCCACTGAGCAGGGGCTAGATCCCAGGATCCTGAGATCATGACCTGAGCCAAAGGCAGATGCTTAACAGGTACCCCCCCCACCGCTATTAACATTGTTAGTCACCACCACCCTCTCATTCTGGCCCCCATCAGTAGCGGCTGGCTGCCAACTCTGATGCCTCTAATCCACACAACAGCTGGAAGAACCTATTTATCAAGCTATTTATTTTTTCTTTTTTTAGAGAGGAAGGGGGAGAAGCAGAGGGAGAAGGAGAGAGACAATCCCAAGCAGGCTCACACCCAGCTTGGAGCCTGAGGCAGGCCTTGATCTCACAACCCTGAGATCATGACCTGAGCTGAAATAAATTGGATGCTTAACAGACTGAGCCACCCAAGTGCCCCATCAAGTTATTTTTATGGACAGTTTCTGAATGCCAAAAAAAAACCCTAAAGCAGCACTGTTCAGTAGATACATGAGATATAATATTAGAAATTCTAGTAGCTATGTTAGAAAAATACAATCATGGGACGCCTGGGTGGCTCAGTGGTTGAGTGCCTGCCTTTGGCCCAGGACGTGATCCTGGAGACCCGGGATCGAGTCCCACATGGGGCTCCCTGAGTGGAGCCTGTTTCTCTCTCTGCCTGTGTCTCTGCCTCTCTCTCTGTGTGTGTGTCTCTCAGAAATAAAATCTTTATTTAAAAAAAAGAAAGAAAAATACAATCTAATTAGAAAATGGGCAGAGGAGCGGGTGCCTGGGTGGCTCAGTGGTTGAGGCATCTGTCTGCCTTTGGCTTAGGGAGTGATCCTGGGGTCCTGGGATTGAGTCCTGTATCAGGCTCCCCACAGGGAGCCTGCTTCTCCCTCTGCCTGTGTCTCTGCCTCTCTCTCTGTGCCTCTCATGAATAAGTAAAATCTCTTTTAAAAAATATAAATAAACAAATAGATAGATAGATAGATAGATAGATAGATAAATAAATAAAATCTTTAAACAATAAGGAATCTTTAGGAAAAAGGGCCTGAACAACCAAGACAGAAGAGAACAAAACAAAATGAGCTCATAGATACAGAGAACAGATTGGTGATTGCCACAGGCAAGGGATGAGGGTGGGGAAATGGGTAGAGGGAGTCAAATGGTACACAATTCCAGTTATAAAATAAATAAGTCCTGGGGCGCCTGGGTGGCTTAGTTGGTTAAGTGTCTGCCTTCTGCTTGAATCATGATGTCAGGGTCCTGGGATCCGGTGGTGTTGGGTTCCTTGCTCAGCGGGGAGCCTGCTTCTCCCTCTCCCTCTGTCCCTCCCCCTGCTCGTGCTCTCTCTCACGCTCTCTCTCTCTCAAATAAATAAATACAACCTTAAAAAAGAAAAGATAAATAAATCCTGGGGATGTGATGTACAGCATGGTTGCTATAGTTAACAATATTGTATTATATATTTCAAAGTTGCTGAGAGAATGGATCTTAAAAAGTCTCATCAGGACACCTGGGTGGCTCAGCGGTTGAGCACCTGCCTTTGGCTCAGGTCATGATCCTGGGGCCCCAGGATCGAGTCCCGCATCGGGCTCCCTGCAGGGAACTTGCTTCTCCGTCTGCCTGTGTCTGCCACTCCCCCTACTTGTGCTCTCTCTCTCTGTGTCAAATAAATAGATCAAGCCTTTAAAAACTAAAAATTAATTAATTAAAAAAAAAGAAAAAGAAAAGACAGAGACATAGACACCGGGAGGAAGGTCAAGGGACCATGGCAGCAGAGATGGGAGTTATTTACCTACGAAACAAAGACCCCAGTTGCCACCAGATGCTGGGCAAGAGGCAAGGAAGGAGTCTCTTCCGGCCCCCAGCGCCTTCGGAGAGAGCATGGCCCTGCTGACACCATGACTTTGGACTCTAGCTTCCAGAATCATTTCCGTTTCAAGCCACTTCTTTGCTGCAATTTATTACGGTAGCCGTGGGAAACTAACATTGCCTGTGGTGCCTCCTCCCCTTCAGGCCTCAGCTTGTCCGTCATCTGCTCTGAGGCCTGTCCTGACCTCCCCCGGGCTAGGGCAGGGCCCCATTTTTTTTTTTTTTTTTAAGATTTTATTTATTTGACAGACAAAGAGGGAAAGAGAGAGAAAATGAGCATAAGCAAGGAGAGTGGCAAGCAGACAGAGAGGGAGAAACTGCTGAGCAAGGAGCCCCATGCGGGGTGCAATTGCAGGACCCCAGGATCATGGCCTGAGCTAAAGGTAGATGCTTAGTTGACTGAGCCACCCAGGTGCCCTACCTGTCTTTTTTTTTTTTTTTTTTAAGATTTATTTTAGAGAGAGAGCAAGTGAGAAGATGGGGCAAGGGGTAGAGGGAGAGAGAGACTCTCAAGCAGATTCCCTGTTGAGACAGAGCCCAACTCAGGGCTCAACCTCATGATCCTGAGATCACAACCCTGAGCCAAAATCAATAATCCAAAAAAAAAAAAAAAAGAGTCCAACAACACTTAACTCACTGAGCCACCCAGGCGCCCCCCTGACTTTATCTGTCTCAAGTACTTCACACTCAGCACTACGCTATAAGGTAGGTGCACTTCTTCCCTCTTTACAGATGAGGAAGGAGAGGCTCAGGTATGGAGGTCATACAGCAGGGGAGCTACTCTTATCCCCAGTGATAATCTTCATAGCCACCATGCATTTTAAACTTAGCACGGACGCCTGGGTGGCTCAGCAGTTGAATCTGCCTTCAGCTCAGGGTGTGATCCTGGGGTCCTGGGATCCAGTCCTGCCTCAGGGTCTCAGCAGGGAGCCTGCTTCTCCCTCTGCCTGTGTCTCTGCTTCTCTCTCTCTCTGTCTCTCATGAATAAATAAATAAAATCTTAAATAAAAAATAAAAACTTAGCAACCCAATAAAAACACTGGCAAAAAGCTTTGAATAGACTTCACAAAAGGAGATAAATGGGAGTGCTGTGGTGGTTCAGTCGGTTGACCAACTGCCTTCAGCTTACATCATGATCTTTGGGTCCTGGGATCAAGCCCCACATCGGGCTCCCTGCTCAGCAGGGAGTCTGTTTCTCCCTCTGCCTCTTTTTCTCCTCCTCCCCACTGCTTGTGCTCAAGCTCTGTGTCTTTCAAATAATAAATAAATAAAATGTTTTTTTACAGAAAGAAATGGATGCCAAATAAGCACACAAAATATTCTCAACATCATCAGCCATCAGGGAAATGCAAAACAGCGTGACACTACTACAGACCCACCAGAACAGCTAAAATGAAAGAAATGAAAGCCCATTCTGGGCAGCCCGGGTGGCTCAGCGGTTTAGCGCCGCCTTCAGCCCGGGGTGTGATCCTGGAGACCCGGGATGGAGTCCCACGTCGGGCTCCCTGCATGGGGCCTGCTTCTCCCTCTGCCTGTGTCTCTGCCTCTCTCTATCTCTGTGTCTCTCATGAATAAATAAATAAAATCTTAAAAAAAAAAAAAAAGAATAGAAAGCCCATGCCCAGTGCTGGAGAAGTTGTGGAAGAACTGCAATGTTGGAAGTACATGCAGTTTGTCATATGTCAGCCATAGCTCAGTAAAGTCGAAGGAACAAAGTGATGTGCTAACGTGAGGGCACAGATGCAAAATTGCACTTGAGTGGAATTCAGGAAGGTAGGATCGTCTTCTGGTGACTGTATCTTGGCATCAGTGCATGAATTTTCTCCTGGGTCTCTCAGCAGTTCCAAGAATGCCTCTATGCCTCTCCACCCCGTTCCCAGCCCCCTTACTGAAATACATCAGGCCCTGGAAATCCCTCCCAGGCTGAGCCATTGCTAGAATAAATTACACACTCTTGAAGAAAACTAAATATGAAGATAGATGCTTCCTCACCATCAACCACTCTCCTGGTCAAACTGCCTTTGCTTCCTTGAGGCATCATATGCTGCCTCTCACACCTCTATTACGTCAAGAGTTGTGTGAAAAAATGCTCCAGGAATAAGTTCTGCTCATTGCTACCTTTTTGGCAGAAAGGATGTAAAACTCTTCTTCCATTCAGCAAATGTATCCTGAACATCTACTCTGGGCCAGGCTCTGTCCTGGGTTCAGGGCTGCAGCACTGGGTGACCCAAATACCATTCTCTCCTCTTGGGGTCTTGGAAGTGGGTTGCAGGAGTTGGATGATGAGCTCATTACACAAATAATTTCACAGTTATGATTACAGCAAGGGTCATGTGGGAAAATACAAGCTGACAACAGGGGGAAGTAAGCTAGTTTAGCAGCTGTGATCCAGGAGGACTTCTCTGAGGAAGCCAGATTGAAGGTGGATTCTATGTTAGCATAAGTCAAGTTTTGCTGCAGTAACAAACAAGTCCGAAGCACTGTAGGTTAACACAAACACAGTTTATTTTTCCCTTGTGTTACTCATCCTTTACCAGCTGACAGGGGCTCAGCTCCACACAGTCACCCAGGGGCTCAGGCTGATGAGGCAACCCACTGTCTTGTGGCTGCATCATGTTGAACTCACAGCCACAGAGAGACAAGAGGGAGACTAGAGAAGTGTGTTTGGGCTTTCCAATGCCTCTTCTCAGAAGTGACTGACATACAGAGATGCCTGGGTGGCTCAGTGGTTGAGCATCTGCCTTCGGCTCAGGTCATGGCTCTGGGGTCCTGGGATTGAGTCCCACGTCGGGCTCCCTGCATGGAGCCTGCTTCTCCCTCTGCCTGTGTCTCTGACTCTCTCTCTCTCTCTCTCTGTCTCTCATGAATAAATAAATACAATCTTAAAAAAAAGACATTTCCAAATACAGAGGGGTTCAAAACATGTTATCGCCTATGCTCATATTCTTAGAAAGTTATTGGAGGATGCACCCCAACAAAACAAGGGGGCAAACTGGGAAGAAAAAAGGAAGACACGAGATAGAGGAAAACAGGTGTCCCAATATGGAAACTGAAGATAATTCCTGGGAGGATGGCAGGACAAACTGCCCATCGGAAAGAACTCAGGAGGAAAACAGAATGTTACCTATAGATTATCTGGATGGTGTGATCATTTGGAAAGCTGAATTGAGATGTACTGCCAGAACTTATAAGAAGGAGAAAAAAAGGGATCCCTGGGGATCCCTGGGTGGCGCAGCGGTTTGGCGCCTGCCTTTGGCCCAGGGCGCGATCCTGGAGACCCGGAATCGAATCCCACGTCGGGCTCCCGGTGCATGGAGCCTGCTTCTCCCTCTGCCTGTGTCTCTGCCTCTCTCTCTCTCTCTCTGTGACTATCATAAATAAATAAAAATTAAAAAAAAAAAGAAGGAGAAAAAAAAAGTGGGCAATTATCTCCAGGTGGAGAAGTCATACATCATAATAATGACACTTTCCAATTGTATCCTTCAAAGGGAAATGAAATTACATTTCCATAAAAGCAATAAAAAGAATGTGAGCCACCAAGACACCCGATGAATGGGGTCTTCTATCCAGTTGATGATTCAGGGGCAACATGTGATGGCTGGGAGGCATCTCACACTCAACTGGCCCAAAGTGAACTCCACCTTTCTGACACTCCACGCCTTCCCACCTCAGACACCTGAAACAACCTACCAAGGCTCAAGGACTTATATTGGCTTGAATAGAGGTGCGTTACAAATTTGGGATGACCGCCAATTTGGGATGATCCTCTGACCCGGCCAATCAGAGCAGTCCAACCCTTAGGCGTGGTCATTGGTTTGGTTGTGTCATGTGATCCTAGCTGGACCAATGAAATGCAGTACTAGGACATCTGTTGAAACCTTGGGGGCAGTTGGATATCTCTTTTCAAGTAGTTGCTGAGGGGAAATAATGGATCTCTAGTACCAGACAGAACCCGTGCCACCCAAAGGGGGCCCTGAGGAGATAAAAGCCAGTAGAGCCAGGAGACAAATTAGAGTCCTGTGACACTGGAGCTTCTTCATCCAGCGATGCCTAAAGTCAACCCAACTCCTAGGCCCCTAGATTTTTAGTTACAGGAGTCACTTGGTTTCTTCTTTTTCCTCAGATGAGTTTGAGGTGTTTTTTTGTTTTTTTTTTTTTTTTTTTTTTTTTAGTTGAACTTAGTTTTGTTTGTTTTGTTTTGTTTGCTTTTTTTTTTTCTGGAACTTCCAACTGAGCAAATTCTGATTGATACAACCCTTACTCAATACTGGACATTGTACTAAAGAGTTGACATGAGGGGCGCCCCAGGTGGCTCAGTGGGTAGAGTGAGCAACTCTTGATCTTAGGGGTGTGAGTTTGAGCTCAATGTTGGGTAGAGAGATTACTTAAAGAAATAAAATCTGGGACACCTGGGTGGCTCAGCAGTTGAGTGTCTGCCTTTGGCTCAGGGCGTGAGCCTCAGTCGGGGGATCAAATCTCACATCGGGCTCCCTGCAAGGAGCTGGCTTCTCCCCCTGCCTGTGCCTCTGCCTCTCTCTGTGTGTCTCTCATGAATAAATAAATAAAATCTTAAAAAAGAAAGAAGAAAGAAAGAAGGAAGGAAGGAAGGAAGGAAGGAAGGAAGGAAGGAAGGAAGGAAGGAAGGAAGGAAGGAAGGAAATAAATCTTAGGGACCCCTAGGTGGCTCAGTGCTTGAGCATCTACCTTTGGCTCAAGCTATGATCCCAGGGTCCTGGGATGGAGTCCCGACTTCCAGCTCCTTGCAGGCAGACTGCTTCTCCCTCTGTCTGTGTCTCTGTCTCTCTGTGTGTGTCTCTCATAAATAAATAAATTTTAAAAATATTTTTAAAAAATCTTTAAAAAAACGAGTTGACATGAATAGTTTCATTGAACCCTAGGAGATAGGGAATCCTCTAATTCCCATTTAACTGATGACCAAATGAGGCTTACAGAGGCTAATCCATCCACCCAAGATCATCAGAGCCAGGGTTCCACCCACTGTCTGCCTGACCCCAAAGCCTGCCTCTCTTTGACCATGAGGAACAGTTGCCAGATTTGGAGATTCAGAGGCAGGAACGGTGGTATAGGGTGAAGTGGGTGGGGGTGAAGGGTAGGGAGAGCCAACACCAATGGCCAGGACTTTTTAAACTTTCTTCAAAGGGCACCGAGGAGTAATGGAGGGTTGTGAGCAGAAGGACGGGAGGAAGCATGGACTGCCGTGTGAAGAGTGGATCAAAAAAAATAGTAACAAAAAGTAATAACTATCCAAACCACGATGAGATGCCACTTCAGCCTCACAAGGATGGCTATCACAAAAAAAGACAAGGGGCACCTGGGTGGCTCAGTTGGTTAAGTGTCTGCCTTCGGCTCAGGTTATGATCTCAGGGTCCTGAGATCAAGTCCCACATCAGGCTCTCTCAGACCAGCTCAAGCGCATTCAGGGTGTTATGTTAGACCAGGCTCTCTGCTCAGCAGAAAGTCCACTTCTCCCTCTCCCTCTGCCCCTCTCTTCCACTCATGCTCTCTCTCTCTCTCTCTGAGATTGCCAGTAAGTATGAAGTCTACCTTTCTGAGTGATGAAGTGTTCTAAAATTGGTTATGGTGATGGTTACACACTCTGCGACTATGCTAAGAACCTTAGAAATAATGGTTATAAAATACTTTGAAATATAAAATACTTTCGCGGGATCCCTGGGTGGCGCAGCGGTTTGGCGCCTGCCTTTGGCCCAGGGCGCGATCCTGGAGACCCGGGATCGAGTCCCACCTCGGGCTCCCGGTGCATGGAGCCTGCTTCTCCCTCTGCCTGTGTCTCTGCCTCTCTCTCTCTCTCTGTGACTATCATAAATAAAACAAAACAAAACAAAACAAAATTAAAAAAAAAATACTTTCGCTGGGTGAATGGTATGGCAAGCGAATTATCTCTCTATAAAGCTGTGAAAACATAATACCTGACATTTATAGAGTGGTTTGCTCTGACAGGCAAGGTGTTAACACTTTGCACCGATGGCTGCATTCATATTCACAAGATCACTGTTTGGAAGACCCCATTTTACAGGGGGGAGACAGATCAGAGAGGTTTGGCAAGCCATATAGTGAGGTGATGGTCAGACTGCAGAGCCTGGCATTCCAGGCCCCACCAGACCCGAGCCTTGCGCGACCCCCAGTCTGCTCCCAGCCCCCTGTTCTTTCCTCCCCCTAAGCTAAGCTTCTGCGCAACTGACCCGATTTCAGTTTCTTTCACACGCTCATGCTTTGCAGCCTTCAGGCCTTTGCATCTGCTGCTCTACTGCCTCTGCCCAGCTCTTTTTTCTTCTTCCCTTCTCTTCTATCTAATCCACCAAATGAATATCTAAGTGTGAGCAGGCGAGAGAGGGAGGGGGTGCTGACTCCCAGTTTCCAATCCTAGGGCTTGGGAAGTGAGAGGTGCAGGGAAGTGGGTACTAGAGGGGCGGCCTGGGGGAAAGATCAGGGCCAGCCTCCTCCATCTCCCTGAGGATTTGGCCCTCACCCATGGGGACAGGTTTCGAAATCCTTGGCCTGATTTTAACCCAAGCTGTAACTGGGGGGCGGGGGGTGAGGTCAGCTTTTCCACTGGGCTGTTTGCCAGGCCTGGGGTGAGCAGGTGAGGAGAGAAGGATGCGGCTCCACCCAAGTCCTGCCCATCGTGTTGGGACCAGTTGATGCCACTGCCAAGCTGCCTTCTCCTCCCTTGCTCCACCAGCCCAAAAGTCTCTTCTTAGAACCTGTAAGAAGAAGTACACAAATACAATAAAATGCTATTCAGCTGCAAAATGGAATGGACTCCCGATGCCTGCAACCACTGGAAGGACCCAGAAAATGTTATGCCAAGTGAAAGAAGTCAGATACAAAAGGCCACGGATTGCACGATTCCATTCATGTGAAGTGTCTGGGTAAGGGAAGTGGGTGCTTCATGGGTGTGGTTTCCTTCTGGGGTGACGAAATGTCTTCTTCTCTTTTTTTTTTTTTTTTGAAATGCCTTTTTTATTTTAAGATTTTATTTATTTCTTCATGAGAGACAGAGAGAGAGGCAAAGACATAGGCAGAGTTGGAGAAGCAGGCTCCCTTCAGGGAGCCTGTTGTGGGATTCGATCCCAAGACCCCAGGATCACGGCCTGAGCCAAAGGCAGATGCTCAACCACTGAGCCACCCAGGTGCCCCTGAAATGTCTCAAACTAGACCAAGGTAGCAGTTGCATACCATGGTGAATGTACTCAAAGTCAATGAGTTGTACCTTTAAAATGGTTAATTTTATGTTACGTGAATATGGCCTCGATTTTAAAAAATAAAAGGAGTATGCTAGGCCTTTACTCATGAAGACTTCTCTGCCAGGAATCCCCTTTCCATTGACCTCAGCTTCCTTCACCTCCTCAAGGAGGGATCCCCTGCTGTCTGGATCCAAAGTGGTTCCCAGTCACTCTCCTATCATACCATGATATTTTATTAGTTAATAGCACACATCACTATGTGGAATTCCTTTTTTTTCCTACATTTTATTTATTTATTCATTTTATTTGTTTATTCATGAGAGACTCACAGAGAGAGGCAGAGACATAGGCAGAGGGAGAAGCAGGCTGCCCACAAGGAGACTAATGCAGGACTCAATTCCAGGACCCTGGGATCATGACCTGAGCCAAAGGCAGGCACTCAACCACTGAGCCACGCAGGTGCCTCAGATGTTTTGCTTTGTTTTGAATTTAATTTTTATTTTTTTAATATTTCATTTATTTATTTATGAGAGACACACACAGAGAGAAGCAGAGACACAGACAGAGGGAGAAGCAGGATTCCTGCAGGGAGCCGGATGCAGGACTCAATCCCAGGACCCCAGGATCACGCCCTGAGCCAAAGGCCGATGCTCAACTGCTGAGCCACCCAGGCGTCCCTGTTTTGTTTTGTTCTGTTTTTAATTAATAGACTTATATTTCAGTGCAGTTTTATTGCACGGAGAATAAGTGGAAAGGACAGAGTCCCCATATATACCCTGCTGCCCCACAATTTCCCCCCCGTGGACATGCCACATCACTGTGGTACATCGGGTACAACCAGGGAACCTGCCATGACTCATCATTACCACCCAGAGTCCACAGTGTCCATTAGGCTTCCCTCTTGGTGTGCTACATTCTATAGGTTTGGACAAAGGTGCATTGACATAAATCTGCCATCACTATCATTAAAATCCTCTGAGCTCATCTTCATCCTTCTCAACTCCTTGACCCCTGCCAACCACTGATCTTTCTACTGTCTTCTTCACACTTTTGGACCTTCCAGAATGTCATAGAATTGCAATTAAAACGGCATGTAGCCTTTTCTTTCTTTCTTTCTTTCTTTCTTTCTTTCTTTCTTTCTTTCTTTCTTTCTGATTTTGTTTATTTATTTATTTATTTGAGAGAGAGAGCAGGGGGAGGAGCAGAGGGAGAGGAAGAGAGAATCTCCAGCAGACTCCGTGCTGAGCACAGAGCCTGACATGGGGCTTGATCCCAGGACCCTGAGATCATGACCTGAGCTGAAACCAAGAGTCAGAAGCTCAACCAACTGAGCCTCCCAGGTGCCCCACAGGTTGCCTTTTCTGACTGCTTCTTTCACTTAGTGATATGCATTTAAGGTCCTTGCATTTAAGGTCTCTGTATGGGGAGGAGTATCAAAAATCTGTGGACAAAAATAAAAATTAAAAAAAAAAAAGAATTTGTGGACAAAGATTAAGGCCCATCAGGATGATTTTTTTAAAGATTTTTTTTTTTCATTGATTCATAAGAGACACACACAGAGAGAGGCAGAGACACCGGCAGAGGGAGAAGCAGGCTCCATGCCGGGAGCCTGATGCGATCCCGGGACTCCAGGATCACGCCCTGGGCCAAAGGCAGGCGCCAAACCGCTGAGCCACCCAGGGATCCCCCTAATCATGTATTTCAAATCAGTATGGGCTTGTGGATATTTATCTCACTGTTTGGGTTATAATCCAATACTATGGTTATTCGTTTTGTTTCTCACACATATTCTTTAAAGATTTTATTTATTTATTCATGAGAGACACACACACAGAGAGGCAGAGACACAGGCAGAGGGAAAAGCAGGCTCCCTGCGGGGACCCCAATGTGGGACTCGTCCCAGGACCCCGGGATCATGACCTGAGCTGAAGGCAGAGGCTCAACCAACTGAGCCACCAAGGTGGCTCAGATTGTTCCAGCTTTGGCCTGGGGGTGTTCTTTCCGGTTGGCTCCTGTGTCCTTTGGGCTGGTTTTGTTTTAGGACTTTCTGACTTTCTGGCCCTGGAAAAGTCTCCAGGCTGTTTTTTTGTTGTTGTTGTTGTTGTTGTTGTTGTTTTTGTTGTTGTTGTTGTTTTAAGATTTTATTTATTAGAGAGAGAGAGAGAAGCAGGCTCCACGCAGGGAGCCTGATGTGGGACTCGATCCTAGGTCTCCAGGATCACGCCCTGGGCTGAAGGCAGCGCTCCAGGCTGGTTTTGTATTTTCTCTCCTTAGCCCTAGGATCGGCTACTTCTTTCCTTTTTTGGAAAAAGGTATTTAGAAACCAAGACCTTGGGGCTGAGTGTACTCATTTTTCTAGTGTGCCAATATTCTGAATCTTCAGCAGACAGCACTAGGAAATATATGTGTGTTTACTAGGCCATGTATACACACATTTATATTTTTTTTCTTAGCTATCTATTAAACATGCCATCTTGCTAACCACAATCCAGCATCTCATTGCTTTTATTTTTTATTTTTTTATTTTTTTATTTTTGAGGGGATCCCTGGGTAGCTCAGCGTAAACGCGCTGCCTTCGGCCCAGGGCATGATCCTGGAATCCCAGGATCGAGTCCCGCATAGGGTTCCCCGCAAGGAGCCTGCTTCTCTGTCTGCCTGTGTCTCTGCCTCTCTCTCTGTCTGTGTCTCTCATGAATAAATAAATAAAATCTTTTTAAAAAAAGATTTTATTTTATTTTTGAGTAATGTCTACGCCCAAAGAGGGGGAGGTCAAACCAATAACCCTGGGATGAAGAGGGGTATGCTCCACTGCTCCACGGACTGAGCCAGCCAGGCGCCCCCACATCACTTTTTTGTAACTTCCTTCTGCAACAGCATGAAACCTGGCTGTCAGAAGAATCTACCATATGTACTTATTTGTTCAACACTAGCATATAAATAGTTCCAGAGCTGTTAACCTGTACGCCTGTGAGCAACACATTTACCAGCTAAAGTGCAGCGTTTCTGGCCAGTTCAGACAGTTGTTTGAATGGGAAGCCTCTGAGCTAAGCAAACATGCCTGTGGATGTGGGCCACAGGTGCTCGGGCTTCCAGTTTGAGGTCTCTCAAACCATGACTGCTCTGGTCTCTGGCCAGTGGGAAAGTTGGTTTGCACCTCTCTGCACCACATTCATGCCTCGGATCGGACCAAAGGGGCTGAGAGGGAAGAATGGAAACCCCCGCTGTGGTCCTCCAAATCTTCAGGTGGGTGGGGGTCTGAGGAGACCATGTTAGGCCTGCTGTCCTCTCATGGGCACTGACTCTGCTCTGAGAGTGGGTGCAGAGTGGGCAGGGCGGCCCCTGTGTGAGGGCCCAGGTAGCAGAACCTGCTTGGTGGGTGTGCCCGCCCAGGCATGCATCAGGTGGGCGGGCTGTGGCAGGACAGCGCAGGCCAGGGATGCCCTTCCCCTGGGAAGAGACCGGGCTTGACTTTGCGAGGGGGTGTTTGGGGGGTGGTGCTTGAGGCCCGTAGAGCCTGAGCTGAGTCCTGCCCTTTTTTTTTCTTTTTTAAGATTTATTTAACCATGACAGACAGAGAGAGAGAGAGAGGCAGAGATACAGGCAGAGGGAGAAGCAGGCTCCATGCAGGGAGCCCGACGTGGGACTCCATCCCGGGGCTCCAGGATCACACCCCAGGCTGAAGGCGGCGCCAAACCGCTGGGCCATCGGGGCTGCCCGCTGAGTCCTATCCTAAATCCTCCTCAAGCATACAGTGGTGACCAACAGTACCCAACATTTAGAACTGCTTTGCTGCATCCCAAAGATTTTGACCTGTAGTGTTTTCATTTGTCTCTGGGTATTTTTTTCATTTCTCTTTCGATTTACTCATTGGCCCCTCTCCTCTCACTGTATGTCCTGGCTCTCGTCTTTGTTTTTGTCTTTGTTTTTGGTCCTGGCTCTGTTCTAATCATACCTTTCATCCTCAACAATATCCCTCAGAGTGGACACTGTTATTAAGTCCATTTTACAGATGAGGCCACTGAGTCTCAGAGAGGGCATCATTTGCCATGGTCCTAGACAAAGTAGGTGAGCCTGGCAACAGACTCTGAACCCTTTATATTTATTTATATGACATCTGGGCAGAGGGACAGACGTCTCTGCCTTCCTGGATCTGAGGGTCTAGGGCACAGACACACAATAGGCCACATAAGTGAATAAATAATCAAGGTAATTTCAGATGATGTCAAATGTCTTGTGAGATTGGGGAGGAGGGAGACAGATCAAGGAAGGCCTCTCTGAGGAGGTGACCAACTGGGAAGGGTTGGAGGAAGAGTGTTCCAGGTAGACCCATCCCCAAGGGCAAAGGTCCTCAATTGTGTGAGGAATTGGGAGGAGGCCAGTGGAGCTGGAGGGCAGTAAACAGCTGGAGGCAAGGAAATAGTGAAGTAAGTGATAAGGAGACACCCAGGGCCATGTGGACCAGGGTGAAGACTTTGGTGGTTCTTCTGAGTCACCTAGGGAGCCATGGGAGAATTTAGAGCAGGAGGGGAACCTCATCCGAGTATTAAGGACTGTGGCCACAGGTGTGGAATGGTGGATAGGGGTGGAAGCACAGAGATGCCCAGGCTCCTGACATCTGCCAGAGAAGTCAGGGTCTCAGTCTAGAGAAAAGAGGCACTGGAAGGGTGGGGGTGTTTGGAGGGCCCTGGATGGGTGGCAGGAAGAGCCTCCCTCTGCAGCATAGAGCCCCAGGGAGGTGAGACTGCAGCCTGGGAGGTGTGAAGAGGCCACCTTCCCACGTGGGGCGTGGCTTCCCCTTCCCAGAAGGGGGTCATTTATCCAGCACCTGGGTGGCCCCACCACGTCTGAGGAATCTCCAGGGCTCCTCTCTGTCAGTTTGGAAGACAAGGCTGTGGAGCACCACCACCCAAGCGTTCCCCAGCCCCCACGCCACCCCCACTGGCGGCACTGCCTTGCATGTGTCCTTGGTCCCAGCAGGCGGGAACCGTTCTGTCTCCCCCAGGAACAGCAGGGCGAGAAGCCTCGGGGACTCCTCAAGGGGGTACACGGGGATGTGACCAGGCCTGGGTGCCCCTTGTGATCCCTCGCCTGGGGGCACTCTCCCAAGCCTCCCCTCAGTCCCCTGGGACACCATCACCCCACTGGGGCTAGTCAAAGAGCACCAATCCTGGGGAAAGTAGTGGCCACCAGGCCTAGTCCCCCTTCCTGGCTGTAGCCTCTGGTCTGAGGGTGGGAGAGCTGGGCCTGGCCAGGAAACTCCTGGGAACTGGGAGTGGGGGTGTGGGGCCAGCTCAGACTGGCCCATTGGAGGAGCAGAGGCCTGGGAGAGGCGTGGGAGAGCCACATAGACAAAGACACAGCCAACGACTGAGAGAGATGCAAGAGAGACGGGGAGAAAGAGAGCCAGACCCTGAGAGACCCGATGAAAGAGACACACACTCATTCATTCATTTACTCAGTCAGCGGTAACTTACGGGGCCTGGGCTGTGTCCCCGCTGCGCCACCAACAAGCGTGAACCCCTGCCTCCCGAGGGGCTGACCGTCTGGTGGGGACACCCCCCAGAAACATGTTAAATGAGCAAATCACGTCGTTGGGAGCAATAAGAGTAGGAGAGCAAGGGCGGGGGGGGGGGGGGGGGCGGGGCGGGGCGGGGCCAGGAAGGCTTTCGAACCAGATCCTCCTCATCTGGGGAGAAGGAGGCTCCCACCAGAACCCTGCCTTCACCTGCGCCTCCCCAGCTCCCTCCAAGCCAGGTGTGTGTGGGGGGCGAGAGGGGGGTAGGATGTGGGGCGGGAGGATGGAAAGTGGCCTGCGCCCCGAGGAGCCACCAGGACCTAACTGCTGGAGGGTGGGCACCCAGGCTGCCGCCGCCCTTCCTGAAGACTTCTAACCTGCGCTGCTGGGGTCTCTCGCCGACGGGGCGTTCTTGGGGTGCAGCCCAGAGGCTCAGCTGGACGGCAGGCGGGGAAATGGGCAGGGACCGGCGTCCGGGGACAGACGGGACCGCTCTGCTGGGGGAGGGGGGACGGGACGGGAAGAGGCTCAGGCTACGGCCGCCCGGGCTGACAACCTCCTCTTCCCGCGCCTCCCAGTCCTCCCACCGCGACGGAGCGTCCCGGGGCGAGCGGTTCAGGCCCGGAGGGGGGAGCCTAGGGCTCGCCGGTGCCAGTCGCCGCCGGGGCGCGCTCCGGTGCCGCGGCGGGTGGCACAGGCTGGCAGCCATGGGCTGGGTGCCCGGGCCCCAAAGGGAGGGGGCGACGGCTGGCGACCGCCAGAGGTCCGCGTTGCGGGCCCGCCCCCTCGCCTGCCAGCTCCAGCCCCGCCCCCCGAGCCCTGGTGGCATACTCCGCTCCCCGCTGCGCGACTGCCGGGGACGCACGACCAGGGCGCAGGGGTGAGTGCACCGCACCGGGTCTCCAGGTGCGCGGGGCTCAGCCGTGCCGGCAGTGGGTGGCCCTGATCGCCTCCCCGGTCCCCTTGTTTGGGTCCCCCCCACTTGGCCTCGGTGGGGGGTGCGGGGGGCGGGGAAGCCGGAGACTCCCGGGCTGGACGCGGGGCCGGGATGGGGTAGGGGCTCCAGGAATTCCCTGGCCTCGCCCTCTCCTGGCTGCGCCACCGTTGAGTTTCGCTACTTCGGTCCTGCTGCCAGGGAATCCCAGGCCAGGCGGGAGATGCAGAGGCTGTGAGCCTCTGCTCGGTGTCCCCATCAGAGCGAGTGTCACCAGTGTCTGCGTGGATTTGATGCCTCCCTCCCCCTGCGTGGCTGAGGCCGTGACTCCCTGGGTCTGTATTTGTGCAAGGTTCCCTGAGCGGAGCCGAGGCGTCTGGGATGCATTTGCTTCTGCCGCGTCCAAATAAGCCCGTGGCCCTTGCTCGGCCTCGGTTTTCTCATCTCTTAAGTGGGACTCTCAGGACCTTTTCTGACTCGCATAACCATTTCTGAGTAGCCGCACCTATGCAAGAAGAGGAACACCTTTGTGTCCACTTTTTATGTAAGGGACTTCTTTCGAGTCACAACTGGTGTCTGTAAATTGGGATTAAGAGGAGAGCTGTGGAGGGGATGAAAGGGTGAAGTCTCAGGCGGGAAGTATTATTATACCCTAATGACACGTGTGCCTCTCTGCAAACGTCCCTTGGTGCAATTTGGGTCCTGTCTGCTGCCCTCAGGCTCTGCCTCTGTAAAATGGGAGAACAGACTTAGCTATCTCACAGGTTTTTTTGTTTTGTTTTTTCTTCTTTTGTGGTGGATGAAGGGGTTTGGACAGGAAAAAGCTCTGTGTGCAGCGAGGCATGTAGAATGTGGGGTTCTGGGCTCCAGGCTGGGTGTGGGTGGAGGTTGTGAAATTGTGGCCTGTAGGACTGGGCAAGACCCTTTCTGATTGTGACTTAAGTTAGGTCCCTGTATGTCTCAATGTTGCTCTGTTCATGTGTGACTATTTTCTTGTTTCCCTGATGGGGTGTGACTGTGTATTTTTGCCCTAGTTTGTGACTGTGTGTTCATGTCTTTGTCAGTGTGTCTCTGTCTATTTCTGATTGAATCCAGCCCCGGATATCCCTGATTATGTGTGAATTATTAGTGTCCCTCTCCCATAGGACTCTGTGTCACCACGTCCCCTCGTGATATTATTTGCGTGTCTTTGTGTCGGCCTGTCTCCCCGGCCACCTCGTTTTCATTCCGAGCTCCCTTTGGGCCCCGGGGGGAGTGTGGAGTGGGGGGGTTAGGGCCCCTTTCCCCGAGGCCCCGCCCCACCGTGCCCGCGCCCCCAGGCCTGACACCGCACCCTACCCCTCCCGCAGCCTTGGGGCAGGAGGCGCATGGAGTCGGGGCTGCTGCGGCCGGCGCCGGTGAGCGAGGTCATCGTCTTGCACTACAACTACACCGGCAAGCTGCGCGGCGCGCGCTACCAGCCCGGCGCGGGGCTGCGTGCGGACGCCGTCGTGTCCCTGGCCGTGTGCGCCCTCATCGTGCTCGAGAACCTGGCTGTGCTGTTCGTGCTTGCGCGCCACCCGCGCTTCCACGCGCCCATGTTCCTGCTCCTGGGCAGCCTTACGCTGTCCGACCTGCTGGCGGGCGCGGCCTACGCGGCCAACATCCTGCTGTCGGGGCCTCTCACGCTGCGCCTGTCGCCCGCGCTCTGGTTCGCCCGCGAAGGTGGCGTCTTCGTGGCGCTCGCCGCGTCCGTGCTGAGCCTCCTGGCCATCGCGCTGGAGCGCCGCCTCACCATGGCCCGCCGCGGACCCGCGCCCGCCTCCCGTCGGGGACGCACGCTGGCACTGGCGGGGGCCGCCTGGGGCGTGTCGCTGTTCCTCGGACTCCTGCCAGCGCTCGGCTGGAATTGTCTGGGCCGCCTGGACTCCTGCTCCACGGTCCTGCCGCTCTACGCCAAGGCCTACGTGCTCTTCTGCGTGCTCGCCTTCCTCGGCATCCTGGCCACCATCTGTGCGCTCTACGGGCGCATCTACTGCCAGGTGCGCGCCAACGCGCGGCGCCTGCGGGAGCGCCCCGGGGCCTCCGGGGGCGCCTCCACCCGGGCCCGCCGCCCGCCGCGCTCGCTGGCGCTGTTGCGCACGCTCAGCTTGGTGCTGCTGGCCTTTCTCATGTGTTGGGGCCCCCTCTTCCTGCTGCTCTTGTTCGACGTGGCGTGCCCGGCGCGCGCCTGCCCCGTGCTCTTGCAGGCCGACCCCTTCCTGGGCCTGGCCATGGCCAACTCGCTTCTGAACCCCATCATTTACACGTTCACCAACCGCGACCTGCGCCACGCTCTCGTGCGCCTCCTCTGTTGCGGCCGCCGCCCCTGCACCAGAGAGCAGGACGCCTCCCAGGGGTCCGGGAGCCCCGCGGGGGCTTCGGAAGGCCTCAACCGCTGGCTGCCCCCTGGCTTGGACGGCAGCTGCCGCCACTTGGGGCGCTTGTCCCCCCAGCCGGACGGGCTGGACACCAGCGGCTCCACCGGCGGCCCTGGTGCGCCCACAGCCTCCTGGACCCTGGTACACGCACCGGCTGCAGACTGACGCCCTTTGGCCTGCCATCGCCCTCCCTAAGTGCTGTTTTTGCAGACTTTCTCTTTTTAAATAAAGGAATTTGTAGGAAAAGCTGCTGAAGATGGTGGCGGCAGAAGATGGGAAACCTCACAGCAGTGAATAAGACAACGCAGCCCTTGTGGAATCGACATTTTGATGGGGGACACAGGCAACAGCAGAGTGAAGAAATCACGGAGATAATTCTGGCTACAATACAGTGATGCGATGGTGGTCAGGGGCGGCTTCTCTGCCAAAGAGGTGATATACGATGTAAGCTGAGACATCATTGCCCTGGGAACACTTGAAAGAAGAGTTTTTCAGGGTGAGGGAACAGCAGAGCAAAGGTCCTGAGGTTGAAACATGCCTGTGTGTTCTCTGAAAACAGAGAAAAGCAGCCCTTCTGGCTGGAGCAGTAATAGAGGAGAGTGGTGGGAGGAAACAGAGGCAGGAAATAGATGATGCAGAAGGGACAGAGCCTTGTGGGGCTCATGGAGGACTTTGCTTCTACTCTTGGTGAAGTGGGAGGCAGAGGATGGACTTGATTTGCTTGAAATGTTCACAGATCTCTGGAAGGATGAAGGTAGAAGCTAGAACAAGGTGAAAGTGCCTGCACTGGCCCAGGGGAGCAATGATGGGGACTCAGACTATGTGGATTCTGAATAGATTTTGGAGACAGCAGACAGAATTACTGAGGAATTGAGTGGAGATGGGACAAAAAGAAAGGAATCAAGGACAGCTCCCCAGCTGAGAGGAGACAAGGCCAAAGATGGGGCCCCCTAAACTGAAATTTGACCGTGGGAGAGACTTAGCCGATTCCTCTCTGAAACAAGATTTGAAAAAAAAAAAAAAAAAAAAAAAAGATTTGAGTGTGACGTCAGATCTTTCAAAAAAATTAAAATAATAAAATAATAAGAATAACTATAGCTAATCGTGTCTGGCTGGTCATCCCACGGTGCTCGGTCTAGGACACACCTTTTTTTTTTTTTTAAGATTTTATTTATTTATTCATAGAGACACACAGAGGGAGAGGCAGAGACACAGCAGAGGGAGAAGCAGGCTCCATGCCGGGAGCCCGATGTGGGACTCGATCCTGAGTTTCCAGGATCACACCTCAGGCTGCAGGCGGCGCTAAACCGCTGCACCACGGGGGCTGCCCTAGGACACACCTTTTTTCTTACCCTGACTGCAACTTTGCAAGGTAGGTTTCCTCACCCCGATTTGACAGATGAGGAAACTGCAAGCAGTGAGTACCTGGCCGGTGTCTGAGCCAGGACAGTAGCCCAGACTGTCAGGCTCCCAGGCCCTAAGAAGGCGCAGGTCTAGCGTGTGGCTCCTCCGGAGGGGTGTGGCACGGCCTGACACTCCCTCCCTCCGCGGTCTGCATTCTTCTCCGGGGGGCGATACCAGGACCCCGTCTGTGTCCATGAAAGGCTCCAGGGACGCTGGCTGTGGGGACCCGCTGTCCCTAGACGCATTCCGGACCCCAGGGCCGCACCGCCCTGCTTGGGGAGGCAGAGGGCTTGGGGCTCAGACTACCGCGCGCCCCTTGCTGGGAGACCCGTGCAACTGCAGGCAGTGCTAGGACAGCAGTGTGTTTTGGGGACCACGGACCCAGTCTGGGGGCCTGAGCGTCTGCCCGCCAAGCTCAGGTAGTCCCTGCAGGCCACAGGCACGGGAAACCAACCTATTTTCTGGAATACAAACACACTGAAACCCGGGAACTCCCAGGACGGGACAGAGTTTCCCCTGGGCCTGGCGCCCCTAACCCCAGGCTCTTTTATTTTCCAGGGAACCTGAAGCTCACTCCTTTGTTTGCTTGTTTGATAGTATGACGGTAGGGGATTTATTCCCTTGTTCACATTTTACAAATTTCGAAAAGCACCAGTTCCCCCTTTTGGATGTGATCACTGTTGGGATTCCTTGGAAACTTCCAGAGCTGTTCTGTGGATAAATGAACTGGCACATAAATACTTCTCTCATTTTATACAACTTCAGCACTGCTTTGCGTCTTGCTTTTCACTTAATAGTGTATCTTGGGAATTGTACACCCACAGATTTTTTACTTATTGTCTTAAGTTGGCTCAGGCTGCCATTAAAAAACACCATTACCTGTGCAGTATGTTTGTTTGTCTGTTTTAAGATTTGGTTTTTATTTAGTCATGAGAGACACACAGAGAGAGGCAAGACATAAGCAGAGGGAGTAGCAGGCTCCTCGCAGGGAGCCCTATGCGGGACCCAATTGCCAGACCCTGGGATCATGACCTGATGTTCAACCATTGAGCCACCCAGGCGACCCTACCTGTGCAGGATAAGCAGAAATTTATTTCTCACAGTACTAGAGGCTGGATTCCTTTTTTTTTTTTTTTTTTTTTTTTTAAGAGGCTGGATTCCAACCAAGATGAGGGAGCCAGCATTATCTGGTGCTGGTGAAGACTTCAGATGGCTACCTTCTTGCTGTGTCTTCAGGGTAGAGAAACCAAAAAGTTCTCTCGTGTCTCTTCTTGTAAGGGCCCTAATCCAGTCATGGTGCCTCGCCTTTAATGGCCTCATCCTCCCAAAGCCCCATCTCCAAATACCATCGTATTGGGAGTTAGGGATTGAACATATGATACCACTTGTCAGGAAGGTGGTGACACAATTCAATCCATAGCACTTAAATTTTTTTTTTTTTTCAAATCAAGACAAACATTCACACTGAAAATGTTATAATCCCTTTCACTGGCTGCATAATATTCACAGCTGGATGTGCCACAAAGTATTACACCAGGATCCTATGGAGGGTCACATGGGTTGAGTCCAATCCTTTTTTTTTTTTTTTTTTTAAGTTTTTAATTATTTATTCATGAGAGACAGAGAGAGAGGCAGAGACATAGACAGAGGGAGTAGCAGGCTCCTCGCAGGGAGCCCTATGCGGGACCCAATCCCCAGACCCTGGGATCATGACCTGAGCAGAAGTCATGCTCAACGGTTGAGCCAGCCAGGCGCGGGGGGTCCAATCCTTTGCCTTTATTCACAGTACTGCAATAACATCCGTGTACATACATCCTCCTGCACGTGTGCAAGTATACCTGGGATAAATCTATATAAGTGGCATCACCGGATCACAGGGCCTATAGGCTTGATTTTGAGATGAGAGATTACCTTCCGACACCGTCTAGGAAAGTGCTGACTTTCTGCCTCGCCTGGGCCACTGTGCATATGCTGGCTGGGCTATGGCGCCCCTTCTGGAGAAGTCCGGAACTGCAGCTCACGCAACAACACCTCCCCGCGCCCCCACCATCCTCTGGCTTGGATTTAATCCTAGACTGAGCAGGGATGTTGAATCTTTAAAATTCACTCCTAAGGCTGGTAAAATCTTTTCTTAGACCAACATCTTTTTAGCCTGGCATTTCCTTCGATTATTCACCTAGTTTTCATTTAGATGGACTCTTTTTTTTTTCTTTTTAAAAAGATTTAATATAGAATATCTTTAGGAAACAAACTTCCCAAGTGCAGTTGAAATTTGGGTCAGCTTATCATCTAGCTTTTTAGGAATGAATGTATATCACATATGGCATTCCAATGAGGTACTTGTTTTTTTTTTTAATTTTTGGATTCTTTTAAGATTTATTTATTCATGAGAGAAGCACAGAGAGGTAGAGACATAGGCAGAGGGAGAAGCAGGCCCCCTGCGGGGAGCCGGATGTGGGACTCGATCCCAGGACTGGGGATCAGGACCCGAGCCAAAGGCAGATGCTCAACCACTGAGCCACCCAGGTACCCAAATTTTTGAATTCTTATGAAGTCATTTCATCAGAAAACTGAAAGCATCGTATCCTTGATTATGTCTCTTCAAAGATACAGTCTTTCTAAAAAAAAATTTTAGGGGCAACTGGGTGGCTCAGTTAGTTAAGCTTCAAACTCTTGATTTCAGCTCAGGTCATGATCTCAGGGTCATGAGATCGAGCCCTGCATTAGCCTCCTCACTGAGCATGGAGCCTGCTTAAGATTCTCTCTCTCTCCCTCTGACCCCCTCCCCTTCTTCTGCTCAGTCTCTCTAAAAAAAATTTAATTCTATTTTGGGGGATGCCTGTGTGGCTCAGCAGCTTAGTGCCTGCCTTCAGCCCAGGGCGTTACCCTGGAGTCCCTGGATTTAGTCCTGCGTTGGGCTCCCTGAATGGGGCCTGCTTCTCCCTCTGCCTGTGTCTCTGCCTCTCTCTGTGTCTTTGTGTCTCTCATGAATAAATAAATAAATAAATAAATAAATAAATAAATAAATAAATAAAATCTTTTTAAAAATTCTATTTTGATTCCAGTGTAGTTAAGATAGAATGTCATATTAGTTTCAGGTGTCCAATATAGTGATTAAATAATTTTGTACATTATTCAGTGTTCATTGTGATAAATGTACTCTTAATCTCCTTCACCTATTCTACCCATCCCCCATCCCCCTCCTCTTTGGTAACCACTACTTTGTTCTCTATAGTTAAGAGTCTATTTTGGGTTATCTCTCGCTATCTCTCCTCCTCCTCCTCTCTCTCTCTCTCTCTCTTTTAGAGGAGGGAGAGTAGAGGGAGAGAATCTTAAGCAGGATCTTCATCGGGACACCTGGGTGGGCCTCAGCGGTTGAGCATCTGCCTTTGGCCCAGGGTGTGATCCCGGAATCCTGGGACCGAGTCCCGCATCGGGCTCCCTGCATGAAGCCTGCTTCTCCCTCTGCCTGCATCTCTGCCTCTCTCTCTGTGAGTCTCTCATGAATAAATAAGTAAATAATCTTTTTAAAAAAGCACCATCTTCATCCAGCATGGAGCCCATTGTGGGGCTCATCTCACAATTCTAAGATCATGACCTGAACCGAAATCAAAGTCAAAGCTTAACCAACTGAACCACCTAGGTGGGCACCCCATCCTTTGTTTCTTAAATTCCACATATGAGTGAAATCATATGGTATTCATCTTTCTCTGACTGGCTTATTTTGCTTAGCATTATACTCTCTAGCTCCATTCATGTTTTTGCAAATGGCAAGATTTCATTCTTTTTTATGAATAATATAAATATATACATCTTCTTTATTTGTTCATCTATGGATAGACACTTAGGCTGCTTCCATAGTTTGGCTTAGATGGGCTCTTGTTAAAATAAATACATTTAAAAATTAACTTTATATCATAATCAGCATGAATGGCAAATCAGTATCCCTTGCAGTGAAAAATAACAATTAGGGCAGCCCTGGTGGCTCAGCGGTTTAGCGCCGCCTTCAGCCCAGGGTGTGATCCTGGAGACCCAGGATCCAGTCCCACATCAGGCTTCCTGCATGGAGCCTGCTTCTCCCTCCTCCTGTGTCTCTGCCTCTCTCTCTCTCTCTCTCTCTCTGTCTCTCATGAATAAATAAAATCTTAAAAGAAAAATAACAATTGTTCATATCCACTGGGCACTAGCATTCCCATTTCACCCTTATGATCACCTTGCAGGTAGGTTTTACAGGGAGGAAATTGAAGCGTGAACAGGTTGAGGTAGGGACCTATCCCTTCGGAGCTGGACAGTGGCGGAGCCGGGCTTCAAACCCCTGCAGGCGAACTTCACACACCTCTAGACCGGAAGTAACTAAAAAATAAAGATAAGGAGGGGCGCCTGGGTGGCTCAGTTGGTTAAGCCTCTGCCTTCAGCCGGTCAGAATCCTGGAGTCCTGGGATCCAGCCCCGCATAGGGCTGCCCGCTCAGCGGGAAGCCTGCTTCTCTGTCTCCTTCTGCCCCTTCCCACTCGTGCGGGAGCTTGCTCTCTCACTGTCTCTCAAATAAATAAAATCTAAAAAATAAAAATAAAAACAAAGAAAAGCCAGCTAGGTAAATAAATCTAGCCGGATCCTTCACCACTGGACCCAGAGCTGCGTGGGGTTAAAGGGAAAAGAGAGGGTCGGGGAGAGCAGCCACACGCTGAGATGCTGAGATCCGGGGGATGGAAGGGGCCAGCGCAAGTGGGGACGGACCCCCTCCCCCCCCGCCGCCGCCCTGCTCCCTCGCCCTCGCCCGCTCCGCGCCCAGGGGCGCCGGGCACCTGCGGGAAGGGCGGGGAATCGCGGCTCCCTCCCCGCCGCGCCTCTCCGCCCTCTCCCCGCCTCCTTCCCCGCCGACCCGAAGTCGCCCCCCCACCCGACGTCCAAGACCCCGCAGGCTTTGACGCCCCAGAGCCAAGGTCCCCCCAACGGCGGCCGCGGGCGCCCCATAGCGAAAGTTAGGTGGGAGCCGCCCCCGGCCGGGCCGCGGAGGGTTGCTCTGGGGGTTTCCGGGAAGCTCTGCGCACGGGGGCACCCCTGTGCCCGGAGCCACTGCGGTGCCCCGGGCATCCCCGCCCCGCGGCCGGAGCTACGAGGCTGCGCGGGGGCCGAGGTGAGCGCGCGGCCGGGGGGGCTGCCCATCCACCTCCAGTGCAGGCAGGGAGGCGCCGGGCCTCGAACCCGGGCTGAGGTTCCCGGCGGCTCCGACCACGCGGCCGGGCGCGCCGCAGTGACGGGCCCGAGTGGTCGCCCCGCCGGGGCTGCGCAGCTCCGAGACCCGCGGCGGCGGGGGGGGCGGGGCGGGGCGGGGGGCGCGGCGCATCCGTCAGCCCCGCCGCCGCCGGAGGCCCGGGCCGCGGGGACTCTTATTCTGACACGGCCGGCGCCCGGCTCTGCTTAGTCATGGTGACCTGCGCGCGCTCCGCGCCTCCCCCCGGCGCGCAGCGATGGAGGCGCCCGGGCCTGGGCGACGGAGGCGGAGCTCGAGCGCGGCCATGGCGGGGTGAGTGAGGCGGCCTGCGCCCGGGCTGTGGGTACGGCGGGCCGGGACGGCCCCGGGGGTCGGGGGACGGGGCGCCGCGGGCCCGGGCGCCTTGGGGTTCCCGCGGCCCCGCGGGGGGCCAGGAGGGCGAGGCCCGAGTCCTGGCCTTTTGTTGGACGGCGCGACTCGAGGGCTGGCCCGGGGGCTACGCAAGCCGGCGAGAGGCCCAGGCAGCGCCCCGCGACCGAGGGCCCCGGAGCCCGGCGCGCCGGGGAGCTGGGAGCGCGCCTCGGGGCTGCCAGCGGAAAGGCCGCGGCAGGGTCACTTCCTCCCTTCTCCGGGCCTCGCTGGCGGCTCGGGCAGGGCATGCGCAGTCCCCCCACCGCTCGGTGGGGAAGAGCCCGGTGTCCAAGGGGCACCGTCGGCCGCCTGGCCGGAGACCAAGAGGCTGGGCACGGGCCTCGGGCGGGGAGAGGCGGCGAGCGGCCCTGGGCCCGGTGGAGGAGGGTGCTCCGGCAGGCAGTGAGGCGGGCAGCCGGCCAGCCAGCCACCGCGTCCTGACCCCTGAGCAGTGCCAGGCCCCAGGCAGGACGTTGGGGAGGCACATGCTAGGGTGGGCGCGACCCTGACCGACCCGGGGCTCCCTGCCTCCCGAAGCGCGGGGCTGAGAGGCGGAGGCGCCCGCCCGCCCTCAACAAGCCAGCGGCCGAGCTCATCGCCGTTTCCGACAAGTGCGGTGGTAGAAGTAAGACAGGGAGGAGAGGACTGCGCTGGGTCCGGGAAAGATAAAGGGAGAACCCGGGGAGCCTCTTGCAGATGCCCCTCTTCTCCCGACAGGACCTTTCAAAACAGCTCGTGCCCTGGCCCTCCAGCCTCCTCAGGGTTCACGGAAACCTTCCCTTTAGCAGGATTTCTTGTTACACTCCTCCCTGATGCTCCAGCTGGTCTCTCTCGCTCTGCCTCCGAGCCTTTGCACTTGCTATTCCCTCTGCCTGGAAAACCCCTTCCGTGTGTGCATCCTTCTTGTCTCCGCTCTAACAGAGCCTCCGACTACCCGATTTAAAGTAACTGCCCCAGGCCACACTGTCGCAGTGCTGTGGTCCTTTTCTTCATAACCCCCCCGTTCCTACTCAGGTCTTGTTTGTTTTACTTATGGCCCATCCCTCGCCAAGTGTCCTCCAGGGGGGCACAGTTTATGTCTGCCTGTCTCCACTGGGATGTCTCCGGTTCCTGGTACACAGTAGATAATCAGTAAATGTTGGTGAGGCCAATGAAAGAATGAGCTAGATGTGCTCTGTCTAGGAAGGGAAGAGGTGGACAGAGGCGGACTGTGTAGGGCTTTAGTAGGACACTGAAGAGTTTGGTTTCACTCATTGTGCTGTAGGGAATTGTGGGAGGATTCGGCACAAGGGAAAGACATCATCTCACCTGTGTTTTAAATTGGACTCTTGGGCTGGTGAAGCCATGTGGCGCTGAGTGAGCACAGACGGACATTGCTTCACCTGGGCTTGGGAAGGAAAACTGGTCTAGGAGTCGTTTTATCGTAAAAGAGGAGGCCTGCCCCCAGGCCCTGCCCCCAGCCCTGTGCTCTCCCTCCTCCAGGCCTCTGAGTGCCAGTGGTGGTGTTGTCCCTTGTCACCTGGAACCCCATGCAGCCGGAACCTGGGCCT
This sequence comes from Canis lupus baileyi, assembly GCF_048164855.1. Lineage (NCBI taxonomy): Eukaryota > Metazoa > Chordata > Mammalia > Carnivora > Canidae > Canis > Canis lupus. Next base: position 52,311,181 of record NC_132856.1, read on the forward strand.
AGCGGGGCTGGGGCCCGCACTCGATTCCTTCCCCTGAGGTCACAGCGCCCCGAGGGGGCAGGGGACACGGTGATGTACGCCTCCACCGAGTGCAAAGCCGAGGTGACGCCCTCCCAGCACGGCAACCGCACCTTCAGCTACACGCTGGAGGACCACACCAAGCAGGCCTTCGGCATCATGAACGAGCTGCGGCTCAGCCAGCAGCTGTGTGACGTCACGCTGCAGGTCAAATACGAGGACGCGCCAGCTGCCCAGTTCATGGCTCACAAGGTGGTGCTGGCCTCATCCAGCCCCGTCTTCAAGGCCATGTTCACCAATGGGCTACGGGAGCAGGGCATGGAGGTGGTGTCCATTGAGGGCATCCACCCCAAGGTCATGGAGCGCCTAATTGAGTTTGCCTACACGGCCTCCATCTCCATGGGTGAGAAGTGCGTGCTCCACGTGATGAATGGCGCCGTCATGTACCAGATCGACAGCGTCGTCCGTGCCTGCAGTGACTTCCTCGTGCAGCAGCTGGACCCCAGCAATGCCATTGGCATTGCCAACTTCGCTGAACAGATCGGCTGCGCCGAGCTGCACCAGCGTGCCCGCGAGTACATCTATATGCACTTCGGAGAGGTGAGTGACGGGAAGAGACAGGGAGCCAGGGCTTGACGGTGGTATCAGAAGGACCAGGGATAGATGGATGGACATCCCTGTCATCCCTGTCTTCCCTTGAGATGAGAAGGGTCAGATCGGGGAGCTGGAGAGAAATGGGCTTCTGAAGTCCTAGTCTGCACATCTGGGGTGACTGTGGGAAACAGCTGAGGAAAGTGAGAACTTCATGGGTCTATGTCTGGGATCCCCGACTTCTCTGGGGTCAGGGGTGGGGACAGGGTGCAGCTCAACCTTAGGGTACGCTATTGGGGGCCTAATATTTCAGACAGTCTGCAAATATTTATTGAACACCCATGACATGCTTCCTATCTCAAATGTGACCCTTAGACATGTTTCCTGTGGTCCATGCTGTGTTGTCCTTACCCTGTACTTGGTTTCATTTTCGGTTTTAAGTGGAGGAAGTTGTGAGCAGAAAATAACAGATGCCTTGTAAATCACAATGATGAGCCCAAATTCTTGGGTAGCAGCTACTAGAGGTTGTGCCCCTGGGATGATGATAATAATAAGTGTTTGTTGAACATTTGCTGTGGGCCACCCCCTGTTCTAAGTGATTTCCATTCTTTAAATCATTGGATTTTCCCCCACTATCCTTTGAGGAAGTACCACCCTTAGGCCTGGCCCAACAGGGCTGTACCCCAGGCCCCACGCTTTAGGGAGTTCTGTGCTTTAGTGTGCCTTCCTGGAAATTCTAAAAGTCCTCTTCCAGTGGCTGGGATCAGCTAGGGTAGATACTGCCCTGGTTTCCATCTCTTTTCTTAAGGGGTGGATGTTCTCCTTCCCTCTCCCCCACATTGGGGTCGACCAGATGCCCTGAGGAGCGCTGGCGTTTGTCCTAAGGCCCATGGCTTCCTGGAAGGTGAGGGTGGTCTGTGAGCAGGGCTTTCCCACAGGCCTGCAGTGTTTCTTTAAAGGGACCGTGTGGGCTTGAGGTACCAGGACATTTGTGACCTACCAATATTGGTAATTGAGTTATTTATATAGACTAGTGCCTGACAAGAAATATTTGCCCAGGACCCTGTACACCCGAGGAGTAGCCCCGGCTCTGAGGTAGCTACTAATACAATTGCTCTTACAGAGGAGGAAAAACAAGGCATGGAGTGTTAGAGATATTTGCCCAAGATCACCTAGTTAGAAAGTAGTGGGCCAAGTTGCAGCTCAGCCTTCTTTCTTTAGAGCCTACACTTTTTCTAGAATATTCTGTCCCCATTACTTTTTCCTTTTTGGTCCATCTACCCTTTTGAAAAAGTAATTTTGTTGAAAATAGAGGTAACAATCTTGTAGTTCAAGCACACAATGATACAAAAAGGTACATAGTAGTGCCTTCACCCATCTACCTGAGTACTTAGGTACCATATGCCTGTAGCATTAACTCATTTAATCTTCTTCACAACCTATGAAGTTCACACTATTCGAATCCTCGTTTTACAAAATAGGAAACTGAGATTGTCAGAGGCAGGTTGAGTGACTTGGCCGTGATCATACCGCCGTTGAGGGGAGTCAGCCTGTCACAGTAATGCCCTCTGCAGGTGGCCAAGCAAGAGGAGTTCTTCAACTTGTCCCATTGCCAGCTGGTGACTCTCATCAGCCGAGACGATCTGAATGTGCGCTGCGAGTCCGAGGTCTTCCACGCCTGTATCAACTGGGTCAAGTATGATTGTGAGCAGCGGCGCTTCTATGTCCAGGCATTGCTCCGGGCTGTGCGATGTCACTCGCTCACACCCCACTTCCTGCAGATGCAGCTGCAGAAGTGTGAGATCTTGCAGTCGGACTCCCGCTGCAAGGACTACCTGGTCAAGATCTTCCAGGAGCTGACCTTGCATAAGCCCACGCAGGTGATGCCCTGTCGGGCGCCCAAAGTGGGCCGGCTCATCTACACCGCTGGTGGCTACTTCCGCCAGTCACTCAGCTACCTAGAGGCCTACAACCCCAGTGATGGCACTTGGCTCCGATTGGCAGACCTGCAGGTGCCTCGTAGTGGCCTGGCGGGCTGCGTAGTGGGTGGGCTGCTGTATGCTGTGGGCGGCCGGAACAACTCGCCAGACGGCAACACCGACTCCAGCGCCCTGGACTGCTATAACCCCATGACCAACCAGTGGTCGCCCTGTGCCTCCATGAGTGTACCACGCAATCGGATTGGGGTTGGGGTCATTGATGGGCACATCTATGCTGTCGGTGGCTCCCACGGCTGCATCCACCACAACAGTGTGGAGAGGTGAGTGGCAGGGCCTGGAGGGATGGGCTCGGAGGTTCCCATTGCTGACAGGCCCCAAGCCATTGGAATTTGGGGATTCCCCCTGTTGTAGAGTGCTTGTCTCTGTCCTGGCTTTAGGGAGGGGAAGCCTCAGGTGAAGCTGAATTCATGGGGGATTTATGGTCAGTGACCTTGGATGATGTGTCTGGGCCTGGGAATTGCTTACAGGGCTGTCCCAAACCCATACAACTTCTGCAGATTTGGAAAGAGTTCTATCAGTTGGAAGTTGTTATAAAATGCTAATTTTATTAAGACATGACACCTCACTGCCATCTGCCCCAAAATTGCTGTAATAAACTGATGTATGAGGTCTTCTGTGTGGAAGGTGCCCCCTTGGATGTGGGACTCTTGTGCAGTGTACAACATGCAGAACTGCATGATGACCCTGTGTTTAGAGCCTAAGCAATTTTGGCTTTTGACTTTTGCCAGACAGTCCTCTCTGCCTTCTCCTCTTTCAGAAGCTTGATCCAGGATACAGTTCTCAGCTGGAGAACTTGTTAAACTCCCTAGCCCACTGCTGGAGATCTGGTACTGGTGGGTTTGGAGCGAGGCTGGGGAATGGGAATTATAACCAAACAGCACACTTGTACGAAAACCATCCTGGGTGGCAGCCTAGTTGTTAGAATTAAGATTCTTGTGTCTTTTTTTTTTTTTTTTTTTTTTAAGAATTATTTATTTATTTATTTATTCATGAGAGACACACAGAGAGAGAGAGGCAGAGACACAGGCAGAGGGAGAGGGAGAAGCAGGCTCCAGGCAGGGAGCCTGACGTGGACTCGATCCCGGGTCTCCAGGATCACACCCCGGGCTTCAGGCAGTGCTACACCGCTGCGCCACCGGGCTGCCCAGATTCTTGTGTCCTAGAAGGCTGGGTCAAACCTCCAGCTCCTTGGTGACCCTGGTCTTGCCATTTCATCCCTCCGTGCTTCTATCTTGTTATCTAAAGATGATGGGGGAAGTGGGAGATGATAGTAAGGACTACCTGCCCAATGGTCAAAGTGGGTTTTGCTGAGCTAACATACAACACAGCACAGGGCCTGGCAGTGCTATATGGTGGAGCCACCACCAGCGTCCAACAGGTGCGTGTGTAACCTTGAGCAGATGATGGCTGTGAACCTGTTTCCTCAGAGAAAAGCTCTGAGGAGTAAAGAGTTCAGGTGCATAAAGAATTAGCAGCATATTGGGTCATAGTAAGTGTTCCACACAGGTCAGCTGTGATTGCCATTGTTACCGTTACTATGCCCTTGCAGGTATGAGCCAGAACGGGATGAGTGGCACTTGGTGGCTCCCATGCTGACTCGAAGGATCGGGGTGGGAGTGGCTGTCCTCAACCGTTTGCTCTATGCCGTCGGGGGCTTTGATGGAACAAACCGCCTCAGCTCAGCAGAGTGTTACTACCCCGAGAGAAATGAGTGGCGAATGATCACACCCATGAACACCATCCGAAGTGGGGCAGGTGGGTATGGGGGCTGCCAGGAGGGGAGTGAGGAGGAACACTGTCCCACCCCTGGGAGTGAAACTTAGCAAAGCCTGGGGGAGGCTTCCTGTTTTGGTCTTAAACCCTGAGGCACACACGGGAGAGCTAGATTCTGAAAGTCCAAGCTCTTCTCTTCTGGCTTTGTTTCTAAAGGGTCCCCCAGGAGAGGGAGAAGGGGAGGGTGCCCCCAAGAAGGTGGTGGCTGGGGCTCTCAACACCAGGCCCTGGAATCACTCTGTTTGCATGGTACGGTTTAGGAGTCTGTGTCCTGCACAACTGTATCTATGCTGCGGGGGGCTATGATGGTCAGGACCAGCTGAACAGCGTGGAGCGCTATGATGTAGAGACGGAAACGTGGACTTTTGTAGCTCCCATGAAGCATCGGCGAAGTGCCCTAGGGATTACTGTGCACCAGGGAAGAATCTACGTTCTGGGTGAGGCCCTGGGAGTGGGGATCTGGGTGGAGAGCACTGTTTAACCCCATCTTTGGGGGATTGGGCTCAAATTCCAGTAGGAAGGCTTCTTGGGGTTCCTTCTCCCTCTTTCTTTCTCCTGCCCTCAAAGGGGGTGACTCTGCTCTCCCTGCAGGAGGCTACGATGGCCACACATTCCTGGACAGTGTGGAGTGTTATGACCCAGACACAGACACCTGGAGTGAGGTGACCCACATGACATCCGGCCGGAGCGGGGTGGGTGTCGCTGTCACCATGGAACCCTGCCGGAAGCAGATCGACCAGCAGAACTGTACCTGTTGAGCCACTTTTGTTTCTTGGGCAAAAAAATGGTCTGATTGAGAGTATTGTTGTTTTTGTACAAAAACAGGGACAAAAGAAAAGGCGACAGAGCAAATGCTTACCCTCCAAGACGGGAGGCTGAGATGCCTCGGTGTTAAAATGACAACTAGAAGGAAAAGAAGGCCAGAGTGGGAACCCATGAGCCTGTCAGAGTAGTCCCTTCCTGGGAGGGGGGTGTATGAAGGAGAGAGCCCCTGCACCCGCCATCCTGACAATAGGCCTGGGTCCCCTCCCAGCAGCCGCCACCTCCCTTTGGGGCAAAAGCAGATGCCGAGGTCAGGCCGGTTTTTGTTCCTTGTGTCTTTGTGATTGGTTCCTGGAGGCCTGGGAAGGAGCCAGCTGAGGCCTCGAGGGTGAGGCTCCCATGGAGGTGTGGACCCCAGGGATGGGCCTGTACATAGAAACCACTGGATATCTCTGCCCTGGACAGTCTTTTTGTCGATAAGTAACCATATAACTTTCCAATGAAAATAAAGAACAAACTAACTAGTGTCTTCCACCCGGGCTCTCAGCTGGAGGTCTCGAACCTGGAGACAGAAAGGACTCTTCTGAAACGTACTCAAGTCTTTGATTTCGAGTTTGAATTTGAAACCAGTTCGTTTTCTCTGCCCATTGCATCTTAACATGTAGGGCATCTTTCTCCCCATAGGCAAACCACACAGGGCTCACTTTGTCACTTGTGGCTGCTTTGAAGACAATGACCTAACTCCTTGACGCCTCTCTTAGGGCTCCCCGGAGTTCTATTTTAAGGCAAACCATCCCCAACATGCCTTCCAAATCGGTGAAAATCTATCCAGTCATTTTTCTGCGCTTCAATAACACAAACTGAGCCTTTTATCTAGGGGCCTGGGTATTAAAGGATAAAGGGGTCCTTGGGGATTTTCTCAGGCAAAGGGCTCAGTATAACCTGCCCTCTTCTGAACAATTCATGTGAAGGCAGTATATGGCCTGGATCTCTTTTTAGGCCAATTAACTCTTACTTGTATTGGGAGAGTAGAGCAAAGAGGAATGAAGATGGTCTCAACTATCCGGCCTGTCATAGGTTCTCCCAAGTAGCTTAGAGAGGAAATATTTGACTCCTTCCCTTCCAGGGAAAACCTTACCTCCCATCCCCACAGCTTCATTCACTCAGTTCACCTGAAGCTTGTCATAATTGTCCTGTTTCCTTGGTCCTCTTCTCAAGGTTTTTACTGGAACAAGAAAATAAATCTGCCTTGGCTGCATGAAATGGACAGGGGGAAGACTAGGAGTTGGAAGCACAATATCTGGATAGCCATTTTAGCACTTGCAGTGTCTTTGCACATTATTTGATCCTCAAGAGTGCTGGGAGCTAGGAAGGGCAAGCCTGCATTCTGTAAAGATGGAGGTTCAGAGAAATGACTTGCCCACGGTCACGTGGCCACCAAGTGGTAGGTTTCAGGTTCAACTGCAGCGGACACCAAAGAAGCCACAACACGCTCTGCCACTATGTTTGTGAGAAGGGGATACAAGGAGGTCTCATGGGGTCAGTGTGTATATCAGTGAACATTCCGGAAACAGGGATCTTATCTAGAGTCGAGGAATTTGCAGGTAATTCGGTTGCCAGAAGCCACACATTCTAGCCCAGAGTGATGTTTCCTTCTACAAGGGTTAGAACCCTGGTCTTGAGGTCAGTTTTCAGCCAATTCAGTAAAGCAGTTTGGGTATCGGCCCTGTGAAGTTTCTTATCTGCAAAAATGGTACTTGGGCACTGACTGGGCATTAGGCCCCATGTAAGCTGCTGGACCAAGCAAGGTGAGTATTTACATTCACTTTCTAATTCTGCAAAGACAACTTTAAAAAAGACCTCACTGTGCTAGTGAACGGACCCCAAATGAGCCCTTGTGGAAATTACAGCCTCACGGAGTAGAATGACCAGCCTGTCCTGGTTTGCCCAGGAAATTCCCAATTTGAACAATGAAAAGTCTGGCACCCCAGAACCCCTCAGACCTGGAGTAAACCAGGCCAACTCTACAGGTAAGCCTGATGGTGAAACAATATTAAAAGTGTGCTGAGTGACAGGCTGCTGAGGGTCATGGTTAAATACCCCCTTGAAAGTCCGTGGCTCTGGAAGCTATGTGGACGTGGCTTGGTTGCAGATTGGGGTGCGTTGGGAAAGGAGAAGCAGCTGTTGCATCAGCCAGGTGAGAGAGGATGGCCCTTTGGATTAGGCTGTGGGAATGGAGAGAGGTCAAATTTACAGGTGAAGAGACTGATGAGACAAAAGGGCAGAGAATTAGGAATGTTCCTGGGTGGCTTCAACCTTAAAACAGCCTGGGGCCGGGGGGGAAGGGGGGGGAACACCCTGGGGGTAGAGAAGCTTTGAGGAGGCTGCAGGTATAGAAGGAAAGTGACAATGTTTGGGGGTGTGTCTGGTTTGAGGCCTCGAGATACAATTGTTCTAGGAGTGTGCACAGTCATTTTTCTAGCCTTCAGGCTTTAATGCTTCCACAAGTAGTTCTGGAATGACTATTTTACCAGACCCGAAGGGAAGTGTTCAGACACAGTGAGGAACAGGCATGAAACAGTAGAGCTAGAGTGAAGGATCACAAGATGCATATGTAATTAAGTTCAAAGGTAAGTCCTCTGAAGGCCAGGAGGTTGACCAAGGTCAGAGGCCCTGAGAAAGCATTGTTGAGGAGGTGGTCTTCTCACAGAAACCAAAAGGAACTGATAGAGTAAACTAGGTGAGGAAAGGAGGGGCAAGTTTCTGGACAGAAGCATCACATTCAAAGGTCCGGTGGTACTGGGGAACAATCTAGATGAAGCTGAGAGGGAGGAGGAACATGGGGTCAGAAGAAGCCCTGTGGACCATGCTCATTTCTCTCTGTTAAGTACCTAAGTATTAGCTTAAAAAGAAAAACAAGAACATTATAGATAAAGCTGAAATCTTACTATCTCTTCATTCCAGCCCCCTCTCAATTTAAATCAGACTGCAATAATGTTCTATGTATTTCCTTACAAAAATGGCGTAATTTTGCCCATATTATTCTCCAACTTGCTCCCCCCCCCCGACTTCTAGATCTTTCTATTTGTGACATCACATTCCTTTTGCCAATTACCCATGTTCTGTTTTATCTCTTCCAGTACTGACAGACATTTAGGTCTTCTCATTTCTCAGAATTACAGATAAGGGTGAAATGCCTACTTTAACCATGTCTCCTCGGGCACAAATGTGTATAGTTCTCCAGGGGAATACTAAGACGTGCAACTTACTAGATCTTAGGTAAGCACAGCTTTCCTTAGATGCTTCCAGATCGCCCTCCAAAGTGGTTGTTAACAAACCATGTTCTTACTGCTTTTAGAAGTTCTTTATAAATTTAACACAGTCAAATTTATCACTCTTCCTTCATGTTTCTTCTCTTTTATGTCATATTTAAGAAGGACTTTTGGCTCTTGCCATTTTCCTCAGCTTCCTACCCATTTGTGAAGTTATCTCCTGGCCGTACGCTGTTTCTGCTGAGGTTAACCAGACTTGAGTTTTGATGGTTCTGTTGAAACCAAGAATCCTGACTAATAGACTAATCCTGACTAATCCTGACATCAATAAATTTTTGTAATATCTTTTTTCTTCAGATATTATTAAGTTTTGTTTTTGTACTGTTTTAAAATCCAACAGGAATTTGTTTATATGTATGGTATCAAGTAGGAATTTAATTTTTTTGTATGGATAGGTATTGCTGCTCGACCATTTATTTTTCAAACCATTTCTTGACTAATTCTTTACCTATGGTTCTGAAATGCTATCCCAATCACATACAAACTTCTCATGAATGCACAGGATCTCAATTCTGTTTGGCTTTCTGCTGTTTTACCTAAATATCCATTTTTGCAGCAATTTCATCATTTCAAGTACTACAGTTTTATAACATGTCTTAGTATCAGAATAAGTTCCTTCTCCCTTTTCTTCCAAAAAAAAAAACAAAAAAAAAAAAAACAACAAAACAAAACCTTGAACTGTTACTGTATATTTATTCTTTGCTTCATGGATGAAATTCCATGAAAAATGAAAATTTTAATTGGGTTGCATTAAAATTGTCGAGTTGGGGAGTAATAATATTTTTACAATAATAAGTCTCTCCATTCATGAACTTTATGTATCTATTTAATGAAGTCGTCTTTGCTGGCTCAGGAAAGCTTTATAACTTCTCCACATAGGCCTTGCAAAAGGTTTATTCATGGGGGTTTTATTGGTCTGGTTGCTGTTGTCAATGAGATCTTTACTTCTCAATCCTTTACAATTGGTATTTCTGAAAAAAAAAAAAAAAAGTATTTCTGGTATATGGGAAAGTTGTTGATACAGATATCCCAATCTTCCACCAGCCTCTTTCTAGTTTTGTTTTGTTTTAGCAGATAGTTAAATCATCTGCAAATAGTAGTGGAATGTCATCTTTTCCAGTAGTTATACCACTCATTTATTTTTCTTGCCTTATAGCATTAGCTAAGACCCTCTGTCAAAATGTTGGTTAGTTGTGGGAATAATGGGAATAGTTGTCTTATTCCCAATAATAAGGTGAGTGCTTCTAACGTGCTACCATTAAGTCTGATATTTGCCAAAAGATTTTCTGTAAGCTATACTTTAAGATTTGCTGGAACTTTTTTCAAGTTCTTCTTCTATGACTAGTTTGCTATGTGGTGTTTGGGGTTTTTGTTGTTGTTGTTCGTTTGTTTGTTTTTAATCATAAGTGGGTGTTGAATTTTCCAGAAGTCTCTCATTCAATAGGTGGGTCCCAAGAAATTGCATTTCTTACATTCCCAGTTGATGCTGTTACTACTCATCCAGGGACCACACTGGAAGACTTACTGGTGTAGAACAAGAACAGTGGGTTAAAGACACATTCTGAGAAACATTTAAAGAGTAAATGGAAGAAAAGCCCCAACAAACAGCAGCAGCAGAAAAGCATGAGAGAAATGAAGAAAAGTATAGTGTCACAAAAGATAAGTGGAGAAAAAATCTAGCACAAAATTTTTTTTAATATTAGGGAATATCCCCCCCCCTTTTTTTTTAAAGATTTTATTTATTTATTCATAGAGAGAGAGAGAGAGAGAGAGGCAGAGGGAGAAGCAGGCATCATACAGAGAGCCCGATGTGGGACTCAATCCAGGGTCTCCAGGATCACGCCCTGGGCTGCTGGTGGCGTTAAACCGCTGCACCACCGGGGCTGCCCTAGCACAAAAAATTTAAGGAACAATGCTATGAGGCACAAAGGACTTCAGAAAGAACCCTTCAAATGCCCACTGGATCTGGTGACTGGAAAGTTAACTGAGAACCTTTTTGGTAGAATAATGAAAGTAGAGCAGCAGATTCCTTCAGTAAATGGTTATGGAGTGCCTCCTTGCAACAGGTACTGTTGCTGAGAAGACAACACTGAATCAGTGCAGGAAACTGAGGAAGGGAATATGAATATCTCTTCTGAGGCATTAGGATGAGAAGAGGCGAAAAAAACTGGATGAAAAGCTACAGCAAAAAAAAAAAAAAGGGATCCCTGGGTGGCACAGCGGTTTGGCGCCTGCCTTTGGCCCGGGGCTTGATCCTGGAGACCCGGGATCGAGTCCTACGTCGTGCTCCCTGCATGGAGCCTGCTTCTCCCTCTGCCTGTGTCTCTGCCTCTCTGTCTCTCTCTGTGTGACTATCATGAATAAATAAGTAAAATCTTAAAAAAAAAAAAAAAAAAAAGCTACAGCAGAACAAAGAGTTCAGGGTGGGTTTGGGGTTTTGTTTTTGAGATTTGAAAGACAGAGCCTGTTTATAAGCCGAGGGGAAGTTTCCATATAGAAAGATTATCAAAGATGAAGGTGAAAGAGGGTGGATTCATAGTGATGGTAAAAATAACTTCCTGCTCTCAATCAAGTGGACAGTGTCTAAGGTAACTTTTAGCTCTGTGAAGGGCACTGTAGTACTGGATGCTTAGAGCCCCTTGCTTTGTGCAATACAACATGCCTTCGATTCAATGAATATCTTCTCCCTTGGGTGTGCATTCTGGTTTTAAAAAATAAGTGTTAGTGGAACTAAATATTGCAGAAGATAGAACTTAAGGGGGGGGGGAATACACTAGAATCAACAGATTAGCCTTGAGACCCATATCTGGCACTTCAACTTGGTGCAAATCCTCTCTGTGCCTGGCTTTCCTCGTCTGTAAAATGGGGATAATAACCACCTAGCACCTGGCACACAGTAAGATACAATAAGTGTAGTCTCACAGAAGGGAATGAGGTAAGTACTGGAAATCTGAAATGCTAACATTCATCAGGATTATCGAGGTTGTTACCATTAGCATGCTAATGGTATAACATTTAATGACCTCAGAGCACTTCACGTGTTTTACTTAAAATCCCTCAGTGGCTCTTGTAACCCGTGAAAACTCAGTGCTTCCACCAACCCATCTGCCTTATTTTGTGATGGTTTTGTAGCTCCCCATAACTCTCTGAGCTAATTCGGGAGGTGTGGTCGAAAAGGAAGGCAGCACCCTCTTGTGGGCTTCCAGGCGGAAAGAGGAAGTATTGCCAGAGACGGAGAGCTAGAAAAGGAACAAGATTGGAGGGGCCCAGGGTGCAAAATTACCTGACCTTGGCTTGTTCCTATTTTTTAAAATTAGCATTCTTCAAAACTTCTGGGTAAATTATATTTATAGTAAATGAAACAACTGCAAATGCCTCAGGAAGCTCCCCCTATTTAAAGAACTCTCCTATGAGCCCCAGCACCACATCCACACCTCAGGGCCATAACTTTGATTTTCTTAGGCCACACCTTACGCAGGGCACTCAGGAGCATCTTTCAGACTACACATTCCAGGATCTGCCCTAATTAAATCAGCTGATAATAACTTTGGTGGGAGATTTTATATGTGCTGCCGAAGCAAGCACTGGTGGGAGATTTTAAACCGAGTTGCCCAATGCTGCTTTCAGCTGCCTCTTTGCCTTCACTTTCTCTTAGCTTCAGGGTCAGGAAAGATGAATCTCATTAGCCAAGGAGGTGGTGTTTAAATCTCAGTTATGGCAGGTACATCTCTTTCATGTCTACTGCACGTCTTGTCGTTATGCATCATATCTCCCTGGTCATCTCTCAATCCAACTAAGGATTCACCAAGTGAAGAGTCAGGGCAGGGCCAACAAATACTTCGGTGCCTACCTTGTCCCAGGCACTGGGTAGAGATGACTAGGAGCAGGCAGTTTCTGTCCTCATGCAGCTTGTAGTCAACCAGGCAGGAGACAGACTTTTTGTTCCCTGATGAACCACCACAAACCCTGAGGAAAAAGTAGCCTGCAGAACTCAGAAGCACAGTATTTGTGGGCCTCGTATTCAGAATTATTCCTCTATTCTTCCATCTTGTTCACCACTTGATGAACACAACAGGAATGTCACACGTATTTGAATATGGACGAGACAATTCTTGACCTCCGTGGCGGGGGCGCTGAAGCGCTGTGGGATTGAATGGAATTGGCCAGCTCTTCCAGGCTGCAGATTTTGCCAACTCTGTGCTCAGTCTTTCAGGATTTCAGTTCAACACCAGGAAGCCCTCTTGACCTCCGTCTAACCCTCACCATCAGATCTCTTGGGACTTCATGGGCCAGAGTAATTCCTCTTCCAGGCAACGGTCCTACACATACCCGGTGACTCAATTAAGTGCCTGCTGACCATGTCAGGAACCATGAGAAGCCCCTGATATTTTAAGGCAGCTTTAGATCTTTCCTGCGGCTTCCATTTTGGGAGAAACAGCCCCAGTTCCTTAAAGAACTTCTCAGGGGACACAGTAAGTGCCTGTGTCAGCCAGTCTCTCTCTCTCTCTCTCTCTCTCTCTCTCCCTGTGAAGGCCCACACACTGCGGGCCAGCTGAGTCTCCCCCGTCCCCCTCCAAAGCTGCGGGCAGGAAAGCACGGGGTGGGACGGCTCAAATTGCAGAGAAAAGCCGGATAATGCTCCTTGGGGCTGTGGGGACGGCAGTGACAGGAAACCCTCAGCCAAGGGGGCGTGACCCCAGGCCCTCTGTCGGCAAGGAACACTGGGGACACTTGCGGAGGGGGGAATGGCAGGAGAGGGGACCTCTCGACGAAAGGGTGACGCCTGGGTCCCTTAGGAAAGACGATGCTGGGGCCCCTCAGGGAAGGGGACTGACACCGGGTTCCCTCAGGAAGGGCTGATGAAGCTGGGAGTCCACCTAAGGAAGTATGAATGGCTCTGGCGTCCTTCTCAGGAGGAAGGGACGATGCTAAGGTTCACCTCCAGAAGGAAAGACGACGCCGGGGTCCTCCTCAGGAAGAGGGGACATCTCAGGGGTCCCTCTTGGGTAAAAGGGTTGATGGCTCCGGGAAAAGGGGTGCAAACGACGCCAGAGTTCTCTCAGGAAGGGAGGCTGACGCTGGGGTCCCCTTAACAAGTGGGAACCACGACGCACGAGGTCACTCTCAGAGAGTGACGCCAGGTCCCCTCACCCACCTGGAGGTTCGAGCACCTGCAGCCGCCCGAGCGCCTCAGCTCGCTCAGCCCTGGGGCTCCCAAGGCGAAGCGGCCGCGCCCCTCATTGGCGGCCTGCTCGGCTAATGACAGCCACGACAGCCAATCGTAGCGCAGGAGGAAATCTCCCGCGTGCCCTCGCCACGCCTTCGTCTCGGTCTGCGCGTGCGTGCATTTCCGAACCCGCTGCAGTTCCCCAGCTCGGCTCTGGGTGGCGCTTGAGGGCTGGAGCTCCGCGTCCGCTCTCCCCAGCCCGTGACCCATTTACAGTAGAATACTTCGTAAGGCTGTTGTGAGAATCCAGTGCAATAACTTACGTAAAACAAACAGCGTCTGGCACCTCGTAACCTGGGCAGTTATTATTTGCATTCTACAGCGGGGGAAACTGAGGCACGGAACAAGTAAATAACCTGCTCCCAGGAACTCAGTCATTAACTGGAGGCGTGGGAGCTAGACTCCAGGCAAGCTGAACCCAGACTCTGTGTGCTTATCTACCATGCTTTGTGCCTCCCAGATAACAAACACCGGGTATTTCTTTACCCTGATTATAAAATAACTTTACCCTTGATTATAAAATTAATACCTGCTCACTGCTAAAGTTCAGAAATCAAAGTCTACGGAACGGAAAACACAGATCTCTCCGAATCCTACCGTTGGAGACATTGTTAATATTTTTATGGACAAACTGCCTTTTCTATGCACTTAATCTTTTAGTAGGATCATGTAATGCAGAACATTTTTTTTTTAATGCAGAACATTTTGAAATCTGCTCTTCTCATTGTAAATATGTTGTCATTTCAATAAATGTAGACCTACTTCATTGTTTTTAATGGCTGCATGTTCTTCCACTGTTCAGAGAAAGTATAATTTAGTGACCTCTAATGTTGAACATTTTTTTAAGGGAGGAAATGTATTTTTTTAAGGATTTTTAAAAGAATTTATTTATTTATTTATTTATTTATTTATTTATTTATTTGACGGAGAGAGAGAACGAGCACCAGCTGGGGGAGCAGCAGAGGGAGAGGGAGAAGACAGGCTCCCCACGAAGCAGGGAGCCTGATGCCGGGCTGGATCCCAGGACGTTGGGATCATGACCTGAGCCTAAGGCAGACACCCAACGGACTGAGCCACCTAGGTGCCCATGTTGGACATTTTTAATAGTTCTTTACTTTTCTTTTCTTTTTTAAAAAGATTTTATTTATTCATTAGAGAGAGAGAGAGAGAGAGAGGCAGAGACACAGGCAGAGGGAGAAGCAGGCTCCACACAGGCAGCTTGATGTGGGACTTGATCCCAGGAATCCAGGATCATGCCCTGGGTGGAAGGCAGGCGCTAAACCGCTGAGCCACCCAAGGATCCCCATTCTTTACTTTTCTAACCAATACTGGAATTTTGTGCCTTTAGGTTTTTATCCAACTGTTTCTATCAGATGAATATTTTAACAATTTTTTAAAGATTTTATTTATTTGAGAGAGAGAGCTTGAGCAGGGAAGAGAGGGAGAAGTGGGCTCCCTGATCACCCAGTAAATATTTAAAAAACTGCAATGGCTAGGTCAAAATGCATGCAGTTACATTTTTGATAAGTATTGTCAGACCATTCTTGGAAAGCTTTATGTGCCAACTTCTACCAACACTAACGAGCTATGAAAGTTCTTTGCCCACCCCAGGATGGTCCATTTTTTTTTCATTATTTGCCAGTATATTGTATATGTATATATAATATATATAATTATAAATATATAATATATATAATATACTGGCAAAAAAAATATATATATATAATCTACTTACAGGCCCCTGGCTGTCTCAGTCAGTGGATCATATGACTCTTGATCTTGGTGTTTTGAGTTGGTACCTCACTTTGGACCTAGAGCTTACTTAAAACTAAATAATTTTTATTTTTATTATTTATTTATTTATTATTTTTTATTATTTTTTAAGATTTTATTTATTCATTCATGAGAGACAGGCAGACACACAGGCAGAGGGAGACACAGGGAGCCTGATGTGGGACTTGATCCCAGGAATCCAGGATCATGCCGTGGGCAGAAGGCAGGCGCTAAACCGCTGAGCCACCCAGGGATCCCCAAAACTAAACAAATTTTAAAAATAAAAACAAGTGTTTTAATTTGTACATCTTTATATTTTTATTCCGTGAAAGAGGGAGAAATATTATCTGTCTCAGGATTTTGTGCAGGTGGAATAAAGTAGCAATAATAGGAGCAGCGGGCTGGCTTGGTGGAACATGTGATGCTTGATCTCGGGGTGGGGAGTTCAAGCCCCATGTTGGGCTAAAAAAAAAAAAGGAGCGATGATAATGAAAGTATCAGGTCATTATCTAGTAGTTATCATTGTGGAACAGACAATAGGTGAAGTGAGGTCTCTGCCTTCCCTCAATGGCGTTAGATCACTTCCAGGCCTCAGTTTCCTATAATAGTATATATCTCCAGGACTGCTGGAGGGCCAATAAGACAATCCACCTAATGAGTTTGGCACAGGGCACGACCCTCTAAAGGCTGGAAGAGCCAGAACCGTTTGTCCCAGACCACATAGCTTGTTTGGAGGTGGCTGATGTCAACTTTAATTTGATCTGACTCCACCCCTTCCCCAGGTTTCCCTGTCTTCTTCAGATTACAAGGCCTTGGTGCTGTGCCTCACTGCCCTAGGCCACCTTCGCCTGAGGAGAGATGAACTCCCCACCACGAGGATTTTAAAGAGCCAGCTGGTGGTCACATGCCCACTTCTGCCCTCTGACTCACATTCTCAGATTGTCACAGTGTCCCAACGGAGGAGGCATTTGGGACATCATGCTTACACTTAGGGTAACCGAGGTCCAGAGCAAGAAGACTCATCAGCCCTCCCCTGAAGCCTGAGATTGGTGCTGTCGCCTCCTGACCCTCAGCCCGACACCCTTTCCCCGACTCTGCCTCCCTTTGAAACACTCTCGGGAAAACGTCTGTCTCTTCTTTACTTCTTGCACAAAGTTCAGATTCCCTGGAAACTTCTACCTAGTTTTCCAGCCTTTTTTTTTTCTCCCCTTTCTGGGTGCAGGCTGGACCCCACTCTTCTGGGTCAGGATATCTACATACTATAATGTCTTCAAACCACAGTGAAGCCTGCAAATCTTTGTACCTGCTAAATCCTATACATTCGCCCTCTAGAGTTCCAGAACTGTACAGTCTCAGATGGGAGTCATTGGCTGCATGTTGGTACTTAAGGTAAAAGGAAAATGAAAACTCCAGCTCCTCAGTTGCACTAGCCACATTTCAAGTGCTTAACGGCCACTTGTGGCTAGTCGCCACCACATTGGATAGCACAGATAGAACATTCCCATCATCTTAGGTTTCACTGGACAGCTCTGCTCTAGACTGGGATTTTTGTTATCCTAACTTTATAGATGAGACAATGGAAGGTCAGAGATCATGCCCAAGGTCACACAGCTGGAGCTGGGATCTAAAGTACTCCCTGATAACTAGACAGGAATAGTAGAGTAGGCAAGCCAACCTCTTCTTAGATCCAAGGAAGCTGCCCTCAATTTGTTTCAAAACACACATGCTGTGAATATATATATCTTTTGACCGCACTGCACTTAACCACTTAAGTGCTGTGTATGTGTGGATCTCAATTTATCACACCGCAGAGGCAGCCAGGATTCTAAACCAAAAGCTCAAATCACAAATGATTCTGTTAGCCATATCTTTATCCCCTTGGGAAATTCTCATTAGCATAAATGAATGTCAGAAACATCGGTGAGATCAAGGGTTTGTCAATTAGGCTGATAAAGGTTGGAAAAAACAGGATCCCTTGAGCGGAATTAACAGTATTCAAATATGCGGATTGGTTAAAATATCTGAAAGTCACTCACTCCCCAACCTTGAATGAACATGCAAGTAGAACAGCTTCCATCCCAAGGCAGTCTGGTGGGTAAATTTGGGAGGATTCGGCTCTCCTGATACCAATCACAAGACTTACAGGCTCAAAGCAACACAGAGCCCTGCCCTTAAGATGTTCAGGTTTGGGGGCACTTGTCTGGCTCAGCCAATAGAGCTGATCATACCACTCTTGATCAAATGACTGTGAGTGGTCAGCCGGGGTGGCTTAGCGGTTTAGTGCCGCCTTTAGCCCAGGGCCTGATCCTGGAGACCCGGGATCGAGTCCCACATCGGGCTCCCTGCATGGAGCCTACTTCTCCCTCTGCCTCTCTCTGTGTGTCTCTCATGAATGGAATCTTAAAAAAGAAAAATAATAATAAAATCTTGGGGCGCCTGGGTGGCTCAGTCGGTTGGGCATCTGCCTTTGGCTCAGGTCATGATCCCAGGATACTGGGATCCAGTCTTGCATCAGGCTCCCCACAGGGAGCCTACCTCTCCCTCTGCTTCTATGTGTCTTTGTGTCTCATGAATAAATACATAAAATCTTAAAAAAAAATGGCCAGGAAACTGGGAATTCATAGAACTCATAGAGGTAAATAAATTCTCTTGTGCCAGTTTATCAAGTTTAATGTCTGCACGGCAGAATTTGACCAGAGAACCTTTTATCATGGCCTGGCAGCCAGATGGTGGAGGCATTATCAATCAGGCCCCCTTGAGGTTTCCAGGAATGACTCTGAGATTCCAGAAGTACCCAAGAGTTATGTCAGATACGCTGTGTAGGGGAAGTAGGGTTTACCTACGTCTGTTGGCCTCTGAAGACTGGTTTGAACCTCACCTGGAGTCCCTGAGGCAGCACCTGGCCCAGGCCTGGGGGGGGTCTGCCCCCCGCCACACAATGCACTCCGTTCAAGTTCTATCTGCTTGGGGTGAGATGGGGACAGAACCTTCCTTTTGCCTTATCCCCACCCCAGGCAGACAGCGCAGGAGAGGTGCACCCACCAAAAACAGGGTGGGAAAGGAAGTCACATAAGACAGGAAGATCAGTGAAAGCCTCGGTTTAATTGGAGACAAGATCAAAGGATTGATTATCGATCAACGGACCGACTGATTGATCGTCAAAGTGGACAACACAAGAGCAGCACAGGGCGGGGGTCCCGTGCCCCCCGCTGGGGAGAGGAGCCCTGATTGGGGGTGGGGTTCCATCTCACCAGTCACACCTGGGTAAGGGGGAAGGGGCAGGCTCTGCTCAGCCCTCGCCCCCTACAATGACACGACTTCCCATCAAGCGGCAGCGCCGAATCCACCCATTTGGGGTCTATGGTACAGTTTGTATAATACAGTGGGAGTGGGTACTCTTTCTCTGGGAGACCCCACCCCTCCTTCCCCTGACTGGGTCAGCTGGGGAAGGGCAAGTTTATTTTCCCTTTTTGCCTCTGTAGAATAATTTACAAACCAACCATACAATATGTACAAAAAAAAAAAAAAGAGAGAGAGAGAGAGAGAAAAGAAAGAAAACCCAAAGAAGTCCCACTCCAGTCACTGGCTGGGACAGAAACTACTTTTGCTACAAAAATGAACCCTGTACAGCATTGTGGGAGTGGGGGTGGGTGGTACATCCCACGGGGACGGACAGACAGATGGAAGGCTGGGGGCGGCTGGGGGCTACAGTACCGTGTGCTCAGAATTGGGGGCGGGGGAATGAGAGAGAGGCCCTGCCTTGCCCAGCTGCAGAATTGGGCTGGGGGGGCATAAAAGAGGAGGAAGATGGGGAGGGAGGGGGGGTCTTTCCTTCCAAACAGTCCCCCATGGCTTGGAGAAGAGTAGCCTTGCATCTGTCTGTTGTATTGCTCCAGGAATAGCTAAGGGTGGTGGGGTAGTGTGGCCAGGTGGGGGTGAAGGAGAAATGACTTTGGTTGGTGCCAGGGTGGGAAGGGCTGCCCAGAAAGGGGATGTGCATGTACACTGTTATTGCTTCCTCCTAGGGCAAAGGGTCATGAAGGGGGTCAGGAGGATGCTGGAGGGGGGGGTGCCCAGGAGGGGGGCTCTGGGCCTGGCCGCACCCCACACAACGTGAAGGTGGGAGCTACTGCAAACCCCTCTCCTACAGCCATGGGCATCATTAAGGCAGAAACAAGAGGAGAAGCAGCTGGAAGGAGGGGTGTGGTTCAGAGCCACCCCCCCAAAATGGAGAAAACTCAAACAGAACCCAAAGTGGAAGGGGAAAGGGATGGCAAGCCAAGGGGGGGATCAGGCTCTCCTCAAACCTCAGACCCCAGGTTGGTGGTGTGAACGTCCCTCCAACACCCCCCTCTGCTACATCTTAAAGCACACAGCTTCCCCTGTCCCCCAAGTTAGTATTGCCAGGTTTGTGCAAAATGAGGTGGAAGACTTTGGGGGAGTGGGGTGGGCGGTGAACCAGAGAGGGGCTGGAGCTGGGGCCTCCCACGGTGACAGCCCCCTCTGAGCACCCTGCCCAGAATGGCTATTCCTGGTGGGGTTCCAGGGACCCTCCAAAATTCAGAAGAAAAACCTGGAGGGAGGCGTGATGCCTGCTTGGGCCCAGGCAGGGAGCCCTAGGAGGCCGGAAGACTGAGCCTGGGACCTGGGGAGGGGGGGACGCACTGGGAGGGACACAAGGGGTGTAGTCGGTGGGGGGAACAGGAGCGTCTACAGTGGCTGTGTTTTATCCTGGTTTTTTTTTTTTTTCTTTTTCTAAAAATGTAACAATTAAAATTCCAAAAATAAAATCCCTTCCGGGACCTCCGCCCCTTATTCCCCAGCCCCCACCTCCAAAAAGAGGCCCCATGGGTGGGGGTGGGGGGAAAGAGGAAAAAAAGAAAAGAGAAAAAAACCCACTTTTCTGTTTTCTTTTTTCTTGGGAGGCCCAAGAGTCTTTGAGGCAGTGGCGGAGGTGGTCGGGGGGTGATGGTGGTGGTGGAGGGAGGCAGGGAGAGCAACAGGGAGTAGGGCCTGGGACTCAGGTAGGACCTCCGGCTGATCCCCACCCGCCAGGAGCTGGGGGGGTCGGGGGGTCCTCGCCAGATGTTCCCGTGCACGCACTGCACGCCCTCTTGGCAGCCTGCTCTTTTTGGGCCCCCACCTCGGCCGCCATGGAGGGGAGGCCCGGGAGGCCCGGGGCTTCCTCTGGAGGGGGCAGGGTCCTCAAAGCAGGCAGAGGGGGGCTCTTGACAGACAGGGCCAGGGGGCCACCACAGCCCACAGCATCCACGGATGCATCTGGGGACCTGGCCTTGTCCTTGCCTGCAGCCACACTATCTGCTGAGTCTGCTTGCTGTGTGAAGCACGGTTCCTCTACCTTCACCTCCATGGGCATATCCTGGCCATCAGCCTCCAACAGGTCCTCGGCTGGGGACGGATCCTGAGCCATGGACAATCCCTGTACTTCGAATGCACCTGGGGCAGTAGACACCTCCTCCTCCTCTTCCTCCTCCAGTGTCAGCTCAAATTGGAACTTATCAGGTGGGGGTGGGTGGCCTGGCCTTCTTGGCTCCTCTTCTGGAGGTGGTGACGGGCTCTGCCTAATGGCACTGTAGTACCAGTCCCGGTTGTCCTCCAATGTGTCCAGGATCTCCTGTGCATCTGGATGGACCAGGTCAGCCCACGTCTCCCACAGTGGGTGTACAATATAGTCGATGAAACCCACCTGGAAGAGAAGGAACAAAGATAAAAACTGGTGGTCCGCTGGTGCAGATTGTCCTGCCATGCTGTGGGATCTAGTAAAATTTGCAAGATGTTGACAGCATTTAGCCTAGCAGTCTTGCTTCTCCAGATCCACCCTGGAAAAACTCTTGCACTGATAAGAAAAAAAAAAAAAAAAACTTTACACATGAGATGCAAACAAATACTGGAAACCTTCAGATATTGGTTGGCTGGCAATTAGTTTTAAAAAATTGTGGTACCCCACAGATAGTAATAATGACATTTTTTTACAATGAAGAAAAACTAGAAATTTAACTCCACGGCAAAGTATTGGTTAACTCACTGTGATATTACCTTTCCTCCTTGTTAACAGAATCTTGATTTTTCTTGGTGGAGGCAATGCTTCCCCCCATACAGCTGAAAACTACATTTCCCAGCCACTTTTGCAAAAAAAAAATAAAGGGGTGGCAATGTGACCACAGGTAGATGGAAGATGGGAGCTGGGGTGGGAGTAGAGGGTAGGGGTGCTGCCTCAGCTGGCAGAGACCTTTCCTCCCTGCTACGTAGCCAGAATGGCTACAGCTTCAACAGCATCTGTGACCATGAGACGGATCTCTGGGGACAGAGGCCCCACGCTTCGGATGATAGAAGTCTCCTAGGTACCTGACAATTTCATGGAGCCAAAGGGAGCTAAATTCTTTCTCTAGGCCTTTTTACATAAGAGGGAAAAAAAATGAAGGCTTATCTTGTTTGAGTCACTGTGAATTTTAACTCCTCAACACCTCAATGTCCAGCCACAGGAGAAAAACCATGTCTTCCCAGAAACCACTACCTATCTATATCTGTGAGAATACCATACAATAGTCAAAAAGAGTGAGTTAGGGGATGCCTGGGTGGCTCAGTGGTTGAGCATCTACCTTCGGCTCAAGGGGTGATCCTGGGGTCCTGGGTTTGAGTCCCGCATCGGGCTCCCCACAGGGAGTCTGCTTCCCTCTCTGCCTGTGTCTCCGCCTCTCTCTGTGTCTCTCTCTCATGAGTAAATAAATAAAATATTTTTTTTTAAATTTAGCACTTGTGATCACTGGGCCAGAGGCAAGAGGGACGTTTATCTTTGTGTGATCTATGAAAACAAAACTTTTTAAGTAACAGTAGTATAAAGAAGATTGCTAGCGGGAATGGTTACACTTACAAAGCAAACGTTTATTGAGTGTTTGCTACCACCAGACTTCAGCTCAGAGTGTGATCCCAGGGTCCTGGGATCGAGTGCTGCATCGGGCTCCCCACAGGGAGTCTGCTTCTCCCTCTGCCTATGTCTCTGCCTCTGTGTATCTCTCATGAATAAGTAAATAAAATCTAAAAAAAAAAAAAGAATGAGCTAGGGGTTCCTGGGTGGCTCAGTAGGTTAAGTGCTTGCCTTTGGCTCAGGTCTTGATCTCAGGGTCCTGGGATTGAGCCCTGCATCAAGCTTCCTGCTCAGCGGGGAGTCTGTTTCTTCCTCTTCCTGTACCCCTCCCCCCATGTGCATACTCTCTCTCTTTTTCAAATAAATAAATCTTTTTTTTTTTTTAAAGGATGAGCTAAATCTATGTGTAGAAACTTAGATCTCCAAGTCATTGCTTGGAAAAAAGGCAAGCTGCAAAAAAATAAGTATATGTTGATAAAATTCATTTTTATTTTATTTTATTTTATTTTATTTTATTTTATTTTATTTTAAGATCTTATTTATTACTTATTCATAGACAGAGAGAGAGAAAGAGAGGCAGAGACACAGGCAGAGGGAGAAGCAGGCTCCATGCAGGGAGCCCGATGTGGGACTCGATCCCAGGACTCCAGGATCGCGCCCTGGGCCAAAGGCAGGCGCTAAACTGTGGAGCCACTCAGGGATCCCCTAAAATTCATATTTAAAAAAAAAGCAGGGCAGTCCTGGTGGCTTAGCAGTTTAGCGCTGCCTTCAGCCCAGGAGTGATCCTGGAGACCAGGGATCGAGTCCCACATCAGGGTCCCAGCATAGAGCCTGCTTCTCCCTCTACCTGTCTCTCTCTCTCTCTCTCTCTCCCTCTCTGTCTCTGTCTGTCTGTCTCTCTCTCTCTGTGTCTCTGATAAATAAATAAAAAATCTTAAAAAAAAAAGCAAAACTTATTACTATTAAGTTGCACAAACAGAACTCTATCATAAAATGTATGAAATTGGTTTTCCCAGGAGCTGGAGGATGGGGGTGATCTGCATGCTCAGGGGATATTTGGAAGCATCTAGAGATATTTTGGGTTGCTATAACTGGAAGGGGAGGATGGAGACCAGGGATGCTGCTCTACACCCTACCATGCACAGGACAGCCCCTGGGACAGAGAACGATGCAGGCCCCAAATGTCCACAGTACCAACACTGGGTAAACGCTGGTCTGGAAAGGCATGCGCAGTGAACCAGGGAAAAATAGGTCTCACCAGGGAAGAGACCGGAAGTAGGGAGGGTGAGAAACTTTCACGTTCACACTTTACAAACAAGATTGTGTTTCTGTACCTCTTGTTAAGTTAAATAGCACACGATGACGAATCATTGCATCTCATTTCAAAATCCACCAAAAATCAAGGATAAGCATCTGCCTTCGGCTCAGGTCATGATCCCAGGGTCCTGGGATTGAGCCCCTCATGGGACTCCCTGCTCAGTGGGGAGTCTGCTTCTCCCTCTTCCTCTGTCCCTCCCCCCAACACCCCTACTGCCCAGCCCTCCCCTGGTGCTAACTCTCTCAAATAAATAAATACGTGTTAAAAACAAAAACAAAAACAACCACCAAAAATCGAGGACAAGATCAGTGACCAGGTTACAGGGAAGCTGAGAGGCTGCATTGATGTAAGATCTGTAACTAAGAACTGGGTAAGTATTATCATTAATGCTATTTGGTGGCTACAAATGAGTTCGATCTGTGTGACTCAGGTCTCCAAGTTGTGAGTCCACAGTTTGCTTGTTCTGTAGGAGAGAACATGCTACAAATTTCCCATCAAGATGAAAAGGAAAAAAGCAAATGGAAAAACTTGACTTTGTAGAGAGGCAGGGCAGGAGGAGCTTCTAGGCCTTGAAGCTCCTGGCCAGCATGGGCAGGGAAGGGCCACCCTGCTGCCTTCCATAGGGGCTATAGAACTGTACCTGAGACTTCTCTACCGAGGCTGTGTGCTTGTCGCACATGGGGCTGATCTCCATGCCCCGCTCACGTTCACGGTCACCCTGCTGAAAGAACTCGGCCATGATGCGGTCAGTCCACTGGCGGTACAGCTCCAGTGGCTTGGTGGGGTTGCTGAGGTCTGCACAGTGCACCATGTTCCGAAGGACCTGCATGAGGTGGGGGGCCTTCAGAGGCCATGCCCCTATTCCAGTGTGGGGGCTCATGCTCCCTTACCACCCCCTTTATGGGGAGAGTGTGAAGGGGTAGTGGGGATATGGAGGGAGGGAGGGGAAATGAAGAAAGGAGACAGAAAGGTAGGGGGAGAGGAAAGAAGGCTGCGTTGGGGGAGGAGGAGACAGGAAACGGTTAATGAAGGAAGGGAAGAAGAAATGAGGAGGGATGGCAGGAGATGGTGGTTGTGAGGGAGAGATGGGAGGGAGAGAGAAAAGAAAGAGACAGGAAGATGGGCAACAGGGGAGCCAGAGGCTGAGGGAGGGAAGCCACCCAGACCCAAAGAGCAGAGAGGAAGAGAGGAGGCCTAGACTCCTTCTATGGTGTGTGGGCGAGCACCTGGATACGGTCAGAGTAGTTGTCCAGCAGGAGGACCCCCGAGCTGGTCACTTTCTTGGTCTCCACCATGGTCTTCAGGTCTGCCAGGAGGGTCATGTGTTTGGACATGTCCGTGGCCAGCACCTGTGGGTTTGGGGGTGTCACAGGG
The DNA here is from genome assembly GCF_048164855.1 of Canis lupus baileyi. Taxonomy (NCBI): domain Eukaryota; kingdom Metazoa; phylum Chordata; class Mammalia; order Carnivora; family Canidae; genus Canis; species Canis lupus. Next base: position 52,336,235 of record NC_132856.1, read on the forward strand.
GCTGCCGAAGCCCTGTGCCTCTCAAGTTTTCACTCTACACAACCCATCTGCAGCCGCCACAGTCCTCCTCCCCCACCAAGGGATGCCTCTCCTTGGGGCAACCAGTTCTGTACTCAGACCCTGCGGCTCCCCAAGCCTCAAAGGCATCGTCCCCTCCCCCGGCCCCGCCCACCATGTCGATGACCATCTTGCGCAGGCTCTGCCGCTGGCGCTTGCTGAGGTTCTGGAAGATGTCACAGTTGTCTTCCTGCAGCAGCTTGAAGCCCACGGCCAGGTGGTGGTTCTCCAGCACCGACTCATCGTTGTACATGAGCGCCAGCTCCGAATCTGCAGCCCAGGCCCAGGCAGGGGGTCAGGGGAGGGCAGGAGCCAACCGGGAGCCTTGTGGGGTGGGGCAGCGAAGGCCCCGCCTCCAACCCGGCAGGCCCCACCCCCGTGGGGGGGCCACTCACTGGTGTTGATGAGGAACTGGTTGGAGACCCCAGGATGGTCCACATCATGAATGGCAGCCGCGAAGAGGGCGGCAAGAATCTCCAGGTCCGTGAACACAGCCTAGGGGCAGAGAGTGGGGGTCGGAGAGAGATGGGTTAGAAAGATTAGGGAGGGGTCTGAGAGACAGGATAAGAGAGAGATGGGGGTGTCACAAAGGGGGGATCAGGAGAGTGAAATAAGGATCAGAAAGAGGAACAGGATCAGAGAGGGATGGAGGTCAAAGACCTAAGGCCAGATAGACAAACAAGATATGGGAGATGGGGTTGGGGAGACTCGGGGGCCAGACAGACAAACAGGACATGGGAGATGGAGTGGGGAGGGACTCGGGGGCCAGGCCGTGCTCACATCTAGCGCGGGTGTTGCCAGCAGCACATGGGTAGACTGCAGCACATCGGCCGCGTGCAAGCTGTTGTGGTAAGCCACATCGGGATGGTAGTGGTCCTCCAGGGTCAGCATATAAGTCACCATGGTGTCCACTGGGATGCGGAACTTCTTTAGCAGGTCCCGTTCCTGAGGGTAAGTAGGTATGGGGGGGGGGGCAGTGATTCCTGCTGGCTCTCTGCTCCCCACCCTGCCCCCTCCCTCATGCTCTGCTCCACTCAGCCCATCTTACCTGAAATATCGTGTACATGATGCAGCTGAGTGAACGGCCTCCAGCATATTCTGAGACGCAGAAGATGTTCAGGCCCCACTTGTTCAGGTTCTCCAGTTCCTGGTGGAATCGGAGGCCAGAGGTCACAAGACCCAGGGCCAAGCCCCTACCCACTTGGGTGATCTTCACCCCTCTTTACTCTTTCCTAGAAATTCAGAGCACTGGTCTGAAAAGAGCACCATTATTGCTCACCCAGTGGGTGACATGCTCAGCAGCACAGAAGTTACTGTCCATGTCCTACTGGGCCAGAAGATAACAAAGCAACCACAGCAACTGTGGACTGAGTGATGATTATCTGCCAAGCATTACACTGCTTGATCTCATTCACTTGGTTTGAGACCTAAAGCTCATAGGAACAAGGAGACTTACCCAAGACCCTGCATCTCAGTGGCAAAGCTGAAACGTGCACTCAGCTTGGCTGGTCCCAAAGCACAGTTTAACCTCTGAGCTAAACTGCTCAGGGGGAAAGAAACATGGGCTGGTTTTCCATGTCTCCCTAGAACCCAGAACAGTGCCAGCATGTAGTAGGTGCTCAATAAGCACTGGGTGAGTGAATGTGGCACTGGCTACTGCTGGCTTGCACGTTACAATAGATGTCAGCTGAGGGAGCCAACAAGAAGAGTGCACCACGTCCTGCCATACGAACCAGTGTGAGAGCCTCTTGGCTTTAGGTATCATGGAAGAGCCAGGGGCTGAACCCAGATCTGGCCTGTAGTGGATGCTATGGGGCATCTGCCGAGATCCCCTTCGCTGACCAGAGTATGCTTCCCCACCTGCTGGGACTGTTGCTTAGCAAGACTCATGCTGCTCCGTTCTCCAGAAAACTGCTCTTGCCCCTCCCCACAGGAGCTACACGGAGGAGGCAATGCTGTCCGCTCTGGGGGCAGCCCACCACCAATGACTGACACAGCACTCTTGCCTCAAGGTGGGCTCAATTCTGTGGCGCTGTGCACGCTCCAGAGCTCCTCATGGGGTCAGGCTCAGGCCAGACTCTAGCTGACACTGTCTTATTACTTAGCTCCTTCCCATCCTGCTTCCTCTACTCTCCTCTCTCCTTGGAGTCTCATAAACCAGGATACCTGAATCTTCATTTCAGACTGACCCAGTGCCCAGCCATGGTTTGGGCCTGTCCTGTCCCTCTCCAGTGCAGCCCCTGCTGAGCCGCCACTCACTTGGGCCAGGAGCTCCTCTTGATCTGTCTTCACCCCAAAGCGGGGGATGCTGGAATCATTCAGGCTGCTGCTGTGCATCAGTTTCTTCACCCCTGTGATCTGAGACATGGGCTGGAACTGCGGCCCAGGGGGCGGGGGCTGCTGGGAGGGTCTCTGACGTGGGGCTGGCTGTTTTTCTCGATCCTTCATTGTGGGTGATGGAATCTCCACTTCGTTCTGCTTGTCTGCAGAAGATGGAGGAGAGGCAAGCATGAGTAGCCCGCAGAGACCCCCTCATCTGGCCCTCAATTCCCCTCCCCTGCTCCCCACCAATGCCCTGGGAAGCCTCACTGGGGAGGGCAGACCCCTTTGGGTCATGCTGTGTGTTACTTATAAGCTGGAAGTCAGAAGGAAGGGATGAATTCTTCTGAGAGGTGGTGGGCTGGAGTGGGGACCCTGGAGCTGGTCCGGAGCTATGGGGTGGCCCCAGTCGAATCGCCAGGTTTGGCAGGGGGGTGCCATGGGAAGCCAGGAAGCGGGGTGGGGATGCTAGAGAGAGTCGCTGCCTGTTCTGTGTAGGCAGGGAAACTTGTCGGGCAGGGGAGACACCCTCGTGGTGCCCAAGAGCGCTGGTGGGGGTGGAGAGCACTGGGAGGAGGGAGGGAAGGGTAGTCTCTGGCTCCATGAACTCCCCCCACCAGCCCACCCCTCTGCCACCAGCCTGCCTGGGGGCCAGCCCCAGGAGCCCTCTTCCTGAGCTTTCAAGGGCTTCCAGAGCCCAGCCCGGGCCACCCATTGTGACCTGGGGCCCTGCCAGTCCCCAAGAAGGCCTAATAGGGGTTATTTGCATGCCATGCTCCCATTGGCTGGATCTCAGAACTCTCCATGGCCACACCCCCACCGGCGGGACCATTTGAAACTCTGAACCCTTCTCTTGAGCTCGGGAGCAGGGCTGGTCTCTAGAATTTGGAAACCTCTGGTGATCAACTGAGAGGATGAAATTACCCTGAGTTCGTGGGGGATAGTCTCAGCTTGGGCTCTTGGGTTCAGAGATTAGGATGAGCTGGAGCTCCCCACAAGCTTGAGGTTTGTAATGAATTTGAGGTGTTCCATATAACTGTGTTGGTATGGGAAAGTCTGGAGGAGGGCTCTACTGAATTTGGGGGTCATATCAAGGTGGGGGATTCTACTGAGTTTGGGAGACTGTTCAGCCTGGAGGGTTTTTAAAGTTTGGGGGACTTTTCTGGGCTCTTAAGGACAGCAGTTCTCTTAAGTTTGAGAACCCTAAAAAAAAAAAAAAAAAAAAAAAAAGTTTGAGAACCCTACTGAGTGTAGGCATCTCAACGGTTCTCCCAAGTCTGAGAACTTACTGAGTGTAAGCGTCTCTCTTGAGTTTGTGGGAGGGAAATCTGAGTCTGGACATTCTGCTGAATTGGGGAAGGCTTCAGCCTGGAGGCATTTAAAGTTTAAGAGTTCTATTTTAGTTTGTGGGTTTCTTGAGGTCTTGAATTTGAGAGTTCCATTGAGGTTCCACTGAGTGTAGAGGGGCTTTTCTGCTTGGAGAGATATTTTTATGTGGAGGTTCAATAAAAGTTGACATCCCTCTGAGCGTGGGGGCATCAAGAGTATCTAGAGCATGGTAACCTTGATCTTTGAGGAATTAAGGGGCAGAGTCCCTTGGGCAGATGTCAGCAGTAGGACCTGTGGTCTGGGGCAGTCCCCCTCCAGTCCTGGCACACAGCCTCCCCACAAAGTGCTGCCCCTCACTCACCCAGGAATGTGGTGGAGATGTACTCAGAGACCTGGTTTCCTGACCTGCTCATCTCTGACAGGTGTGTAAGTTCACGGTTTAACATCCTCTTGAACTAAAGTGAAAGAGGCAAGAAGGAAGGAATGATGGGGAGACAGGGCATCAGAGGGTGGGGGAGGTCAGCCCCTCCCAAGAAACTTCTAAAGACCCCATGAGTCCCTCCTACTTTGCTATTTAGCCAACAGAGCCCTCAGCAAGCTGCTGGAGGGGAGGGGTCAGCCTTTCCTCTCCTCCCAGGTCTGGAGGGGGACCCCAGGCTTAGAAGTCAGGACTCAGCTAGCATACTCCTCCTTCTTAAGGAAGGGGGGGCACCCCTCCCGAGACTTCCTCCTCCCCAGGGCCCAAAGGAGGAGCCAGAGGGGCACCTGTGGAAGGGAGGGGCTCCTGCCTGCCAGTGAACCAATTGGGTGTCAGGAGAATCCCGTCGCCATGGTGATGGGAGTCTCCTTAGCAACTCCCCCTCCAACCAGCTGCTGAGCTGGGGGAAAAGGGGGCAGGCCGCAGGCCCCTTAACCCTTGCCTTCCCAGAGCTACCCTGGCCCAAGTCTTCCCAGATAGAGACCCCACTTCCAAGGCATCCTGGCCCCCAGCTCCCAACCGCCCAGTTTGGAAGGAGAGAATACAGTGTTTCCTTTACAGGAGAGCATGCAAGTTCTGGGTGAAGAGAAGGTTTGGCAGGGGCAGGAGCGAATAGTGAGCTGAGGAAACCTTGTTGGGTCACCCAGGGGAGAGGGGTTCCCATCATAGCCCCCTCTCCCTCAACCTCAGAGGGCTGGATGGATGCACAGACGAATGGAGTATACCCAGAGCCAGGCTTAGAGGTCCCTCCTGGTCCCCCCGTGCCACTTCACACAAGCGTCTGCTGTGACATTGTGCATGCAGGAGAAAGGGCATTGGTTCCCCGCCCCCAAGCTCCACCAGAGCACCCCCAAAGCAGGAGCAGACTCTGTCCAGAAAGGCAGGAGGGACACTGGACAGGAAGGGTGAGCTCACACAGCCCACACCAGGATGGGGCACTTACTCCTCCCAGTGCTGCCAGAGACCCCAGTTGCACAGAAAGATACACAACCACACATAAGATGGACCCACAAAGTCACACAACCACACACAGAGTCACAGACTACCATCTTACACAGTTCCACACAGCCACAGACACGTAAATCAAAGGGCACAGACAATAAGGCAGTCACTGACACTTGGGGTCACATGCCCCAGAAAAATCACACAGCCCTGCGCTCACAACATGTCCCAACACACACCACCACAATCAGAGCCATATGATTGATCTCAGAGAGGGCCACATCATGACCCAGGCAAATCAGCATATGGTCAGACAGCCCCACACCACTGCAGACACACACACCGGCGAGTACTGACAGTCACACCCAGCAAGAGACCCACATCCCCAGCCATCCACTATCCCCGCCCAGCCCTGGGCCACACACAGAGACAGTCACAAGGTTTCATGTCCAGGCCACACACGTGCACAGCTGCACACACCAGCCCAGACCGGGGGCTGGAGGATCCAGAGTGGGAGGGCCAGGGCCCAGTCTCCTGCCCATCCTCCACTCCGAGTTCCCCTACCTGGTCCCACCAGCCCACCAGCCACGGCTTGGAGCAGGTCTCACAGAAGAAATCCACCAAGGGCATCTTGGAATCTTAGCCCCGCTCGGGGCTGCCGCACAGAGAGGCTGGGCTTGGGGAGTCCCGGGGTTAACAGCCACTGTGGGTGGGGGTGGGGGGGTTCTGGGCAGGTGGGCAGTGCAAGGGGGAGCCGCGGAGGGGCCTGGGCCGGCCCAGCAGGGCTGGGGGCTCCCCTCCCCTCCGCGCTCCCGACAGCAGCCCTGGTTACATGGTCTGCCAGCCCCCGGCCCTGGTGGGCCCCCCCGCGGCAGCGGCTGGAGGCGGCCTGGGACCCCTGCCCATGAGGGGGCAGGGCGAGGGTCCCGGGAGGTGGCTTCGGAGGCTCTCGGCTCCGTGTGTGCGCCTGTGTGTGCGTGTGCGTGCTCACTGCAGCACTGGCAGGCTGCATGCGACGTCAGGTGGTGCCGGGGGTGGGGGGGCATTAAAGGGGCATCAGTGCCCACGGGCCTAAGCCAGGATCCAGTGGGGGCTGCCAGGGATGGGCAGGGAGGCATGCACACCCTCCATGGACACACCCAGAGACAAAGACCCACACCCAGACACTCTACACATTCACAGACGCACAAACACTCTGAGACACACCTTCCACACCAACACACACACACAAACACACATCACACAGTCACAACTCTGATGTCCAACACATTTATAGGTATACAGTTGAGCTCACAGGATATACACACTTTCAGACACACCCCTTTCAAGAACACAGACTCACACCCAGACGTGGAGACACACACCTAGGAACAAACACCCAGATATGCTGGACATACTTCACATACACTCAACACACCCACAGACATACTTTCAAACAAACACAAATATGCACAAGCATACCCCCAGAAATCCACAAGGGCATGCTCATACTCACACCCACAAATACACACACACACCATCTCAGCAACACACCTGCAGGCCCACATTTAGAGACAGTCACATTCTCAGATGCTCAACACACCCTCAGAGACACAATCATCCTCAGACTCGAATGTTCCCAGACAAATCTCCACCCACAGGTGTATGCACCCCCCCAACACAGACACCTCCACCTGCATACTCATTTCCTGATAGACATCCTCCCACGAGGGCTACCACTGTGCTGCGCAACTCCAGGAAACATCATTCATAGTGCCCGCTTTCTGAATGGTGCCCTCTGGAGTTGTGCAGTATACAATCTACACAGCTGTACACAGAAGCCTTGTACCCTCCCCTGCAGCCCTGCAAGCACACGCGCACACACACACACACAGTCACAAACATGGAGATACACACTCAGATTCATACCCACACCGACTCACACTTGTAAATATACATATTCCTCTGGCACAAGCCCACACACTTACAGCCCAGTATAACTGCCTGTGCACACCCATACATCTTCCATAGGTACACATCTGCACATCACTCCTGACCTGATGTGCCCGCCTGAAACATCCCCTCACACCCCACCGTGTGTTCCAAATGTGTAGCCAACAAATTGACGGCCATACAGACCTAGTCACATATATGCTTGTAGACTCTAGCATAGGACAACCTCCCCCTGAGATGGTTGCCTTCATACAGATGTACAGACACCCACACCCACCCATACACCCAGCTAGCCCCACCCCTGGGAGAAGTCAAAATCCACAGGAATAGGCAGCCTAGGGGGTTGGCCCCACCTAGGGATGGACTCCCACCCCGCTGGCCCCATCTGCAAACTGGCTCTGCCCCCACTAGCTCCACCCCAGGCCCCACCCAGAAGTTAGTCCCACCCCAGGGGCCCCAGAGACTGGCCCCACCCCATGGATGGTCTCACCCAACATGGGTGGCCACCCCATCCTCAGGCCCGGCCTAGGGCCAGACACAGTCTCACCTTGTGAGAAGCCATCTCGCTCACGGAACGGTAGGTCTGCATGGTCTCCAGCTGCTCCAGACACCAGTCCAGCTCCTCCAATGTCTCCCGGGCCAATTGCTGACATGTCTCTTCTAGGGAAGGGGCAGCACGGGTGGTTAGCCAGGGGCCGCAGCCTGTGATGTTGAGGCTGCACCAGGTGAGAGGGGTGCTGGGAAAGGTTAAGACAGCCACCCCCAGGTGAGGGGCTCCCCCCCAAACACACACACACACTGGAGCACCAAGAGGGGCCCATTCCCACCCCCTGGGCTTTGTTACCTGACAGCGTGGCCTTGCAGACAGGGGTTGGGCCGCCCAGTGGGGACCGTCTGCAAAGAAATGGGGCTCCAACATCAGCCTGTGTGCCCAAGATTCCTGCCTCCCCCTTTGCATGAATAATGCCAGTTTTCCTTTTTCTGAGCGCTCAGTGTGTCCCATGTACTCAGCCTGCAGCCCCTCAGAAAGCCTCGTAAGAATCCATTTTATAGATGAGGAAATGGGCTCAAAGAAGTGAGGCCGCTGATCAGCGGTAGGGACTGGTCCTTCGTATCCAAAGTTCCTGCTTCCTTGACCATCTCTCCCCTAACTCCCAGAAGGGCCAGTAGTTCTCAGCCATGCTCCTGCTACCGCATAATAACCAATGCTATTTAGTGAGCTCTTAACTATGTGCTGGGCAATGTTCTCACACTTTCTAGGTATCATCTGCCAGACTCCCCACAGCAGCATATAATGGAGGTGCTATTAAATTCCCATTTTATGGAGGGGGTGCAAAGGTACCACAAGATGCCATTTGCCCAGAAAGTTGGTGTCAGGGCCAGGAGTGACCCCAAGGCTGGGATGACCAGCTACCCTTGGTCTCACCACTGTGTGTCTAGACCCCTTGGTCTTTGTTTTTAAAAGTTTCTGTCTTAGGCATTCAAATTGCAATGGTTTACTGGCTCAGAGGGAGCTGTGGCCTAAACCGAGGCTCAGAGAGGTGAAGTTCCTGCCTGAAGTCACACAGCAGAGCTAAGAGCTGAACCCAGGTGTGCTTTGCCTTGTGATTATAAGTGTTGGGGCCCAGCCTTGACTTACTTGTTGCTGGGAATGGGCACATTGGTCAGGAGTGAGAAGTTGCTGCGAACACTTCGGAGGCTGGCCAGCACCTGGAAGAGGGTGCAGCTGTGAGGACAGGCGGCTGGGGCTAGGTCCCTGTCCCCAAGGGTTGGGAAGTGTTGGAGTCCCTTCCCTCCTTAGGAGAGGGGTCTTACCTGGGCGAAAGGTGTCACAATGAGGTCCTCAGCGTGCCTGCAATCAAGGACAGGGGCAGGTCAGGACGCTCACAGGCCTGGGTGAAGAGGGGCTAGGGTGCCAGAGAAGCAATTCTCTAGAATGGACCCTCTGTGGGGGCTGGTGGGCTGGGAGGGGAGGCTCCAATAAGTCAGGGGAGAGGGAACTTATACCTCCCAAGGGTAGACCCCCTGCAGGGGCTGGTCCCGAAGGAAATGATGGGCAGGGAGAGGAGCTCAAGTGGGTGTTAGTGAGGGGTGTGCAGAGACAAAGGGGCCTGTCATAAATATATGGCCAAGGCTGAGCTTGGTGGGAGCAGTGGCTAGGAGGGGCAGCAGGAAGAAGTTAGGGGAGTGAGGTGGATGGGCAGGGCGAAGGGCTGGAGGATCCATTGAGAGGGGAGGGGGCTGAGCAGGTCTGGGGGTGCTCAGATCTCAACAGGTGGTCGTGACAAGGGGGGCTAGCTTAGGGAAATCTGGGGGAGGGGATGGAAGGGGGGCTGAGCCAAAGTGGACAATCTGTGGGAAGAAGTGGCAGCAGGGAGGGCCTCAGGTGGGGCCAAGCCCCAGTTACCAGTGGATAGAAGTGGGCTTGGGCAGGTTGGATGGGCAGGATTGCAGGGATGGGTGGAGGCTGGGCCTGAGCAGGGGCCCGGTGTAGCTAGGTAGGGAGCAGAGATGGGGTGCACACTCAAACATCACAGGGTGGACATGCTAGATAGGGACTGAGCCCTTGATGTGGGCAAGGAGGCTGTTTACTTTTCACTGGGAAGGAGAGGTGGCCCGGGGCTTGGGCAGTGTCCCCACTCCCTCCTGGTAAGGGCAGCTTGTGTTGGGAGCAGGCCTGGAGGGTGAGAATGGGGTGCTCACGCCTCGCTGGTGACTGACGAGTTCCGTGACATGGTTTTGGGGGACATGTCGTAGTCGCTGTCCGAACGGTACAGGAAGGACTCCCGGCGTTGGCTGGCAGCGGCCCCAGCATGCAGCACGAGGCCCGGGCTCGCCTGCGAGTCCAGGGGGCTGCGGCCAGGAGATGGTGTGGGCCCATTCTCTGCCTCGAAGCTGTAAGGGGATGGGCGGAAGAGGGGTCAGGGGGGCTGAGATGACCCTGGGGAGGTCAAGAGGAGTAAGGTGCCAAGGAAATTCCTGGCACAGATGCGGGGCAGATGGAAGACATTAAAGAGAGACAGTTACCCCCAAAAGAGATGGGAGATAGGGAGTTGCAGAGATCAAACAACTATTGGGCACCTTTGTGAGCCAGGCTCTGTTGAGGTGCCGGGGACACAGCAGTGACCAAGAGTAACCACCATCTATCCCTCACAGAGATGGCATGGGGAGGACCGGATTATAAACAGGTTAACCTAGCAGCAGTGCACACCCCAAAAGTGTGGCGGCCTTCTTGACTCTACTTTTCTCGATGCCCAAGTCTATTCAGAATCTGTCCACTTCTCACCTCCTCCTTGGTCAGCCCCCCACCCCCTCACCATTGCTTGCCTCTGTCCTGGTCCCAGGCTCCTGCCTTTGCCCCTCAGTCTGTTGCCCTCCACTGTGGCCAGAGGGAGGCTGTGAACACCTCCATCAGGCTACATCCTTCTGCTCAGATCTTTCTATAGCTCCCAGCTTACCCAGAGCAAAGGCAAAGTCCTCACTGTGGCCCACAAGGCCCTGCCCAATGGCCTCCCAGTCTACCCCTCACTCACGCTACCCCAGCCACAATGGCCTTCTTGCTGTTTCCTAAATATTCCAGATACATTCCTGCCTCAGGCCTTTGCAAGGCTATTTCCCCTGCCCAAATCCCCACTGGCTCCTCCTCCACTTCCTTCAGGCCTCAGCTCAAATGCCATCTTCTTAGGAGGCCTCATCTGACCAACACATCTAAGATCTGAATCTCTGCCCTAATAATTTATATTTCCCTTCCTTTATTTTTTTTAAGATTTTATTTATTCAGAGAGAGAGAGAGAGAGAGAGAGAGAGGCAGAGACACACATAGAGGGAGAAGCAGGCTCCATGCAGAGAGCCCGACATGGGACCCGATCCCAAGTCTCCAGGATCACACCCCGGGCTGAAGGCGGCGCTAAACTGCTGAACCACCTGGGCTGCCCTATTTCCCTTCCTTAAAAAAAAAAAGAAATAGTACTTATCTGACATATTCTATGTTTTACTTCTTTACTATTTGCCCTCCTTTCTACAACTTAGCTATGCAGAGCAAGGATTGTCTGCTTTGTTCACTGCTCTGTCCCTTGAGCCAAGAACATGGCCTGGCACACAGTGGATACCCAATAGATGTTTACTGGATAAATCATAAAATGTAATGAATAAATATACAAATTGGATTGTGCCATGCACAGAATTAAAACCAAGTGGGTATTGGGACGCCTGGGTGGCTCAGTGGTTGAGCATCTGCCTTTGACTCAGGGCATGATCCCAGGGTTTTGGGATCGAGTCCCATATTGGGCTCCTGCATGGAGCCTGCTTCTCCCTCTGCCTGTGTCTCTGCCTCTCTCTCTGTCTCTCATGAATAAATAAATAAAATATTAAAAAAAAAAACAAGTGGGTAGATGAAAGTTACTGGACAGGTGATTTTAGCTACTGTAGTTGAGCCAGGCCACTTTGAGGAGGTGACATTTGAGCAGGGTCTGAAAGATGAGAAGGAGCAGACCACTAATCAGGAGGTAGGAGAAAACACTCCTGGGGGTGGGGGTGGGGGGGGTGGGCAGCAAGTGTAAAAGCCCTGTGGCAGGATTTGGGTTTTGTTTGAGATGTGGCTAGAGTGGAAATACAAACAGACTGTAATGGAGACACAGCTAGAGAGAGAGGGGAGGATGGAGGAACCCTGGCCTGGGGACACTCAGGGTGGTGCCTAGCACAGAGCTCAGGAAACACTGGCAACTGTAAGTCAATCAGCCCCATACATGCCACTCAGGCAGTGGAATCAGCAAGGCAATCAATATGGAGAACCGAGGATGGGTGTGGGGAGCTATGTGCCTGCAGCATACTGTGTGGCCTTGGGAAGGCCACTGCCCTCTCTGGTCTGTTACCCTGTTGTTACAGTGACGGGAGTTAGAGTGGTCAGTTGACTTCAGGATATGCTCTGGTGGGTGCAAGAGGGTATGGGAATGAAATGGAATCCTCCCCTTTCCAATCCTACCTACAGAGAGTCAGTATAAGATTTTATCTGAATGGTCCTCTGCTAATGACTAAGTCTAAAATCTCTAAGAGTGGGATAGCCAAACCAGGATCCATATATTAGCCTTTTTTTCTGGACCAGCCTGGGGGTAGGGGTGCAGGAAGACACTGTGCTGATTCCATTTTACAGATGAAGAAACTAAGGTCAGAGAGGAGAATGATTAGCTCTGGGTCACATAGCAAGAGCATGGTGCGGTCAGAATTCAAACTCAAGTCCTGGAACTCCTCAGACCAAAATGTGAACTGGTGCCTTTTGCCTGCTTGAGCCCTGTTTGAGAACATTCCTGCCATCAAAGCAAATGTCCCCAGGGGCCAGGCAGCTGACACCACAGGTAGGTTGGTGCTGGGGGCCCTGAGCAACCAGCTATTCCAATTTTAGGAAAGAAGTCAGAAATTTTATTATCATTATTATTTTTTAAGTAGGCTCCATGCCCAAAGTGGAGTCCAACCCGGGCTTGAACTCATGACTCTGAGATCAAGACCTGAGCTGAGGGATCCCTGGGTGGCACAGCGGTTTGGCGCCCGCCTTTGGTCCAGGGCGCGATTCTGGAGACCCGGGATCGAATCCCACGTCGGGCTCCCGGTGCATGGAGCCTGCTTCTCCCTCTGCCTGTGTCTCTGCCTCTCTCTCTGTGTGACTATCATAAAAAAATTAAAAAAGAAGAAAAGACATTCAAAAAAAAAAAAAAAAAAAAGACCTGAGCTGAGTTCAAGAGTTGGATGCTTAACTGATTGGGCCACCCAGGCTCCTGAGAAATCAGAAATTTTAAACAAAAATCCAAACTTCTTTTAAAAACAAACATCAAAAAAAATCTTAAAAACTGAAAACTTCTGCTCTGCAAAAGACACTGTCAAAAGAATAAAAAGACAAGCTTCATGCTAGGAAAAAATACATGACAAAGGATCTGTATCCAGACTATATAAAGAACTCTCAAAACTCAATAAAAAGAAGACAAGCAAAAAAAAAAAAAAAAAAAAAAAGAAGACAAGCAATTTAATTTAAAAATGAGCACAGGCTGGGCGCCTTGGTGGCTCAGTGGTTGAGCGTCCACCTTTGGCTCAGGTCGTGGTCCCGGGGTCCTGGGATCAGGTCCCACATTGGGCTCCCCGTGGGGAGCCTGCTTCTCTCTCTGTGTCTCTGCCTCTCTCTCTGTGACTCTCATGAATAAATAAAGTCTTTAAAAAAATGAGCAAAGGTCTGGACAGTTTGCCAGAGAAGATATACAGATGGCAAATAAGCATAGGAAACACCATTGCTCTTTAGGGAAATTCAAATTAAAACCAGGAACCATCCCTTCATCCCTATCAGCATGGTTCAAACAAAGAAACAAACAAGAACTGGCAATCCTGGCAAGTGGTGACAAGGATTTAGAGCAACTGGAACTCCCCTCATTCATTGCTGGAGGGAACGCCAAGTGGTACAGCCACTCTGGAAAGCATTTGGTCAGTTTCTTAAGAAATGAACCATACACTTACTGTGTGATCCAAAATCCACTCCTATGTTTACACCCAAGATAAGTGAAAATACGGTTGACCCTTGAACAAATGGGTTAGGGATGCTCCCCCCCATGAAGTTGAACATCCGCAGATAACTTTGTGGACTCCCCCCCAAAACTTGACTACTAACAGCCTACTTTTGACCAGAAACCTTACTAATAACATAAACAGTCGATTAACACATATTTTGCATAAGTATTACATACGGTATTCTTACAATAAAGTAAACTAGAGAAACTGTTATTTAGAAAATCATATGGGGGGGCACCTGTGTGGCTCAGTTGGTTGAGTAACTGACTTCGGCTCAGGTCATGATCTCAGGTTTCTGGGATCAAGCCCCGCATCAGGCTCCCTATTTTATATAGAGTCGGCTTATTCCTCTCCCTCTGCCGCTCCCCACCACTTGGGCTCTCTCGGTCTCTCTCTCAAATACATAAAATATTTTTCAAAAAAGAAAATCATAAAGAAAATTCATTTCCAGTCATGTTCTATATATATCGAGAAAAGTCTGCATCTAAGTGGACCCACACAGTTCAAAGTTATGTTGTCAAAGGGTCAACTGTATATGCTCATTCAAAAACCTGCAGATATGGGGTGCCTGGGTGGGTCAGTCAGTTAAGCATTTGCCTTTGGTTCAGCTCACGATCTCAGGGTCCTGGGGTCGAGCCCTGCATTGAGCTCTCCTCTTGGCAGGGAGTCTGCTTCTCTCCCTCTGCCCCTTCCCACCATTCATGCTCTCTCACTCTCTCTCTCAAATAAATAAAATCTTAAAAAAAAAAACAAACCTGCAGACAAATATTTATAATATTTAAGTTCTGCTCATAATCACCAAATACTGGAAACAACCAAAACAAATGAGCATCAACTGGTGAATGGATAATTTGTGGCAGATCCATACCATGGAATACTATCCAGCAATTTTTAAAATGGGGGGAGGGGCACCTGGGTGGCTCAGTTGGTTAAGCATCCAACTCTTGATCTCAGTTCAGGTCTTGATCTTGAGGTTGTGAGATCAGGCCCCCCACGTTGAGCCCAGTGCTGGGCATGGAGCCTACTTAAAAAAAATTTTTTTTGAACTACTGTGAAATAATAAGAAATATATATTTGGTCTCTGCCCTGGTTTCCTGTCACACAGTTCCCTAAAACCCTAGGAACCTCTGCAGTAAAAAGTGTCTTTGTATGCTAAGAGATGACTATCTGCGGGGGACACCTGGAGAGCCTCAAGATGGGGGGGGACTGCTTGCCTGGGGAGCCAACCATAGGATTAGGGCATTGGAACTTGCAATGCCCCCCCCCGCCCCCCGACCAGAAGGGAACAGAGCTGTAGGTTGAGTTAATCACCAATGGAATGGCCAATGATTTAATCAGATGTGCCTACTAAATGGAGCCTCTGTCAACATCTCTGAAAGTTCCTGGTTGCTAACACATCAGGTGCTGTGGGTGGTGGGAGGGTGGTGCACCTGGGGAGCGGCATGAAGCCCCATGCGCCTCCCCTTAGACCTTGCTCTATGCATTTCTTCCATATGGCTGTTTCTGAGTTGTATCTTTATAATAAACCAATAATCTTTTTTTAAAGATTATTTATTTATTTATTTGACACAGAGAACACAAGCAGGGTGGAGCTGCAGGCAGTGACAGTGAAGCAGGCTCTGAGTGGGCCTGAGCCATGTGGGGCTCAATCCCAGGACCCCAGGACCACGACCTGAGCCAAAGGCAGATGCCCAACCAACTGAGCCACCCAGGCACCCAATGAACCAGTCACCTAGTAAGTGCACTGTACTCCTAAGTTCTGTGACCAGCTCTAGGAAATCAGCTGAACCTGAGGCAGGAGTCCTTAGAACCTTGAGGTATAGCTGGTTGGTCAGAAGCACAGGTAACACTCTAGACTTGAGACTTAATCTAAAGTCGGGGCAGTCTTACGGGACTGAGCCCTTAACCTGGGGGATCTATACTAAATCCAGGCAGTTAGTGTCAGAACTGAATCAGGATGTAGTTCACCCAGCTGGTGTCACAAAGAGTTGTTGCAGGGAAGGGGGGGCGCGCGGAAGGCTGGGAAACCACATGCATTTGGTATCAGAAATGAAGAGTCAGCAAGAACGGAAAGAAACAGCAGTTTCCTTTTTAACTACTGATGCACAAAACAACTTGAGTGAGTCTCGGATGAATTTTGGGAAGAGAAAGCCAGCAGTGGGGATTACCTGTGTCAAAACACAGAACTGACTAATAAATGAATCTAGCATGGTTGCAAGATACAAAGTCACAAAAATTGGTTGTTTTTCCTTCTGTACACTAACAATGAACAATCCCAAAAGAATATTAGGAAAACAATTTCAGGTACAATAGCATCAAAACGAATAAGATGCTTAGGAATAAACTCAACCAAGGGAACAAAAGTTCATGAAAAACAGGAATGCCTGGGTGGCTCAGGGGTTGAGCATCTGCATTTAGCTCAGGGCGTGATCTCGGGGTCCTGGGATCAAGTCCTACACCTGGCTCCCCGCAGGAGAGAGAGCCTCTCTCTCCCTCTCCCTCTCTCTGTCTCATGAATAAATAAAATCTTTTTTTTTAATTTTTATTTATTTATGATAGTCACAGAGAGAGAGAGAGAGGCAGAGACACAGGCAGAGGAAGAAGCAGGCTCCATGCACCGGGAGCCCGACGTGGGATTCGATCCCGGGTCTCCAGGATCGCGCCCTGGGCCAAAGGCAGGCGCCAAACCGCTGCGCCACCCAGGGATCCCAATAAAATCTTTTTTAAATAAGTGCATGGAAAACAAAAATGTTGCCGGATGAAATTAAAGAAGGAACAAATAAATTAAAAGACATCCTGTATTCAAGAATGAGAAGACAGGACGCCTGGGTGGCTCAGTGGTTGAGTGTCTGCCCTTGACTCGGGATATGATTCCACAGTCCCAGGATCAAGTCCCATATCAGGCTCCCTGCATGGAGCCTGCTCCTCCTTCTGCCTAAGTCTCTGCCTCTCTCTCTCTCTGTGTCTCTCATGAATAAATAAATAAAATCTTAAAAACAAAAAAAAAAGAATCTTGAAAGGGAAGAACAAAGTTGGAAGATTCACACTTCCTAATTTCAAAACTTACTACAAAGCTACAGTAATCAAAACAGTGTGGTGGTGGCATAAAGACAGAGTCACAGACCAATGAGATAGAGTAAAGAGCCCCAAAATAAACCCTCACGTATATTGTCAAATGATTTTCAACAAGGGCACTAAGACCATTCAATAGGCAACAGACAGTCTCTTGAACAAATGGTGCTGGCAAAACCGGTTATCCATATGCAAAAGGATAAAGGATAAAGGTGGATTCTTACCTCACACCATACACAAAAGTAACCCAAAATGGATCAAAGACCTAAATGTAAGAACTAAAAACTATAAAACTCTTAGGAGCTTCATGAAATTGGACTTGGCAAGGATTCCTTGGATATGACACCAAAAGCACAGGCAACAAAAGACAAAATAAGCAGCACCTCATCAAAATTAAAAGTTTTTTGCATCAGAGGGCACTATCCAAAGAGTAAAAGGCAATCCGCAGAATGGGAGAAAATTTTTGCAAATCACATATCTGATAAGAGAGTAATACCTAGAATATATAAAGAGCTAAAACTCAACCAACAACAAAATACAAACAACCCAATTAAAAAGTGGGCAAAGGACTTAAATAAACATTTCTCCAGAGAGGTTATGGGCATACTTCAGAGATATTGCAGGCTTGGTTCTAGACCACTGTAATAAAGAGTGTCAGATAGATGTTTTCTTTTTTTTTTTTTTTTTAAGATTTTTTATTTATTTATTCATGACAGTCACAGAGAGAGAGAGAGAGGCAGAGACACAGGCAGAGGGAGAAGCAGGCTCCATGCACCGGGAGCCCGACGTGGGATTCGATCCCGGGTCTCCAGGATCGCGCCCTGGGCCAAAGGCAGGCGCCAAACCGCTGCACCACCCAGGGATCCCCAGATGTTTTCTTTTTCCCATACATATAAAGGTTATGTTTACACTACACTGTGATCTGTTAAGTGTGCAGTAGCATTATGTCTAAAAAGTTCATCTTAATTGAAAAATACTGCTAAAAAATGCTATCATCAGAGCTTTCAGTGAGTCACTGGTCAGTTTGCCATAACAAATATAATAATGAAAAAGTGAAATATTGCAAGCATTAGCAAAATGTGACACAGAGACACGAAATGAGCAAATGCTACTGGGAAAATGATACTGATGGATAGACTTGCTTGATGCAGGTTTGCTACAAACCTTCAATTTGTAAAAACCACAATATTTGTGAGGCACAATAAAGCAAAGCACAATAAATAAAGTATGTGTGCATACGGATGGACAATCAGCACATGAGATGATGTTCAACACCATTAGTCATTAGGGAAATGCGTATCAAAGGTGCAATGAGATATCACCGCACACTCACTAGAATGGCTATTTTCTTTTATCTATCTATCTATCTATCTATCTATCTATTTATTTATTTATTTATTTATTTTTAAAGATTTTATTTTATTTATTTATTCATGAGAAACACAGAGAGAGCCAGAGACACAGGCAGAAGGAGAACCAGGCTCCTTGCAGGGAGCCTGATGTGGGACTTGATCCCAGATCCCAGATCCCGGGATCACACCTGAGCCAAAGGCAGATGCTCAACCGCTGAGCCAGCCACCCAGGTGTCCCTTTTTTCTTTTTTAAAGAGGGGCTCTTGGCTGGCTGAGTCAGTAGAACACAGCAATTCTTTTTTTTTTTTTTTTTTTTTTTTAGATTTTCTTTATTTATTCATGAGAGACACAGAAAAAGGCAGAGACACAGGCAGAGGGAGAAGCAAGCTCCCCGTGGGGAGCTCAATACAGAACTCGATCTCAGGACCCTGGGATCATGCCCTGAGCCAAAGGCAGATGCTCCTACTGAGCCACCCAGGGGCCCCAGAACATGTGACTCTTGATCTTGGGGTTATAAATTTGAGCCCTACGTTGTATGTAGAGATTACTTAAAAATAAAATCTTAAGGGGCACCTGGCTGGCCCAGTTAGTAGACTGTGTGAATCTTGATCTCAGGGGTCATGAGTTTGAGCCCCATGTTGGGCATAAAGATTACTTAAAAATAAAAATATTGGGGCACCTAGGTGGCTCAATGGTTGAGCATCTGCCTTTGGCTCAGGTTGTGATCCCGGGGTCCTGGATCAAGTCCCACATTAGGCTTCCCCCTCTGCCTGTGTCTCTGCCTCTGTCTCTGTTCTCTCATGAATAAATAAATAAAATCTTTTTAAAAATTAATTTTTTTAATTTTTAAAAACTTTAAAAAATTAATAAAAATGAAAATAAAATATTTATTTAAAAAAGGTAAAAGGACGCCTGGGTGGCTCAGTTGGTTAAGTGTTTGCATTCAGCTTAGGTCATGATCTCAGGGGTCCTGCGATCGAGCCCGTGTTGGGCTCTCTGCTCAGCGGAGAGACTGCTTATCTCTCTCCTCCCCACTCCTGCTCTCTCTTGCTCGTGCTCTCTCTCTCGCTCTCTCTCAAATAAATAAAATCCTTTTTATTTTTATATTTTTAAAGATTTTATTTACTTATTCATGAGAGACACAGAGACAGAGAGGCAGAGACACAGGCAGAGGGAGAAGCAGGCTCCATGCAGGGAGCCCGATGTGGGACTCGATCCCAGGACTCCAGGATCATGCCCTGGGCCAAACCGCTGCACCACCCAGGGATCCCAATAAAATCCTTTAAAAAAAAAAAAAAAGGTTAAATAACAAGTGAGGATGTGGAGAAACTAGAATACGTGTGCAGTGCTGGTGGGATGTAAAATGTGTGGTCACTGTGGAAAATAGTTTGGCAGCTCCTCAGAAACTTAAGTATAGAATTACGACAGCAATTTTCCTTCTAGGTAGATACAAAGAATTGAAATACTAGATACTGGAGCACCTGGGTGGCTTACTTGGTACTGGGGCACCTGGATGGCTTACTTGGTTAAGCGTCTGCCTGCAGCTCAAGTCATGATTCTCAGGGTCCTGGGATGGAGCCCCTCAGCCAGGCTCCCTGCTTGGCGGGGAGTCTGCTTCTCCCTCTCCCTCTGCCCCTAACTCTGCTCTCTCTCTCAAAATAAAAATAAATAAAACATTTTAAAAAATGAAGTTCTAAATACTAAAGAGTTGCAAGCAAGACTCAAAATGTTCATAGCAGCATTATTCACAATAGCCAAAAGCTGGAAAAAGCTCAAGTGTCCATTAACCGGTGAACAGAAAAAGAAAATGTAGCATATATTGCCGATGGAATATTATTCAGTCTTTTTTTTTTAATTTTTTTATGACAGTCACACACACACACACACACACACACACAGAGGCAGAGACACAGGCAGAGGGAGAAGCAGGCTCCATGCACTGGGAGCCCGACGTGGGATTCGATCCCGGGTCTCCAGGATCGCACCCTGGGCCAAAGGCAGGCGCCAAACCGCTGCGCCACCCAGGGATCCCAATATTATTCAGTCTTAAAAAGAAATTGAAATCCTGACACATGCCACAACATGGATGAACTCTGAAAACACACTAAATGAACTAAGCTAGACACAAGAGGACAAGTACTGTAAAATTTCACTTACATGAGGTCCCTACAACAGTCATTTTCATAGAGACAAAGTAGAATGGTGGGTGTCAAGGGTTGGGAAAGGGGATGCAGGGAATTAGCCCTTAAGGAGGACGGAGTTGGGCAGCCACGGTGGTGCAGCGGTTTAGCACCGCCTGCAGCCCAGGGTGTGATCCTGGAGACCCAGGATCGAGTCCCACATCAGGTTCCCTGCATGGAGCCTGCTTCTCCCTCTGCCTGTGTCTCTGCCTCTCTCTCTCTCTCTGTCTCTCATGAATAAATAAATAAAATCTTTAAAAAAAAAAAAAAAGGAGGACGGAGTTGCAGTGTGAGAAGATCAGAGATGGATGGTGGTAATAGTTGCACAACAATGTGAGTATACTTAATGATGCTGAATTGTACACTCCAAAAGTGATTAAAATGGGTAACTGTATGTTATGCATATTTTACTACACTAAAAAACCCTCATATAGTATATACTAAAACAGGTAAATTTTTACTGTATGTTAATTTTTAAAAGTAAGTTTAAAAACTCTTAAGGGACACCTGGGTGGCTCAGTCAATTAAGCCTCTACGCTTGATATCAGCTCAGGTCTTGATCTCAGGGTTGTGAGTTCAAGCCCCATGTTGGGCTCCATGCTGGGTATACAGCCTAGTTAACAACAACAACAATAACTCTTAAGACGGAATATTTTTAGATCATGAGCTGGGCCTTTGATGATAATGTCCATTTACTGAGCACCTGCTGTGTACCGGGTGCCAGGTTAGATCCTTTTCAGTATGGAGCAATAATAACAAGATACTTACTGAATATTTGCCATGTCTGGCATTGTCAAAGGGCACACAAACACAGTTATGTCTCCCACCAACTCTGTGAGTTGTGCTAACATCCCAGTTCAACAAGGAGAGTAAGGCATAGAGCGATGGCCAGGGGTTGGAGGCCTCATCACCTGAGAACTATGTCCTGTTTCCCAAGGCACAGCTTGGATTTTGTGGCTCTGCTGAGTGCCACTGGGGAGGACAGAGGAGCATACCTACATACTCAGGACCCCACCCTCGCCCCAGACACAGAAGCCAGTTTAGGGAAGATGAGACCCAAGTCCCAGAGGGCCGCCAACTAGCATGGCTGGCAGATACTGCAGCCCCAGGGGACTCAGCTCACGTAAGCAGGAGCCCAGAGGCCAGGATGCGAAGAGGCTCCCGGGGGCCCTGCTGTTTGCTTGCGCTTCCAGGAGCTGCTGTCCTCTGGGCTTTGGAATGGCAGAGGAAAGGGGATTAGGCCTGCTGTACAGACTGAGAATGTGTGTATGTGTGTGTGTATGTTGTGGGGAGTCTAAGCTACCCTCCAGAATTGTACCCTGGAACTATGTGGAGTCACCCTTCCCTGGCCTGCCACTGCTCAGGGTGAAACAAAGTCAGGCTGGAGGCTGCTCCATTAATGTCCCAACGGGACCCAAGGCCATAAAGTGGAGTCAAGGGCAGCCAAAAGGCCTTGACATCACAGCCACATAGCCAGACACTTCCTCATAAGGGAAATAATCTGCTCAAGGGTCCCCTTCAGAGAGGCTGACCACTTGGTGGCATCATCAAGTGAAGTTGCTACCTGCCTCCACCCGCCCCCCCATCCCCCCAGGGCCCCTAGGCCTGCCCACTTGGGCTCTTTAAGCATCAAATTGGGCCTCTGGAGGGCTGTGCAGCCCAGGAGCAGATCAAGGCTTCAGAGAGTTCTGCTGCAGGGGCCAATGGGCAACAAACAAGTTGGGAGGGGAGCAGAAAGGAAAGGAGACGTCCTGGTTGGTAAAAATCATAACAACAATGAAAGTAGTCAACTGCTATTAAATGCCACATGCTAGACACTGTGCTGTGTCTGGACATGTACTAATGCCCCATTTTCGAGAGAAATAAACTGAGGTACAGACAGGACGAACAACTTGACTATCAACTATCAGAAGGAGCATTTAAAACCTGGGCAGCCAGACTACAAACCTGGACACTAAATCACGGGTGTCTATCTCTCCCCAGGCAGGCCCGGCATCTCCCTGGGCTCCCTGCCCCACTCCACCTGACTCCTTCGTAGGAGGTGTCAGGCAGCCTTTATGGAAAGGCCTGGCATTTGCTTTGTGAAGGTCATGCAGAGGTTGAGGGCGGGCGCTGGTGTGTGTCTGCCAGGCAGGCGCGTGGTGCCAGGTGACATGGCTGTTTGTAGGGCTGGGTGTGCACAGAGGGTCTGTGTATGTGTGAGTCAGAGTATATGTGTGCTCAGGGGTACCTGTGTGTATATAGCTCTCCGTGTGGATTTGTACATCCGAGTATGTCAGTGGGGTCTGGGTGTTCATGAGTGCCTGCATGGATCTGTGTGTCTCTATCTATGTCTGTGAAATCTGTGCGACCTTGTAAGAGTGTTCCTGTGTGCCATGCATATATGCTGTGACCGTCCCTGACTCCTGAGTGGGCATGAGGTGTGTTCCTGTGTGTGGCTATGTGTGGGTGGGAACCAGGCCTGGGTGTGTGCCGAGGTGAAAGTGTGTTCCTGCAGGCAGTGTCGTGTATGATGCTGTGTGAAACCAGCATTTCTGTGGCTTGTGTGTCACTGCACCCATGAGTCAACTGTGAGATTCTCTTTGTGTCCCCACCGGCGAAGAGAACCATGCCTTACATAGTAAACACCAGGTGACCCCAAATACCCTGTGTGTGGGTGTGTCCGTGTTTCGGTCATGTGTAGCTGTGGATGTAGCGTGTGTGTGTGTCCGTGTCTGTGTTATGTGTGTGTCCAGGTGTCTGAAGGGGCTGGTGGAGGGAAGCAGGAACAAGGCTGGAGTACCCTGAGAATTCTGAGAACTCTTCTTCTCCAGCACTGTCCAGCTGATTCTAAATAACCTCCAGGAGTTCCAGCAGTTCCAACCTACCCTCCCTCCTCCACCCCAGCTTGGTTTTCAGCCTGGCAGCACTAGCCAGGAGGGGGTGGGTAGGACTGGAGTCACAAGCAGGGCCAGAGGGACCTGGCTCCAGGCCGGTGGCCTGGGAGTGGAGCCCAGGTGACGCTGGACACCCATATTTGCTGCCAGGATGAGTGCCAGAAACCCAGGTTTAGGGGCACAAAGTGGATGAAGGGATCCCATCTTAAATAAGAAGGGGGCAGGACCTAGCACTCCTTTTGAGGGCTATCACCTGCAGGAAGCCCCCAGCAGCACCAAGAATGTTAGGGCCAGGGAAGGGGGTGGGGCTCCAGGCGGACCCTGGAAGCCACTCGGGGGACTCCCCAAGGCAGACTGGGCACCCTCTCCCCCCAGCCAGAGCCCTCCATGGCAAAGGAGGGAATTGGCCACAGGCCACCCACCTGACAGATCTGCCTGGAGGGTGCCAACAGGTGTCCTCGTCGCTGAAGGAGAAGTGGACCAGGGACTCGGGGCCCGCCGGGGGCAGTGTCAGGTCAGGGGGCCGGGGCCGAGCCCGGGGCGCTGTACCCGAGCGCATGGGTGCCAAGGACCGTCGGGGCGAGCATGGGGACAGCGGCACGCTGTGTGGCGCGCGCTGCTCGCAGGCCCGAGGTGTCTGTGGCCACTGGCAGCGCCGCCTCCACACCCGCCCTCCCGGTGACCCCCCCAGGGACGGCCCCGGGCGTTCGGGCGTCTCCGTGTCCCCAGCGCCTGCCTCCTGCGGAACTCTGAGCACACTTCCCGCTTGCCCCCCTCCCTCCGGGCCTGGGGCGCGGGGAGGGGTGTGCCCCGGGCTCCCGATTCCCGGGCTCTGGCCCCGGCCCCCCTCTCCCCCGCTCCCGCCGCGCCTTGCCTCTGGGCCCGCCCTCCCCCCTCCCCACTCTGACGCCAACCTGGGCCCGCTGGAGCCGCTGGAGCCCTCTGAGCCGCGCGCCCCTGGGGGAAGAGCCTGGCCCGCGGGGGCCTAGTTCGGGGTCCGGTGACAAAAACCCGGGGGAGGGACGACGGATGCGGGGAAGGGGGAGGGGCAGAGACAAGAAAGACAGAAGTGGAGACAGAGACACAGGGAGCAACTTGGGAGGGACTGATTCCCCCACACACACACCCCGTCCCCGAGGCCACGCGGGGCTCCCGACCCCTCCCCATCTTCTCTCCCCTTCCCAGGCTCTTCCCGGGTCCAGACGCTGAGCCTGTCCCCGCAGTGCCCTCCCCCGGCACGTCTTTGGACTCAGGTTCCAAACAAGTGCGTGCGGAGAGTTGGGGTTAAGGGGGTAAGCAGAGGATCGTCCCCTGGTCCTGGAGAAGCCCCCAGACCCGGCCGGCTCCCACCTCCCGGCTGTCGATCTCCGATCTCCGTCTCCAAGCGAGACGGGGTGTGGTCTCCAAGCTTCCAGCCCCCCGCACCCCACCCCGGGTCTGGCCAGGAAGAGAAAGTCCATTTGCCCTCCGTGCCCGGTGCGCCCAGTAACGTCACCGAGCCTCCTGGCAAGGCAACCCCGGGGTGGCAGCGCTGGCCCCATTTCACAGGCCGTTAGCCTGAGGCCGGCAGACCTGAACACACGACCCCAGATCACCCTGGATGGCAGGTTGGCCTCACCCCTCCAGAGCCTGACTGCAGCCTTAGGTCTGCACAGGAAGTGGGAGGAACCTAACGTTTATTGAGTGCCTACTGCATGCCCTATCAGATGTCTCCACGGCAACCCTGGAGGGCAGGGATGATTTTTATCGCCGTCCTGTGACGGAGGAGGGGAAGTCAGGCTGGGGAGAGCCAGCGAGGAACCCCAGCCCCGGCCCGCGCCAGCTGGTCAGGGGGGACTCGAACCCACCGCCACGGGCGCGCACTTACCCGGCCCACGCCTGGCGGCCGAAATCCTGGAAGCTGCGGAGAAGCCGAAGACGCCTGCGGAAAGTTGGGGACGGGATGGCGAAGAAGACTGGCGAGGAGGGCGGCGAACGCAGGCGGCGGGGTGCGCGCGGGACCGGGGGTTCAGGCAGGAACGCCTCGTCCTCGGCGGCCGCCGCCGCCGGGAAGGCCGCCAGCTGCAGTTCGGGGATGCGGCCCAGGCCGTGCGGCCGCGCCATGGCCACAGGGGGCGCGGCCCCCCTCGGCGGGCGCTGGGGAGCAGCGCCGCCCGCCAGCCCCGCGCAGCCCACGCAGGCCGGCCGCCCAGCCCCGGGGCCCGCGGGCCCCACCCCGCCGGCCGCCTCGGCCCTTCCGGCTTCGCTCTGGGGCCGCCCCCGGGGCGGAGCGGGCCGGGGCGCCACGCGGCTGCGGCGGGACGCCCCAATGGCCCCAATGACCGCAGGGGCACCCGCAGTCCCCTTGAGGTCCCTACAGTCGTCGGAAGCGTCTCTACAAACATCTGGGATGTCCCCCAAATCCCTGGGGTGCTCTTACAAACCGCTGTGGCTCTCCCAAACCTCAGTGTCGTCCCCAAAGTCCCTCAGATGTCCCCACGATTCCAGAGACTGTCCCAACTATCCCTGAGGTGTCCCCACAGAACCCCAAGGTACCCCAAATCCCTGAGTTTCCCTCAAAAGCTAGAGGTGCTCTGAGAGGCCCCATGGACTCTGGGACAATCCCTTAGCCCCCCAAATGTCCCCTACTAGTGTCCTCATTGTTACTGATATATCCCCACAAACCCCAGGGTCACCCCGAGAATCTCAGGATGCACCCACAAATGAAACTCCTTCAGATCCCAGGATCATCAGGTTTCTTCAGATGTCCCCCAAATCTCCTAGAGCACCCCCACCATCCCAGAGTCAGGCAGAGACCCCCAAAGCACCCCTAAGAATTTCCCACAGCCCGGATCCCTGGGTGGCGCAGCGGTTTGGCGCCTGCCTTTGGCCCAGGGCGCGATCCTGGAGACCCGGGATCGAATCCCACGTCGGGCTCCCGGTGCATGGAGCCTGCTTCTCCCTCTGCCTGTGTCTCTGCCTCTCTCTCTCTCTGTGACTATCATAAATAAATAAAAAAAAAATTAAAAAAAAATTTATAAAAAAAAAAAGAATTTCCCACAGCCACAGAGTATTCCTGCAGACCATAAATTGTGCCCCCCAAATTCTAGGATCCCTCACAGATCCTAAGAACGTTTCCACAGTCCCTTGGATGTCCCCCAATCCTTAAATGGCTCCACAGTATTCCTGAGGTGCCCCCATAAGTTCAAAGACACTGAAATAACCTCAGGGGTTCTTTGGACTCAAGGACTGTTCCCATAACTATGTAGCTGCCCCCCAAATCCTAGGATACCCCATAGGCACCAAGGGCACAACTAGATCCCTCCGCAGTTCCTAGGCTACCTTCCAAAACCAAGATGAACCCACAATTCTTGGGGATACCTCCAGAATGCCCCTCACAGCTTCTGAAACATACCTTATAACTCAGAGACACCGCTAGAAGCTGAGGGTGCTCACAGCCCCTAGACACTCCTAAGGTTCCCCCAGTCCTGCCACTCCTTAGTCTCTGAGGCATCTTAGAATTGGGGCCCTCCTCAGCTCATGAGGTGGCCCCAAGAAGCTGACCTCCCCTCAGCAGAGCAGTACAGGCCGATAGGGACTTTCTGGGGCTCCTGGGGTGGCACTGCATACCCAGCCAGTGTGACTCTGTGAGGGGCACATTACCGCCTTTCACAGATGAAGAATGAGACTGAGGAGTTGAAGATTCTAGAACAAAGCTAGCCAGCTGGTTATAATTTCAGAGACTACCCCAACCTACCTGTGGCTCTTTGGGGTTAGGAAGGGGGAGAAACTTGTTTTAGATAAGAAAATTGGAGCAAATCTCTATTTTAGGGCCCTACCTCTGTAAATACCTTTCTTTCTCTACCTGTTGGCTCCCTTGTCTTGGGCTCCAGAATTAGCTGGCCTAGGTTTGAGTCAGGCCTCCAGCACTTCTTAGCCATTTGACTTTGGGCCAGTTATTTCACTAAGCCTCAGTTTTCCCACCTGTAAAATTGGCATAATGATACTATGCATCTCATGGGTGGACATGTAAAAAAGAAAAAAAAAAAGGCTCACAAAGCATTTGGGGATAGTAAAGCATTCCCTGAATGTTAGCTATGATTACCTGACAAAACATTTTTTTGGAGAGCTTGTAATGTGCAAGCCACTGTACTCGCCACAGGGTACAGATGATGATGATGATGAGGAAGATGATGACGATGGTGGTGATGACAGCAACTAGCCTTCAGAATGCCTCCTGGACATTCAGCACCTCTAGTTCTGATCTCATTTATTCCTCATAAAATACCTGCAAAGTGATATGTTGTTGTCCCCATTTTACAGATGGGAAAACTGAGTCTTGGAGAGAAACAAGCTGCTCAAGGTCACACAGCCAATGAGTGTCTGAGTCAGGCTCTACACCAGTGTTTGCCACCCTTTATTTCATTATCCCCAACACTGCCCCAAGGAATAGCCTGCTTGGACAGTCCCTTCTCTATGAAATAGCCTTCTTTATGAAATGTCACAGCCACTCATACACAGGTATACCTCAGAAATATTGCAGGTTTGGCTCCAGACCATTCCAATAAAGTGAACATCACAACTAAGCGAGCCAGATGAATTTTGTGGTTTCCCAGTGCATATAAAAGTCATGTTTATACTACACTGGTGTCTACACTAAGTGTGCAATAGCCCTACGTCTAAAAATGTGTACATACCTTAATTTAAAAATCCTTTATTGTTAAAAAATGCTGACCATCATCTGAGCTTTCAGCGAGTCATAATCTCTGCTGGTGCAGGGTCTTGCCCCAATGTTGATGGTTGCTGACCGATCAGGGTGATTGTGGTAATCTCTTAAAATAAGAAAACAATAAAGTTTGCCACATGGATTGAGTTTTGCTTTTAGGAGCATTTGCAGGGTCTCTATAGTGTATGATGCTGTTCTATAGCATTTTACCCACAGTGGAACTTCTTTCAAAATTGAAGTGAATCTTCTTAAATTCTGCCACTGCTTTATCAACTATATGTAATATTCTAAAATCTTATCATTCAACAATCTTCACAGCATCTTCACCAGAAGCAGATTCCACCTGGAGAAACCTCAGGCTTGGTTCATCCATAAGAAGCCACTCGTCTTCCGTTCCAGTTTGATCATGAGATTGCAGCAATGGGGACCCATCTTCAGGCTCACCTCCTAATTCTACTCCTCTTGCTGTTCCCACCACACGTGCAGTTGCTTCCTCCCCTGAAGTCTGGGACCCCTCAAAGTCATCCATGAGGGTTGGGATCCACTTCTTCCAAACTCCTGTACTTGTCAACATTTTGACCTCTTCCCATGAGTCAGAATGTTCATAACGGCATTTAGGATGGTGAATCCTTTCCGGAAGGTGTTTGATCCCTTTTGCTCAGATCCATCAGAGGAGTCACTGTCCACAGCAGCTATAGCTTTATGAAATGTATTTCTCAAATAATAGGACTTGAAAGTCAAAAATTACTCCTTAATCCGTGGGCTGGAGAATGAATGTTGTGTCAGCAGGCATGAAAACAACATTAATCTCACTACATCTCTGTCAGAGCTCATCAGTGGCCAGGTGTATTATCAGTGAGCAGTAATATTTTGAAAGGAACCTTTCTCTCTCTTTCTTTCCTTTCTTTCTTTCTTTCTTTCTTTCTTTCTTTCTTTCTTTCTTTCTTTCTTTCTTTTGTCCTTCCTTCCTTCCTTCCTTCCTTTTCTTTTTTCTTTCTTTTTTCTTTCTTTCTTTCTTCCTTTCTTTTCTTAGCAATCAGTCTCGATAGTGGGTTCAAAATACTCAGTAAACCATGTTTTAAACAGAGGTGCTGGGACACCTGGGTGGCTCAGCGGTGGCTGCCCTTGGCTCAGGGTGTGATTCCGGGGTCCGGGATTGAGTCCCACGTCAGGCTCCTTGCAGGGAGCCTGCTTCTCCCTCTGCCTGTGTCTCGGCCTTTCTCTCTGTGTGTCTCGTGAATAAATCAATTTAAAATCTTTTAAAATTTTTTTTAAAAAACCCAAAACACAGAGGTGCTGTCATCCAGGCTTTGTTGTTCCATTTACTTTTTTTTTTTTTTTTAAGATTTTATCTATTCACGAGAGACACAGAGACAGGCAGAGACACAGGCAGAGGGAGAAGCAGGCTCCATGCAGGGAGCCCAATGTGGGACTGGATCCCGGGGTCTCCAGGATCACACCCTGGGCTGAAGGCAGCACTAAACCACTGAGCCAACAGGGCTGCCCTGTTGTTCCATTTTCAAAGCAGACAGGAGAGGTTTAGCATAATTCTTAAGGGCCCTGGGATTTTCAGGATGGTAACTGAACATTAGCTTTAACTTGAAGTCACTAACCGCATTAACCCTGTCCTTTGAGGCTCTGAAGCCAGGTACTGACTTCTCCTCTCTAGCTATGAAAGTCCTGGATGGCATCTTCCAATAGAAGGCTGCTTTGACTACATTGAAAAGTGTTTAGGGCAGCCACCTTCGCTAATTATCTTAGCCCAGGCTTCTGGATAACTTGCTGCAGCTGCTGCATCAGCACCTTTGCTTTTATATAATAGAAATGGCTTCTTTCCTTAAACCTCACGAATCAACCCTCCGGTAGCTTCAAACTGGTTTGCAGCTTCCTCGCCTCCCTCAGCCTCCACAGAACTGAAGAGAGTGAGGGCCTTGCTCTGGATTAGGCTTTGGCTTAAGGGAGTGTTGTGGCTCATTTGATCTATCGAGACCACTTGAACTTTCTCCAAATCAGCAATAACGCTGTTTTGCTTTCTTAACATCCTTGTGTTCCCTGGAGCGGCACCCTTATTTTCTTTCAAGACTTCTCCTTTGCATTCACAACCTGGCTAACCCGTACGTACCAGAGGCCTAGCTTCTGGTCTGTCTCAGCTTCCAATATACCTTCTTCATTAAGCTTAATCATATCTGGCTTTTGATTGGAATCAAGACACTTGTGTGACTCTTCCTTTCACTTGAACACTTAGAGGCCATCAGGGTGATTAATTGGCCTAATTTCAATATTGCCGCGTCTCAGGCGCAAGGAAAGGGAGACCTGGGAAGCAGCTGGATGGTGGAGCAGTCAAAACACACACACACACACACACACACACACACACAACGACACGCATCTATTTAGTTTGCCGACTGCTATGGGCTCAGTTCATGGTACCCCCAAATGACTACACTAGTAACATCAAATTGATCACACATGACCACAATAAATATAACGATGAAAAAGTTTGAAACTTGCAAGAATGATCAAAATGTGACCTACAGAAACAAAGTGAGCAAATGCTATTGGGAAAATGCACCAATGGACTTGTTCAACGCAGAGTTGCCACAAGCCTTCAATTTGTAAAAAATGCAGAATCTGTGAAGTGTAAAGAGGCGAGGTATGCCTGTACTGCATATCTGCTTGTATTTGGGGCTTTATAGATAAATGTAAGTTGTTTTATTTTTCCTACATACATCCACCCAAGAACCAATTTTCGCCCCTTTGTGGTGATAACACCTTGTTGGGAATGCAGGGTTTCCCAATCTTGGCACTACTGACATTTAAGGCCAGATAATCCTGTCCAGTAGTAGCCAGTAGCACCCCCCCTCAATCATTAAAATGTCTCCAGCCGAGGCACCTGGGTGGCTCAGTTGGTTAAGCGTCTGCCTTGGGTTTAGGTCATGATCCCAGGGTCCCGGGACAGAGCCCCACATTGAGCCTCACATGGAGCCGCACATCGGGCCCCTGCTCAGTGGGGAGCCTGTTTCTCCATCTCCTTCTGCTGCTCCCCCCTGCTTGTGCTCTCTCACTCTCTGTGTCAAATAAATAAATAAAATCCTCTCAAAAAAAATGTCTTCAGGCATTGTGTCACACATGTCCCTGGAGGCCAGAATCACTTTCAAGTGAAAATTCCTGGTCTAAAAGCACTAAGACCCTTGCACTGGCCACTGGGACCCCTAGGTCCAGGTACAAAACAGAAAGGAAGAGCATTCTTGTTTACCTGCCCTTAGGCTCCCTTCCATTGTTTCGCTGACTCCTCAGGACAGAATTTGGAAATAAGGTTCTGAATTGACCTGTTTCAGAGACAGGGTACCTGAGGCCCAGGAAGGGGAAATGACATGGCCAGGGTCACCCAAACTGGAAAAAGCAGAGCTAGATGATGAGTCCAGTTCTCTGACTCCAGAGACTGGGATTTTTTTTTTTTAATCGTTAAATCTTTTTTTATTTATTTATGATAGTCACACACAGAGAGAGAGAAAGAGAGGCAGAGACATAGGCAGAGGGAGAAGCAGGCTCCATGCACCGGGAGCCCGATGTGGGATTCGATCCTAGGTCTCCAGGATCGCGCTCTGGGCCAAAGGCAGGCACTAAACCGCTGCGCCACCCAGGGATCCCGAGACTGGGATTTTAGCCACTAGGCTACACAGGCCCTTCATGGTTCAGTCTCCTCCCAGCTCAGTGACTTTTGTCCTTTCCTAAAAAGGCAGAGATAACCTAAGGCCTAAAGCCAATGCTGACCATAGCCTGTAAGGCCCTACGCGAGTGCCCTGTTACTTCCCTGCCTCATTTCCTTCCACTCATCTCTTGCTCACTCTGCCTCTGCCACACTTGCCGCCCCTCTGCTTTTCCCCTAACATAACAGATTGGCTCCTACCCCAGGACCTTTGAACTGGCTGTTCCCTCTGCTTGTCACCGTCTTCCCTTAGGCTCACTTCGCATCTGATGTTACTTCATTTAGGTCTGTACTAAAATTTCACCTCTTCAGAGAGCCCTTCCTTGACCTCAGGGTCCCTCTTTTCTTCCTGTCCCATGTGTCACCAGAATTATCACATGCCTTTACTTGTTATTTCTTCCTCATCTACTAGCTTGAGAACTCCAGGACAGCAGGGACTGTGGGTCTGTCTCATTCCTTGCCACAGCCTGAAGAGGCTCAATCACTGCCCGTGGAATCAAAATCAAAGGCTCAGGTAGGCAAATCCTTTCCTCAGGGCCCACAGCAAGTCAAGGGCCAAGGCTGGATTGGAGCTCTTACTCAGGAGTGAAGATAGTGGGCTCAGATGCCCCCCCAAACTCTGTCCTCACCCTGTCCCCCAGCACCAAAGCCCTACCTCCAACTCAGAGGAGCCTGCCAGTCAATCTGACTAGTGAAGGAAGGAGGGGTGTGCCCTGGCAGCCAGAGCCCAGGATTGTGGTTTGGAGGACACCCCCCTTTTGTCTGCCGACGACGTCAGAGAGATGCACTTTGCAGAAGCGCAGTTCTCCAAACACCAGCTCCTGGCTGCCCGGCCCCAACGTCAGCCATCTGAGCCTTACCACAGCCCGGGGGGCGGGCAGATCTTATGCACGCGGGTTTAGTAAGAACACTGAGGCCCAGGGGGGCATGATGGTGGGCTCCTAGTCCCACAGCGAGTCAGGGGGCAGGGCTACAACCTGATTCTCACCCACCCATCTGGAGTCCAGGAGACCTGGGTTTTAACCCCAACTCGCTGTGCGACCTTGGGCAAGTCACTTCTGTTTCCTCGGCAGGAATAGCGAGCCAGAGACGCTGGGGGTGAGCACGCGGGTCGGTGTTGCGAGGCCCTGGCAGGGACAGGGGCAGCGGCAGCCAGGAGCGCGGAGGTGAGCCGGGAACTCCGCGTGCGCAACTTCTCCGCCAAGCTGCTCTGCGTCCGCCAGGCGGCCGTCTCCACTGCGCTCGGCTGGACGGGGAGAGCCGCCTGGTCCCGCCCGGGGAGGGCCGGGGCCTCCCCCGCAGCCTGCGGCCGGCCGGCCTGGCGCCCACTCTCCGAGGCGCTCGATAAGCAGGAAATAATAACCCGGGGCGCCCGGCAGTGGCGGCGGCGACTGTGCCCCGCTCGAGGACTGGAGTCCCGCCCAGGCGGGTCCGCACTCGGAAGGCGCACACAGCCTGTGCCTTTCTCGTCCCCCAGCAGAGGGCGCGCGGAGGGAGGGGCGCGCGGAGGGACCCGCTCCCAGGGCAAGGCCAGGGATACGCGAGAGCCAGAGAGGAGGGGAGGCGCGGACCCGAGTGGAGACACAGGCCACCGGCCAGAGACAGACCCCAGTTCGGCGGCCTCCGCCCCTTCCTGGGGTCCCGCGGCGCCTCCCCGGGCGGGAAGACTTTGCGGAGACAGAGGGGCACGGGGCGGGGTTGGGGGTGGGGGGTAGAGGCTGGTACGTTGGCCCCGCCCCCAATTCAGGCAAGCCCCCCCCCCCGCCCCCACTACCATCGCACTCTTTCTCTTCCTCCAGCTCCATCTGCCTCTTGACAGATCGTTGTGGTGCCGTGACTCAGCCCCGCAGGGCGCCAGGAGCACAGGCTCATACATCCCCAGGTCTGGAGGGGGGTTGTGGATGCCATCTCAGATGGAGGGCAGTGCCCTCTCTCTGGGGGTTCCTGTGACTCAAGTCTAGGGCTGTCTGGATCCCCTTTTTGGTGGCTGCAGGAACTGCAACGTGGGTAGCATTGGAACGCCCTGTGTGCACTCAGAGAACCCCCTTTCTGGAGAAACAGGCTGGCAGAAAGCCCATTCTAAGCAGCAAGGTTCCCACTGGAGGCCTCTCAGTTCCCCCTTCCTCCTTCTGTCTAAGGGTGGGGGGAGGACGCTGGCACCCATGCCTTCCCTCCCGACGAAGCCCCTGGAGGCTACACAGGCCCACAGTGAAACAGAAACCTGAGCCCTGAAGGGATGTGGTTGAGGTTCCGTTTTTTTCTTCCCACCGTGGAGGAGCAGGGTCTATGCAAGCCCCACCTCCTCTCCTGAGTCCAGGTCCCTGAGTGACTATCTACTGAGCACTCACTGTGTTAAGCCCTTTACACACATCCCCAATCTCACAGAACTCACAAACACACACACCACCACCACCACCACCACCACCACCACCACCTCTGCTGCGGGCAACAGAGCAGTGCCAACAGCCCCACTTTACAGATGGGGAAACTGAGGCAAGAAGAGGGCAAGACATGTGCCAGGACCCCAGGCATCAGATAGCCGGGTGTTGGGATCTCAGCTTTGCCATCTCCTGCTTGTGTGAGCTTGGGCATGAAGGAGGGGTGTCTTGCTCCTCTGGGCCCCAGTCTGTCCAACAGGAATACCTCCTGAGGCACTGGAAACCCAAGATGAGGGGAGCCTGAGAGTGAGCCATTAGAAGATGGATACCACTAAGATAATGATGATTATTACCACTCAGCCACTGTCCCCAGGGAGTCAGCACCCCAAAGACCAAGGCAGGGGGAGTCCCTGAGGCCTTTAAAAGGAAGCAGGCCCAGCTCCTCCCCGCAGTACCCCACTCCTTCATTGGTCTCTTAGGACAGTGACCTGAGCCAGTTTGGCGCAGCCCCCGGTCTTGGCATTTCCTGTTGATTCCAGCTTTTGTTTTTCTTCAGCTTCTCTCCAGTTCCCTCTGGGAGATAGCAGGCCGTGTGTTTTGGGCCCCGGCACATGCTTCCTGCCTGGGGGCTGAGGCTGGAGCTGGGGAGTGGGTGGGAGTGGTTTGTGAGGTCGTAGGGCTGGCTAGAAACCCCTAGAGAGAGCAAGGACTGTAGGATCACAGCCTAGAGGGGGAACTCCGGGAGTGAGAGGCCGGAATCTGATCGTCTTAGCGACATCCCAAGCAGAGGGGCACCCATGGGGGTCAGACAAAGCACAAAGTCAAAGCTCTCAGTCACACATGTCACCAGAGCACACACAGACCCCCAAGCAACACTGGAGCAGATCTGTAACGAGAAACATGGGGTGGTTAGAGGACAGTACACCAGGCAGCCAGGAGCACACCCCAGAAGTCAGACGACTCCCGGATACAGGGAACAGAGGCAGCTGAGAGCACGCCAGTGTCTCTATCAGCATCCCTGGGAGCACAGACAGTACCGCTGACATGACCACTGTCCCAGAATGTACACATCACAGAGCCACCATCACTGCCTTCCAGGAGTACATACTGTCACAATCAGTGCCTCAAGAGCACACGCAGTCACTGTCACAATCGTTGTCCCGGAAGCACAGTCACATAATCATGGTGCTGGGTGCTCACACGGTCATATTGTCACAATTCCTGTGGCCCTTCAATACACAAGTCATATTGTCATGATTACTGTCCTGGAAGCCTACACTGTGTCACAACTACACTGTCCTGAAGCACACAGTCATGCTGCCACAATCACTGTCTCAGAAGCACATATGGTTCCACTGCCATAATCACTGTCCCTGGAGCACACATAATCCCATGTCACAGTCACAGGACCCCAGAAACCCAGGCAGAGCATGTAGCTAAGGCAGACACAGCTAGTCTACCCCAACAGCGGGAGCCAACCCAGGTCAGTGAGAGGATGCCATCAGAGCCAGTCCAACACCACCCCTCACTAACACTGTCTGCTCCTAGAGGCAGGGATTCCCTTACCCTGTGTGAGGACTGTGCACCCTCTGGGCACTGTTACCTCCCTCTGGGCAGCTACTGAACCCTAACACTCCTGCCCACAGAGGGAGCCCCAACCCAGCACACAGACCTCAGTGCTCCCTGAAGAGGCTCCCCCTAGATTTCTGACCCGAGCTGCTCAAGCGTGAGTCTTCCATCCCCCCCCCCCCATACAGTCCTCCTTTCCCTAGAAGAACTCCAAGAGCCCTTCGGCCTGGAGGAAACATCGTGAACCTAGGAGGCACCACCGACAGTGCCCTCGAGGTCGTCGACAAACATAGTGAATCCAGCTGCCAGTACAGTGCCCCCGGGAAAGTCCCTTCAAGTACCCTGCGCTGTCAACAACTATGGTACAGACTCCCAAAGCCGCAGCCCTCAACCAAGCCGCCGTTAATACAACACGCAGCATGGCGCCCCCTAAGTTGATCCCAGGACCAGCTTCAGTGGGAAGGGTGCTCGTACACAAGGAGCCACCAGGGTCGCGTCCCGGACGCCCCCACGGTAGAACTCCCCCCACCTCCACACCCCCGCCAGTCACTCGGACTCCACCCGCAGCGCAGCGCCCCCTGCGGTCAGCGGGGCGAGTTGCGTCCTCTCTGCGCGCCTATCCGCTCCACGCGCGTCTGCAGCCCGGAGTCTTACCGCCTGCAGCTGCCTCCGCTCGCGCCGCCGCTGCCGGTGCCGGTACCGTGGAAGGACGAGGGCCAGGACATGCGGGAAGTGCGCAGGCCGGGCCGGTCGCCGGTGTCCACGGCGTCGGCGCGCTCTATGGGCCGGTGTGGCGGCCGCTCGGGCTCTGCGCGCTCCGCGCTGTCGGAGTAGCCGCGCTGCTGGATACGAATGGGGGTCCGCGGCTGCCGCCACAGGTGCTGGGGGGGCGGCTTCAGGGTGGCCTGGCCCTCCCGGGGCCCAGGCAGAGACAGAGACAGGCTCCTCTCCGAGGGGGCGGCCGGGGGCTCCATGGCGCCGACCCCCTCCTGCGCCCCGGGGGGCCCCGGCCTCTCCGAGCTTCACCCTGCTCAGCGGCGCGCTAGCCGACGCGCCCGAGGGCCCGCGGGTGCGCCCGGCCTCGGTGGGGCCATGGCGCCCCGGGGACAGACCCGGGGGCGCTACGGGCCGATCGCCCCCGGGGCCGGGCGCCGCGGCTTTCTGTCGGCGGCTGGCGCTCCGCTCGGCGCCCGGCAGCGCTCTCCGCGCTCGGCACCCCGCTCCGCGCCAGCCCCGGCTCCCCCGCCCCGTCCCGCCCCTCCCCGCCCCCCGCCCGCCGCTCTGTCAGCGCCGCCCCCCTCCTCCTCCTCCGTCCGGGCCAGTGGGGGGCAGCCACCCAAGGAGGGGGGCCCTCCCGCCCACGCAGAGCCCCGCTCCCGGAGGGGAGGGGGCGCCGGAACTCGGCTCTCTCCGGAGCGCCCTGCCTAGCCGCGGCGTGCACGGGAAAGAAGGAGTTAAACGGTTAATCCGATCAGGAAGGAGACACCCGACTGGTTGCCGGTGTGTCAGTCAGTCCGTCCATCATGGCGGGGGCGGAGCCCGATGCTGGCGTGTCCTCGCGGCTGCCTCAGGCCGGGGGGAGCGCGTGGGGAGTGGTCCCGGGGCCGCCGACGCGGGCTCTGCGGCTGGCAGCGGCGACGTTCGGGGATTCTCCTGTTGGTGGGTCGGAGGGTGGTGATGGCGCGTGCCCAGGGCGGGATGTGCGCGCACGTGGCCCCTTCCGAGGGTTGTCTGTGTTTTTGGTGTCGGCTGGAAGTGTGTGCGCGCACGTGGTTGGCTGCTGCGGTCTGCCTGTTTCTCTGGATTTCGCTGTGTGTGTATCTGTGTGTCTGTGGGTGAAGGATGTGTGCGCACGTGTGCTGCTTGTTTGGAGGGTGTGCGCCGCTGTGGGGTCTGTTCTGGCGGCCTGGGGCTGTGCATGTGTACCCACGCGTTTGGGTGTGTATTGTGGTCGGTCCGCGCTTGCGGAGTTGTGCAGGCAATTTGGCTGTTTGACTGTGGTGTCTGAGGGAGTCTGTATGTGTTGGTGTGTGTGTGTGTGTGTGTGTGTGTGTGTGGTCGGCTTGAGGGCCGCTTTGGGGTGTTTCTGGGGTGTGTCCCTTTGGTTCCCG
Source organism: Canis lupus baileyi (assembly GCF_048164855.1). NCBI lineage: Eukaryota > Metazoa > Chordata > Mammalia > Carnivora > Canidae > Canis > Canis lupus. The sequence continues at coordinate 52,373,790 of NC_132856.1, forward strand.
TGTGGCTCCAGGAGGACACCGCGGCTGCCGCCCACCGCTCTGTGCGTCGCTGCCTCTTGCAGAGCGCTTCCGCAGGAGGTAAACTGAGGCAGGTCTCCGGCAGCCGCGGGATGCACCCCCATGCCCTTTTCAGGCGAGTAAACAGCCGCGCCTCCTCCCCGCGGCCCCCGCCAGCAGAGCCCCCCTTCCGGCACCTAAATCGGGAGTCGCCGTGACTCACGCTCCCGCCTCCCCCAGCGCCGCGCCGAGCGAGCGAGCGGAGAGCGAGCGGGATCCGAGCGCCACCCTCCCCCCATCTCTGCCGCCCCGGCCGCGACGGAGCCCTGGCGGTGGCCGGGCTTTGGGAGCGCGATCGCCGGGGCGCCCCACCCCCGGGGCCGACGCGCGCTCGGACTCTAAACGGCTCTGATGCGCGTCCCCGGAACCAGGTCCCCGCCCCCGCGCGCCCCCTCCACGGACTCCCCAGGGCAGGCCGTGCCGTCTGCCACCGCCCTCCTCCCTCCCGCACCCCCAGCACTGTTGTTATAAAAAAAAAAAAAAAAAGCGGCCGTTTCCAACCCCCACAGCCGCTTTTCTCCCCGCCCGAGGGGGCTCCGGGCGTGGGCGAACGCGGAGCAAGAACCGGCCCCGCATTAGCAGCCGCGGGGTATCCCAGAAGCCAGAGCTGTGTCTCCCACTTCTCTCGGGGACCCTCTGCCTCCCCCCGCAGTATAGACTCAAAACGGTTTCTAGGGGATTGGCAAGGACTGCGATTCCCCCTCCCCCGCCCACCCAGATCATTTGAGGGTCCTGGACTGGACCAAATTCCTGGGGGAAGGTGGAGACTATAGGATTGGCCGCAGCTCAGGGTGGGTAACAAGGGATGGGGGGGCGGAGGAGAGAGGGGTGGACCACAGCGGGGTGGGGGTGGGGCGGTTTGCAGAAGAGGGCCGCAAGGCTGTGGGCTAGGGCTGGTGTTTGGAACTCTGGTCTGAATCCGGGATAGGCCAGGCTGGACCTGAACCTGGAAGAGGGTAGAAGGATTTGGGGGGAGGGGGAGTTGGAGGGAGATACATTAGACCGAGGGAGGGGGGAATGGCAGTCACTTCCTTTCCCCATCTGGAAATGAAGCATTATCCCAAGACCCAAGCAGAGACCCTGGAGACCTCCAATTGAGTAGGTGAGGGGATAGGAAGATTGAGGCTGCATAGAGCAGGGACCTGAGGAGGGCAGTGCGGGCAGGAGCCTGGCCAGCAGCCAGGGCAAGCTCAGCTGTCCAGCTTTCGAACTCACCCTCCGACCAAGATGGGGGCTCAGAGGACCCCAAATGAGAAAGAGCAAGAAAGTGTGCCAAGCTGGAGCCCCCACGTATCTCTTCCATCTACCCCCAAGAGAAAGAAAATTGCCAGTCCAGCTCTCCTGTAGGGTCTCACCATCCCCTCTAAGGTGGGGGAGGAAGTGGATCTTCCCAGGAGGGGAGATAGAGGCACACAGCTGCCTGGTAGGAGACCGACTCCCTAACCTGTCCCAGCTGTCTGATTGTGAGGACATGGCAGGGGACTGTAGGGCTGAAACCCTTTCCACAATCCTGCCTCTTGCTGACTCAGGAGGCTGCAAAATGGAAGAAGGGATTCCTAGAGGCTGCAAGGGGAGCCTGGGGGAAGGGATGTTACAGCTTGACCCACAAGGCTCCAGAAGTTTCGGCTGGTTTTTGGGAAAGGCCAGGGGCCTGGAGCGCGGAAAGGGCTGGTGGCTGGACACAATCCCCGCTGGCCCTGAATCTCCACCCCACCCCCGAGCCTCGTCCCCTCCTGCCTACCTGTCTGCTTTGGTGATGGAAATCCGAGGAGGGACCAGCAGTGGCAGCGTGGTGGGCCTTGGCGGCAGAGGGACCCCAGGGTCCGAGGGCTCCGTGTCCGCCCAGCCCAGCCCGGGCCCCGTGGAAAGGCGACGACGAGGGCGTCGGAGGTCAGCCCCCAGCATGTTGGCACTGGTGGGCTCGGGGGTCTCCCACGGCCTCTGAGGAGGGACAAGGACCAAGGACTGGATGGGGGCATGGCCTGACCAGGCGGCCCTGAGGCCCTCCCTCCAGTAACACCCTTTCTTAGCCACTTGAGAAAGTGACTGATGGGGATATAACCTCCTTGTGTTCCCTTCACATCTTAGCCACTCGGTGATCCCTCCCACAAGGGGCGCTTTTCATCCCTTACATCTGAGGGGTGTCCCTTCTCAGCCATTAATTCTTATAGGGCTCCCTTTTGATGTTCTGGCCCTGGGGCTCTGGGCCCTCATGCCTGTACAGTCTGTGCCTCACTGTGGAACCCTCTAACACATTGTCACCCTGCACGTCTAGGAGGCCCCTCCTGGCCTTATGGCCTGTGCCCCTCCCCCCAGGCCCTCAAGACCTTACCCCCAGCACCCCTCCTCACCCTACAATCCTCTCCCCACCTGGGCAGCCCCTTGGAAGCTCCCGCCTTCTGTCGCTGGCCTGAGAACCTCTTAATCCAGGCAGCAGGAAAATAACGGAATCAAGGGAGTAAACTGGGGCCAAGGAGAGGACCCTCCCCAGATTTGAGGCTGTGAAGCCACACCTGGTGAGCCACACAGAGGGCGCCCGTGTCCCCTGCGGCCCAAGCCCCGCCCCCAGCCCGGGCCCCGCCTCTCGCACCTCGTCCCCGGTTCCAGCCACCGACAGGACACTGCGACTCCTCTTCATCCCGCCAACCTAGCGCGCTGCTGCGGCTGCGGGGGTCATATCCGCCCGGGCCAGCGCCTCCTGAAGGACCAAGCCGAAGGCATTCGCCATTAGTGCCCTGGGGCTCCCCCTGCCGGCTGAGCCTGAATCCTGCCCCCCCCCGCTAGTTTGCTCTCCCGAGGCGTGACGTCAGCAGGTGGCTGACGCACTGCCCGTCCGGTGACGTCTCCCGCCCGTTGCCAGAGCGACAGCTGACGCACGGCTGGGGTCTGGACGGCGTCAGTGCCCCGGTTGGCCACTGGGGGGCCGGGAGCCTCGGGACCGGGTCGCCCCAGCCCCCACCCCGCCCTCCCGCGGGGGCTTCCCCCGGCCTGGGGATCCCGCGGAGAAGACCGGGAGCTCCCAGAGGCGGCCGCGTGTGGCGCGTGGTCCGAGCCGGGGGCCGGAGGAAGCGTCTCCTCCGAGCTGTTGGGCTTTTATGCCTAAACCCGAAATAGCTGCGAGGTGCGGGGGCCGGGCGCAGCGAGACGGCGGCTTGGGCACAGATGGGGGACGCACAAGCAGAGGCGCGCGGAGACAGACAGGGACGCGTGGAAATAGAAACAGACAGACAGGGACACAGACGCAGCTCCCGAGGATGAGCGCGCTCTGCTGCCGGCGATCCTGGTCTAAAAGCCTGCGGGGAGGGGGTGGCTGGCTCACTTCACCTTCGCCCCCAGGTGCGGCGAATTTATTGCTGTGTGGCCATGGGTCAATGACAAACTCTCTGAGCCTCAGTTCCTCCTCTGTGAAATGGAATGACGATCCCTACAGGGTCCATGTGAGAATGACATGAGACCAGACCATGCTGAATGCGCACAGGTCAGCTTCTGGCACTCAGTAAGTGCTTAATACTACCAACATCTGAGCCTGAGAGAGGGTGTTAGAACCCAAGTCAGATCATGTCCCTCCTCTGGTCAGAGCCCTCCATGGCTTTTACCTCACTCAGAGGAAAAGTCAAAGTCGTCCAGAGGAGGCCCACACAGTCCTGAATGATATGCCCAGTCATCTCGCTGTCCTCACCTCTTACCACTCCCTCTGAGCCTCTGCTCTATCCACACTGGTCTCTTGGCTGTTTCTAGACAAACCAGGCACGCTCTAACCTCAGGGCCTTTGCACCTGCTGGTTCTGCCTGGAACTCTTCCCTTTGATATCCACAGGCTCCTCACATTCTTTAGGTCTTTGCGCCTATCTCACCTTTTCAGGCATTTCTCCTGGAGTTCCTCTCCATCTCATCCCTGTTCAAAGTTGCTAGCCCCTCAGGACTCCTAACTTATCTGGCTCTATTTTTAACAGGTCTTTTTTTTTTTTTTAAGATTTTATTTATTCATGAGAGACAGAGAGAGAGGCAGAGACACAGGCAGAGGGAGAAGCAGGCTCCATGCAGGGAGCCTGATGCACAACTTGATCCTGGGACCCCGGGATCACACCCTGAGCCAAAGGCGGACGCCCAACCGCTGCGCCACCTAGGCGTCCCAGGTCTTTCTTTTTTTAATTGAGATTTTTATGTATTTACTCATGAGACACACAGAGAGAGGCAGAGACATAGGCGGAGGGAGAAGCAGGCTCTCTGTGGGGAGCCTGATGTGGAACTTGATCCCAGGACCCCCAGGATCTCAACCTGAGCTGAAGGCAGAGGATCAACCACTGAGCCATCCAGGTGCCCCTTTAACAGGTCTTATCACTTCATAATGTACTATATAATTTATCTATTACATTAATTGTCTCTTCCCACATTAGAATATCAGCTGCAGGAGGGCAAGAATATTTTATCTATCTTATTCATTACCATATCTCCAGTGCCTAGAACTGAATCTGGAACATAGTAGGCTCTTAGTATTTGTTCAATGTCTGGTTATTATTTTGAGGACATAATAGCATAATTATAAAGTTCCTAGTGAGATCCACTACAGACTAGCTACTTTACCCCTACTTTGGCTCTTCTTTCTTTTTCTTGCCTTATTGCACTATCCTTCACTTTAGTTCAGTGTCAACTAGTAGAAATGAGTGTAAACACTGTCTCACCAACCTAGGCAAGCCTATGACAGACAGTTGTTGAGCAAATGGATGAATGTATAAAAATAGCTTAAAGGTCACCTCCACCTCTCAGCCCAATGAGCCAGTCCTGTTCTGAGCTCCCACTGCTGCTTATTCTGTCCCCTTTAAAGTGTTCATCATTCTGAGTTGTAATTATCTGTATAAATGGTACCCATTCATCATGGTCCCCCACACACGGTCTCAATGAATGGTGAACGAATAAAGGAATGAATAAGATAGACACAGGGAAAAATAGGCACTCCCTCTCTCTGTATGAAGTCAGATACATGCATTCAGACAGAGAAAGGGCCATGTAGTAAGGGCCAGCCTCCAAAATTACACTGACAGGTGTGCCTAGGTGGCTCAGTCGGTTAAGCACCCGACTCTTGCTTTTGGCTCAGGTCATGATCTCTGGATCTTGAGATCGAGCCCTACACTGGGCATAGAGCCTGCTTAAGATTCTCTCACTCCCAAAAAAAAAAAAAAAAAAAGATTCTCTCACTCCCTCTCCTCCACCCCCACCCCCAAGCAGCATGGGTGCTCCCTCTTTCTTAAAAAAAAAAAAAATTTAGGGCAGCCCTGGTGGCTCAGCGGTTTAGCGCCGCCTTCAGCCCGGGGTGTGATCCCGGAGACCGGGGATCGAGTCCCACGTCAGGCTCCGTGCATGGGGCCTGCTTCTCCCTCTGCCTGTGTCTCTGCCTCTATCTCTCTCTCTCCGTGTCTCTCGTGAATAAATAAATAAAATCTTAAAAAAAAAATTTACACTGGCAGGCTTCCATTCAAATCCTAGCTCTGCCATTTATTAGCTGTATGTCCTCGGGCAAGTCACCCAGCCTCTCTGAGCCTCAGTTCCCGTATCTGTAAAATGAGAATAATATCCATACCTATCTGAGGGCACTGTTGTGAGGATGAAGTGAAGCAATGCATGTAAGGTTCTGAGCACAGTGCCTGGTTCACAGTGGATGCTCACAAAACAGTACCCGCTTTCCTAGTAATAATAACAATGATCATCATTGTTGTTGGTTTGCATGGAGCTATAGACAGACATGGAAGACAGCAGCCTCACTTCCCCCCAACCACCCCCTAAACCTACCAGCTGACTCACTGTTCCTCAAAGACTTCAAACATATTCAGACCTCAGGGCCTTTGTATTTGCAGTTCTCTTGACCCAGAAAACCAGGTTCGGATATCCTGTGTTCCTCTCACTTCCTCATCTCCTTGACTCTGCTTTCATTTTGTTTGTTTCTTTTACTTTTAGACTTATAACATTCTAACAAGATAAAGAATTTACCTACTATTTTTATCAGCTGTTGCCCTTCCTTGGATTAGGACCTGAGGTCAGGCTGTTGGCCTGTTCTGTCTCCAGCTGGATCTGCAGTCCCAGGACAATGCTGGCATACAGTAGGTGCTCCACATATATCTCTTGAATAACCAGTTGATGCCTTTACCTCCTCAGGCCTCTGCTCAAAGGTACTTCATTCCAAAGGGCTTCCCTGACATAAATGCCTCCCTCCACCCCTTCGCCCTCACTCAGCTTTATCTTTCTTCTCAGCTGTCATCCCTGGCATATCATATATTTACATTTCTTCTGTCCTCAGGCTGATTTCCACGAGGGCAGGGGATTTTTCGGTCTTGTTTTATCTATAGCGAGAACCAACTTCACAAACATGTGACCTGTGCAGTCACTCACAGCCCCACGCTTAGGTTTAATGCACCACCCTTGTTGTCTTGAAATGCTTCATTACTTTGACCAGGAGCCTTGCATTTTCCCCTTGCCCTTGGCTCTTCAAATTCTGTAGCCAGATCCCCAGGGCCTAGAACAGCACATGGATTTGCAGAATAAAGGAAAGAATGAAGGAGTGGATGGCCAGCAGAGCCCTGAAGTGCAGGGAAGAGGGGCAGAGACACACCACCGCTATCCGGACACCAGTGCATGTTTGCAGAAACCAGTCTTGGAAGAACCCCAGGCATGGAAGGCAGGGCATCACAAACTGGCTGAGTCCCCAAGGTAGAGGGGTGCCTCTAAGCCTGCCTTCCCCTCCCCTGGGTAGCAGGCCGGCTGGGGACGGGGGTCCAGATGGCAGAGCAGGTTGCTCTGGGCAGCTGGCACCAGGCTCAGGCTGGGAGAGGCTTGCTTCCCTTATCCCAGCTTGTCAGCACAATCAGCTAGTGGCCCAGCCTGGGAGCCCCTGGCCTCGCTTGACAGTAAAGCACTGGCTTCACCCAAGCCCAAGCCCACCATCCTTGGGAGAAGGATGCAGGGATGGATGGCCAACAAGAGGGAAGGAAGTGAGGACAAATGCCCCCTTATCCACATCTTGGCCCAGAGCATTCAGGCCTGAGAAGGAATAGTTACTAACCAGCTCTATTCCTGGAGCTATAAAGCAGGGCCAGGAAGGATTGTCAGGGGCCCCAGGCATGTGTATGTGTATGCATGTGTGGGTGCATGAGAGTTTACAGCTGAGCAAGTGGAACTTTCTATGAGTGTGTGTGTCGCAGAGCTGAAACCAGAGCATACCTGCAGCAGTGTATGTAGTGACAGGGCGAAGCTACATCAGCCTACGTAGGAATGAGACTGGATGTGCCTCTGTGTCATCATGGTATGAATGCATATGTGGGGAAAGAGGGGGTGGGGAATACACACATGTGGATGCAGTGGGAAGCAGAATTTCACAGTAGTTAGAAATGCAGGTTCTGGGTTCAAGTGTTTACTCAGTCACTCACTAGCTATGTGGCCTCAGGCACATTATTTAGCTATGTTGGCTCCAGCCCAAATATGGTGTTAGTATGATTTTTATCTGTCTGGATTTAAGTGCGTATGTTTGAAGAGTAATTCAACAATTCCAGGAGGCCTTCCTGGATACCCAACCTGAAGTGGGCCCTTCCATTTTTCTCTTTTGACACAGCCTTCTATTTCTATCACAGTCCCAATCAGAATTTGTTGTTATATATTTGTTTGTGTTGTTTCTTTTTCTGGCTTCTCCATTAAATGTCACCCCTGTGGGCACAGAGAGTTTTGTTCTGTTTCCTGCTGTGTCCCCAGCACCTGGCATATAGTCATAGGTGCTGAATAAATGCTTGTTGAGTAGCTATTCATCACAGTATGGCTGTGTCTGTGGGTATAAAGAGGTGGAAGCTGGCTGGGGATCATGGGTTCCTGGAGGGTCCTGTGCTCAAACCTGGTCTTGACTTTCTTTCTTTCCCATTCCCTCAGCCACACTCACTTTATGGGAATGATGATACTCCATCAACTGCCTGTATTGCCTTTGACAAGCTCTTTCCCCTTTTCTGGGTCTTAGGAACTCACCTACTCACCTACCATCTGTAAAATGGGAAGGAGGATGGATTGGTTCATGATAAGCCTCCTTCCTGACCTAAGGCACTATGAAATAGTCTTTTATTGAGCACCCACTGTGTGCCAGGCACTGTTCTGGACCTGGCCCTGCCCTCATATGAGGAGCTTAAGTGAATGAGGAAGACAGGTATCAGCCAGAAATCTCATTTCATCAGGAGCACCCTTACTTCCAGTCCCTTTCTATGCCCTATGAAATTTTAGACTTTATTCTGATTCTGAATTCACCAGTGGGTAGTCTTCTCTTTACACACAGATCTTGCTCCCTCATTCAGCCTTGAATATAAGCACAGCAAATGCTGGCTGTTTTTATTGGTTGCTACAGCCCCACCACCTGGCTACAGTGCTGTGGCACGTAGTAGGCACTTGGGAAATATGTGTCAAATGAGCTAAGAGAAATCAATGACTGAGCAAAGGCAGGCTCCCATGCATGACCTCACGGAATCCTCGGTGTCATTACCCACTTAGCAGATGAGGGAAATCGAGGCTCAGGGAGGCAGAGCCGATGCCGGGGTCCCACCCCTGCTAAGTAGTGTGTGGCTGTGGGATGCAGCAGAGAAAGCTTGGATAGTCCACAGGACCACTACCAGTCGCCCACCCCCACCTCGCAGGTACGAGAGAGAGACGGCGGAAGATGCGCTGATGGAGGTGCTGTGAGAAACCCAGTGGCAGTGCAAAGCAACTCAGAGGGCTCTGTCTCTGTATCCAGCTGGACATGCTGTGCTGGCAGATTAGGAAAGTCTTGGCGCTGATGGGGAAGCCTCCGGCGCCCTGTCCCCAATTCTAGGAGCTGGAGGGCTCCTGGGACCCCGTTTCACTGGGGCCGGTCGGCTCCAGTCTCGGAAGCCACGGAAAGAGCTCCGCGGAAACCCGGGAATCTCTAGCATCTGGGGTCCTCTTCACACATCCACAGCCGGGAGGCCGGCCCCAAAGGGCGTACCGCAGGGCCTCGGCTTTCTCGGGGAGCGGGAAACCCCACAGCGTCCTGGTCCCCTCCCTCCGGGGTGCCGGGTCCCCTTCCCCACCGCAGCTCGCAGCCGCGAAGCTTACCTTGCAGAGAGGGGCTGGGGAGGGAATGCCCCGCCCTCTCCGGCCTGAGGGCAGGAGGGGACAGGGGTGTCCAGACCCTTTGTTTGCTGTTGTGTGTGTATGTGTGTGTGCGCGATTGTGAGACCCGCTGGGGTGTGGGTCCGTGCGCGCGCGCGCCCGGGCCTTGACGGCCGCAGAGATGCTGGACTGCCTGGGCTCAAGGGGGAGGGGGGGGAGGAGGGGGGACTCCCCCGCCCCCGCCCGCCCACTCGCGGGTTTGAAAGATGCTCGAGGGGGAGGGGAGGCAGCGGGCGGGCGCTTTTGTCCGGAAGGCCCCTCCCCTTCCCTGGGCTGGGGAATCCCCCCATTTTGAGCCCTTTAATCCATTCCCTCCAGCCCGCTCTCTGCAAACACCTTCTGGGGGGTAGTCTGGGAAAAACGCCCCTCATCCGAGAGGCTGGAGCTCCTCCCATCCCACCCGCCCCCACGGAACGCCCTTTAATCTGAGATAATCCTGGCCCTAGGCTGCAACACGGCCTTTTATCCCAGTATCAAAACGAGGGTGGGGATGCACGCAAGTGTGCAGCTGGGGTCACCCAAGCTCACAGTAATGGAGTCTTTAGAGTCCCGGCGGAGTAAGGGCGCTCCAGACCAAAGGGGAGGGGCTACGAACGATTCTAGAGTACCACCACGAGGAAAGCCTCCATCCGCACCTCCACGATCCCCTTCCAGCCCCCCGGCTGCGCGGGGCCAGGAGCAAAGGCCCCCTTTGGCTAGACATTAGTGACACCCAGCGGCCGCACGGGGAGACGCCTCGGACAGGAGTCCGAGATCCGTTGACTCGGGCGGGGGCGGGTAGGGAGGAGCCGGGGTGGATCTGGGTGATTTTAGAGGGGGCGTGTGTGCGCGAATCCCGGCTCAGGAATGTCACAGGCCGGGGACGCGAGGGGGAGAATGGTCCGAGCTAGGGAAACACCAGCTCCCAAGGCAGGGCCACATCGCCCCCACAGCCGACCCCCCAAGGGCGGAGCCACGTCCCTCCTCCACTTAGAACTTTCCTGGGAAGGGCTCTGTACCCCAGGACTGGGAAAGTGCTCTCATCAGACACCCCTCCCCAGCACAGGGTTAGGTCCTCTTCTCCAGGGGCAGAGGGACAGGTCTTCGCGCCGAAGCCCGCCCCTGCAGTGGGCTCCGGCTGACGTCACTGCGGCGTGGCTAAGGGGACAATCCTCTGCTACAGTCTCGCCATCGGCCCCGCCTCCCGAGGCCGCCGCAAACGCGCACCGGGGGGACAGCTGGAGATGAGGGGGGCTCGAGGTTGGAACGCCAGCCCGTATACCCTCACGAGGTGCCCAATGAGGCGGGGTCTTTGCCGGGATTCCCGGGGGCCGGAACACGTGCGCGGGACCCTTTAAGGCAAGCCGGGTCTCCACAGCCGCCACCGCGGTTACTAGGGATGTAACGTCATGCGCGGGCGGGGACGTGCGCGCCAGGGCGGAAGCGGAAGGGGCGGGGCTCCGCAGGCCGAGTCTCCAGCGCTGCCGCCGCCAGAGTCAGACCCGGAGCCGGAGCGGGCTGAGCCGCCGAGGCAAGATGGTGGACTACAGCGTGTGGGACCACATCGAGGTGTCTGACGATGAGGACGAGACGCACCCCAATATCGACACGGCCAGCCTCTTCCGCTGGCGGCACCAGGTAGGGTGCGCGCGCCCGTCCCCTTCCCCCCTCCCCCCCGCCCGGGACTCCGCTCCAGAGTTCTGACCCCTAGTACTGCCAGGGACCCCGCCATTGACACCTGGGATTCCCAGCGCATAGTCTGGGCTTTCAGTACCGCTTGGGGTTCTTCGATTCGACTCCAGACCTCAGAATTGCCAGGGCGCTGAGTCCCTACCAGAGGTCCCCGGCCTCCCCTCCGATTTCTGCGTGGAGCTCCCAGTTGACCCTTAGAGCACCTTCCTCCGAGTCTAAACTGCTAAGAGAAGCTTTGGGGGTGTCCCCCCAATCCTTTCTGGGACCTTCCACTTAACACGCAAAACTCTGCCTCGGAGCTGGACTCTTGATCCTGTTCCGGGAGACATTTCTGATCTTGGATGTACCATCTGCCCCTCCCCAAATCCTAGAGTCTTCGGTGCTTTGAATTTATTCGGAGATCTTCCTCCCTGGTTCCTGACAGGGATTCCCATTCCTTCTCCAAACAGAACAAGGAACCCTGCCCTCCCCTGAGGTTTCTGCTCTTGGCTTGAGAGTCCAACCCATACCCGGACCCCTTCTGTAGAACGTAGCTGGATGCTCCACCAGGGCCTTCGGTCTCATCTAGGATGGAGTTTTGGAACCCGCTTGCCCAAACCGGACCACCAGGTCCCCCTGATGGAGTCTCGAATTCCAGCCACTCTTTAGCGTCACCTACTGTGGACCCTGTTTCTCATTATACCAGGAAACCCTGCCCCACAGGGCTTCCGGCCCCTCCAGAGCCCCTGCTCCTCCTTGGTATTGCAGGCCCAGGCACCACCCACCCCCAACAGTTTCCTGTAGAAGCCTCTGGCAGCCTTGGAATGCCTTCTACCAACTCAAGTCCAGCACCCAAACCCACCCAACCTTCCTCCTGACCCCAGCTTGGTCTGTTGCTCTCAGACACCCACATGTGCCTGCTCTAAGGACCCTCCCAATTTGATTCCAGATTTACTGCCCCTTCTTTTTTTGTCTGTTTGCCCCCAAATCCAGATCCCAGAATCCTGTCTGCTTGTTGTCCCATCTCCCTGCCCAGCAGTGCTCACAGGACAACAGAGCAGCTCTCATAAGACTTAATATTCTAATCTCTTGCTCCCCCAAATCGGAGCTTCTACACCCACATACTTGTGCGTGTTATACTCTCACTTTGAGGGCGTATACCTCTCAGAACCTTCCAGTTAGGAATTCCTCACTCCACCCTCGCATATGGCAACTCCCAGTCATTTATCCAGAACCTCCTAGAAGGGCCCTTCCCCATCCTGTGGTGTCTTTAGTCCCTACATCTGGTCTCCAGTACCATTTCCAACCCTTACCTTAAAGCAGCACTCTTGGGTAACATACCTACCAGGCAAGCCACGGAGAATGTAAGAAGAAAGTTCTAGCACTTCCATTTTTTGCCATGTGTAACATTTTATTATGAAATGCTTAAGACTCAACACAGAGCTCTAAAGACTGTTCTTGGGAGTACCTACTTTTGTCACATAAAGAGGTTAATCTATACAGCTATGTGGAGAGCATTTTGGTCCTGCTGGGTGGGAAACCAGTGCCCCCTCTCCTGCAGAGTTCTCCCGACCCTGCCTTCCTCCCTCCTGGAACAGAACCTTTTCTTGTCCTGCTGAGGACCCTATGGCTGTAGTGGAATCAGGTGGGGGTGGGGCGGGGGGGAGGGGAGAGAAGCATCTCTAGCCCCAGCTTCAGTGACAGGCAAGTTTGGGTTCTAATCCCAGCCCTACCACTTACTGCTTTACTTTTCCTGCCCCTAGAGACCATCCGAAGAATGAAATGAGATTAGGCCTGACAAGAACTTGGCTCCGGGCCTGGGAGGGAGTAAGCATATAGGAGGGGGAGGCAAGATTAGGAAAAAGGTAGCCTGCTGCACTTCTGAGCACAGGCCTGCACAACTGGGTTCCAGTCCTGGCTCCTGAATCACTGACTTACTGCATGACCTCCAGCAAGTTGTTTGATCTCTTTGTGCCTTGGTTTCCCCAGTTGGGAATATTAAGGGTATCCACCCGATAGGGTTGTTATGAGAGGTTACTCTATTGAGTACGTGTGATGTCCTTAAGGATAGCACGTGGCACGTGATAAGCTCTCTGTAAACTTTAGCAGTTACCGTCATTGTTATTGTTTAGGTAATCCGTGCTCCGGGAAAGAAAGATTCCAGAGGTGCCAGAAAGAGACAAGGGAGTGTCCCAGCCCCACCTCCCTTGTCCAGATACAGCTACTGTTAAACTAGTTTCTTGGGACTCCTTTCATCAAACTATGGCGCTGTGATTCTGTGAGCGTCAGGTTCTTTGTAAGGCTGGAAGGTGGTGACACCTGCAGGTCCCAGCTTCCTGCTGTGGCCCCTGTCACACCCAGGCTGCCACAGCCCCTCCCAGAGGTGGAAAGCCCGTGCTGGGCAGGCTGCCGCCCCCACCAGCTCCAGGAGGCCTTTATTTAGCTCCAGTCTCCCTGGCGGCCACTCAGAGGACATCGAGAAGAGCTCAGTGGCCACCCAGCAGAAGCCAGCAGGGTGGTAGGCTCCTGCTGCCACCCGAGGCCAGCTAGAATGCCAACCCCAGAGAGCCCCGCAGCAGGAAGCCCCCAGGGCACCCCAGGCCCCAGAGGGGAAAATGGCAGAGCCCCAGGCCTCTCTCTTACTCTTCCAGGAGGCAAGGGCCCTTTCGGCCTTGACACAGCTGGGGAAAGTGAGACTCTGGACTGTCAGCAGTCCTGTGGGGCTAAGTTAGAGAAGGCTCAAGGCTTCCCCATTCTCACCTACTGCGTGCCTGACTCTGCTCAAACTTGGAGATACAGCCTCAGAGAAGGCCCAGAAGTGAGTGAGTGAACCACTCTGGGGCCAGTGGCCAGGATGGTGACGCTAACAGCGGAATGTGTTCATTACGTAGGACTGCGTGCAGTTTCCTGGGAGTAACTCCTTTGATGCTGCGTTTTTCCCAAAGAGGAACTAACTCCAAGGCTAGAAGTGTTTAAGTGTCTTAGCCAAGGTCACGTCACCAGTACGCGGTGGAGCTGGGTGATGTGACAGTGCGGTAACAACCACTCCCAGGTATTGAGCATGTGCTCTGGGTTGGAAATTGATGGAAACACTCGAAGTATGCTTTCTTGTTTGAGCCCCAGAATGGTCAAGAGAGAGAGAGAGATTGTCCCCTTGGATAGTAATGGCAGTCGCCACCACGGGAATGGTGCTTGCCGAGCATCCAGCATGGCTCTGGACTGTCTACTTTGACTTAAATCTCCTTTGCTTCTCCTGGTGCCGCTCGGTGAGGTCGGTACTGTTGTCTGCCTTTGACAGATGAGGAAACGGAGGTCCCTAGAGGTCAGGGGATTGACCCAAGGACCCCAGCCTATACTCAGTAGCCACGGCTTATGACTCCACATCTGGGGCCCTGAGGCTGTTCTCCAGTGTCTTATCATGCTGTCTGATGATCTTAAAGGGGGCTTTGAGGCACAGTGATGGGGAATGGGGGGCCCTTGGGGAAGGCTCTGTAGAAGCTGAGACCTGGGGCCAAAGGACATGGAGTGAGAGGAAGAGAGTTCCAGGTAGAAGGAGCAGCCTTTGCAGAGTCCAAGAGTCAAGAGCGAGCTGGTGCATTTGGGATCTGCCTGCAACCTAGAATTGGGAAAGGAGAATGGGACCCTGGCCCCCTGGGGCCTTGGTGCCACTTGGGCAGCTTGGAGTAAGGCTTTGGGATCCCATCTGAGCGTAGACGCTCCAGGTTGGGGTGGCAAGAAGGGCTGCAGACAGATGTGCGAATTTCCAAGACTGGCAGTCTAGCTTGGAACAGCTGTGGAAGGTGGTGGCACCTCTCAGGGCTCAGTCAGGGGCTTTGGATTGAGCAGGCACTGCTGAGAGCTGGGGGAGATGATGGAGCAAAGCAAGGGTGGAGGACAGACAGGGCCATGTCATGTTGTAGAGAGTCTTGTGGGGACCGGAGCGAGAGGGGGAACGAGGGCACCATCTGAACTTGGGGTGCAACAGCAGAGGAGGTCTGGGGAGCAACAGCTGGGGTAGGGGGGACAGGAGGCCGGTGGGCACCGAGCTAAGGCTCAGGGTGGGTGTGCTGGCCCGGAGACATAGCTGATGGGGCCTTGGGCAGCCATCCAGGAGTAGTTCTCTGGGTGGACCAAATTGGAGAGACTTCTAGAAGCGAAAGCTGTCAGGACTGGGTAGGAAAGAGGGAGGAAAGGACAGGACCAGTGAACAGGCCTCAGTGGGGGGCATCGGAGGTTGTTGGGCAAGGGAGGGCACCTGAGTGTCACTGAGGGCGGCTCCGGGGAGGACGAGTGGCCTGAGACCCCCATCCAGTATTTCCTTACTTTATTCATCCAACAAGTGTCTCCTGAGCCTTGACTGTGCACTTGTGTGTGAGACACAAGTGAGCAGATCCCCCATCTCTAGGGACCCCACTCCTCAGAGAGGGACAGTGTTGAGAACAGTAAATAATTGTCACCAGGTTGCCACCAGATGCTAGCAGGTAATGAGTGCTGAGGAGGAAGGTGAAACAGGGCACAAGTAAGGGGAGGTTGCCATCTTCATTCAGCAGGGTGGTCAGGGAAGGGCCTCATCTGTAAAGTGATGTTTGAGCCAAGATGGCAAGGATGTGAGGGAGTAAGCTGGTTTGGGTGCCAGTGGGGGGAGTCTGGAGAGAGAACTTTCCAGGCTGGGGCAACAGCTAGTGCAAAGGCCCTGAGTTTAGAAGTGGGTTCAAGAAAAGACAAAGCAGCTACTGTGACTGGAGGGAGGGGGCAGATTGTGCAGGGCCTTGTAGGTCATAGATAGGACTTGGTTTTCTGCTCTGAGTGACATGGATGCCACAGAGCCTTCTGAGCAGGGTTGGGGGTGGACACACACAAAGTAAGGTGTGTGCAGGTATCCTGGTGGGATGGAAGCTGCCCCCCCAGGGGGGCACAGAGGGTGGTGCACACATTCCCTGAGGCCATCCCAGGTGCAGGGGGTGGGAGCCCTGGGTGGGGCAGGGCCGAGGTCAAGGGACCAGCCTTTCCCCGGAGTGCAGGGCTTGTGTCTGCCCGCAGGCCCGGGTGGAGCGCATGGAGCAGTTCCAGAAGGAGAAGGAGGAGCTGGACAGGGGCTGCCGCGAGTGCAGGCGCAAGGTGGCTGAGTGCCAGCGGAAGCTGAAGGAGCTGGAGGTGGCCGAGGGCGAGGGCAGCAAGGTGGAGCTGGAACGGCTGCAGGCCGAGGCTCAGCAGCTGCGCAAGGAGGAGCGGAGCTGGGAGCAGAAGCTGGAGGAGATGCGCAAGAAGGAGAAGAGCATGCCCTGGAACGTGGACACGCTCAGCAAGGACGGTTTCAGCAAGGTGGGAGGGGGCCAGCAGGGTTCCCCCCATGCAGGGGCTGGTGGGGTAGGTGGGGGTAAGGCCTGGACAGCTCAAGGGAGGGACGCCCTGGCATGGAGAGGGTGGAGGGACAGGTGTGGGGCTGGGTGGATGAAGCACCCCACTGGTACCCCCCTCTGATCTGCCCGAAGGCCCTAGTTCGAGGCCACACCTGCCACACCCACGCTCCCGCCACACTGATGCTCATGGCGCCGTCACCACCTCCGCCGTGGAAGGGATGGGCGCTGCGGCCTCGGCCCACCCGGCCGTGCTGGAGGCGCTCTGCGGCCTCGCCCCAGCCCACTCCCCCTCTCGCCCCATCACAGAGCATGGTCAATACCAAACCAGAGCAGGCGGAGGAGGAGTCGGAGGAGGTGAGGGAGCAGAAACACAAAACCTTCGTGGAGAAGTACGAGAAACAGATCAAGCACTTTGGTGAGTTGGGCCGTTGGAGGGGGCCGGCAGGCTAAGGTTAGGAGGTTACACAGGACAGGGGCTGGTCCTCTGCCTCTGGGGCCCCTCAGCACCTTGCCAACACCTTCTCGTAGGCATGCTCCGCCGCTGGGATGACAGCCAGAAGTACCTATCAGACAATGTCCACCTGGTGTGCGAGGAGACAGCCAACTACCTGGTCATCTGGTGCATTGACCTAGAGGTGGAGGAGGTGAGTGGAGTCTACCCCGGGACTAGGGGAAAGCCCTGCCCTGAGGCCACCACTTGGTGACATCCTACCTCTTCTCCCTTGGCAGAAATGTGCACTCATGGAGCAAGTGGCCCACCAGACCATTGTCATGCAGTTCATCCTGGAGCTGGCTAAGAGCCTGAAGGTGGATCCCCGTGCCTGCTTCCGGCAGTTCTTCACTAAGATCAAGGTAGTGTCCCCGAGGAGCCAGGGTCGGGTGGGGTGTGGGCCTCTTCAAGGCACCAGCCTCCATCTACAGGGGGTATATACAAAGGTCCATTCAGACTTGGGGCCGTGGGATCAGAACCTGTTCGATCAGGGGAGGCTGGAGACATGGAGGGGCCAGTAGTCAGCCCCCGGTTTGAAAGACGGGGTGTGTGGACAGTCCCGACGTGGGGTGAGGGACAGAGTCAAGGATGCCTTAGGGTTCCCTCACCTGAGCACCTGGAAGCACAGAGCTGCCCATGATGAGGCCTGGGAGGCTGAGGGCAGGGCAGCCTGCGGGGAGCGATCAGAGCTTGGGTGAAGACATAGGTGAGGTGAGCATTCACAGGTCTGTGACTCAAGGCAGGCACGTGGTCATTAGCACGTCAGCAGTAAAACCAGCCTTCGGGGGCGGGCCCATGGGAGAGACGGACCGAGCCTCTGAAGAGATCTCGGCCCTCCAACCCTGCAGACAGCTGACCGCCAGTACATGGAGGGCTTCAACGATGAACTCGAGGCCTTCAAGGAGCGCGTACGGGGCCGCGCCAAGCTGCGCATCGAGAAGGCCATGAAGGAGTACGAGGAGGAGGAGCGCAAGAAGCGGCTGGGTCCTGGTGGCCTGGACCCTGTTGAAGTCTATGAGTCTCTACCTGAGGTGTGGCTCCCCGGCCCTGGGTGGGCAGCAGGCAGGACCCCCAGGAAATGAGGCCCTGACCCCGGCCCATCTGTACCCGCAGGAACTCCAGAAATGCTTTGACGTGAAGGATGTGCAGATGCTCCAAGATGCCATCAGCAAGATGGACCCTACCGTGAGTAACCACTCCCCAGGCCCACCCACCAGCCCAGCTGAGTGGCGGGGGCAAATGATATGTCCCCTGCCCCCCCTCCAGCCCTGCTCCCCACATCGCTGGTAGAAGTGTCCCTTGTGGGCTTCACGGAGCAATAAGGGAGGTCATGTCAACCGTGTGGCCAGCACATGAGCCAGCCTATGGAGGATCTACCGTGTGATTACATCCAGCAGTGAACTTGGAACTTTGAGCATATCCCCTGCCACTGTCACTGCCCCCGTGGGCCATTTATGAGCATAATGGGCACACCAGGTTGATCCTACCTTTGTCCAAGGAAAGAGTGCTCCTCCCCAGCCTTGGTTACCCAGTTTTCTCTGGATACTAACTTGGAAAATCTGGGAGTGAGGGGGTGCTAAGCACATGGTAAATGTCAGCTGTTGTTTGTATGTGTGCATGTATTTTAAAGTAAGCCTCTACCCAGTGTGGGCCTTGAACTCATGACCCCGAGATCAAAAGTCACATGCTCTACTGATTGAGCCAGCCAGGTGGCCCTAGCTGTTGTGACTAGGAACAGCAAGGGTGCTGGTAGATGGGACTTTGTGTCTTTACAGACCTTGGTTCGCCCCCATTCCTGCTGTTTGGCTCACTGGTCGGCCACACTAGTTTCCTCATCTGTGAAACAAGTTTAGTCACAGGACCTGGCCTTGGATTTCTAGAAGCTTCCATGAGAATGGATATCTAGACCTAGAGTCTTCACACTATGGTTTATAAGCTCACTCCTGTGTTTATCAGTTTTATTGGCATGCAGCTTTTATTCTGGGTGTACACTATTTAAATTTGAGTTCAAGTTAAGTAAAATGTGAAGTTCTGTTCATCACTTGAACTAACCACATTTGAAGTGCTTGGCAGCCACGCATGGCTGGTGGCTACCATGTTAGACACTGCAGATTACAGACAATTCCCATGATTGCAGAGTCCTTTGGACAGCTCTGATCTAGAATGAGTAGTAAGCAAGGTTAAGGACGTGGTTTAAGGACGCGCCACCAGGGGTGGCAGTCCTGGCCTCACTCGCCACCCTTCTCCCCACAGGATGCGAAGTACCACATGCAGCGCTGCATCGACTCCGGCCTCTGGGTCCCCAACTCCAAGTCCAGCGAGGCCAAGGATGGGGAGGAGGCGGGCCCTGGGGACCCCTTGCTGGAAGCTGGCCCCAAGGCAGGCGACAAGAAGGATGTCAGCGCCTGACTCGCCCCAGCTGCTGCCCTCCTGCCTGCAGGCCCCTGTGTGCCCCTTTTCAGAATACAAAAATAGATGCCATCTCCCCAGCTCCTGGCTTCTTCCAGTTTCACTGCTCCCGCCCAGCCTGCGGCTGGGAGAGGGCCTATCCCCACCCCCACTGCCCCCACCTCCATTGCTCATTCAAGTCTGCTTTGAGTCAAGGGGCTTCACTGCCTGCAGGCTGCTACTTCCTTCTCCCTCCCCCCAATCAGCATTATGCCAAAGGCCTGGGGGTCCAGGGAGGGGCGGAGGTCGCTAGGCTGGTCCATGGGGCGGGGTGGGGAGGGTCCCCAGCCCAGAGGCCTGCTCTGGTCACTCTGGGCTCTGTTCTCATTGTTCATCTGCTGTGAGTCTTCTATATGGTAAACAGCAATGATCTTCCAATAAAGGATTTCAGATGCTCAGGGGGGCGTCTCAAGGGCTGTTGACACAGCTCTTCTCTTGGAATGGGAGGGAAACCCAGTGAGTGTTGAGAGGCCTGACCTGTGATGCCTCAGGCTTTATCCTCCAGCTGTCTGGGCAGCTCCCTCTATTCTGATTCCAGGCTCTTGAACATGCTATTCCACTGCCTAGAACATTCATCCCTGGGATTCCTTTACATCAGAGTTCTTCTTGTCCCCAATCCCCTACTCTTTGGCTGGCCCCCCAAGCCCCCTGCCATCACCCATTCAGGAGGATCCCCTATCTCTGGTCACTGCCCTTTGCATCCATGGCCTCCACCCTGGTCCAGATCTTCACACCTCTGGCCTGCAGCCTGCCCCAGCTTCTTGTCTCCCACCCCCGTTCCACATCAGACCTCAACAGGCAGTGGCCAGAGGGTAGCCATAAACATGTGAGTCAAGGCACATCATTCTCCCCCCGACAGCAGAAGCCCAAAGTCCTCTGTAGCTCATAAAGGCCTGCACCGTCTGCCCAGTCTTCTCTCTGCCCTGATCTCACATCCACCTGTCTGCCTTCCCTCCTTGCGGGTTCTGGAGCACTTTAAATTTCTCTTTATCAGTGTGACCTTGGGCAACTGACTGTCTCTGTGCCCCCCCCTCCCCGCACAGTGAGTAATGTTAGTGCCTTTCTCCTGGGGTAGTGCTGAAATGAGATCATGCCACAGACAAGCAGGGCACCTGGCACGTAGATTCTCAAAATGTGGGCCTTGGTGTATACCTGTTCCTCTACCCAAACACCCTTGCCTGCAGCCCTTGGGGGCTCCTTTAAGTAACAAAATATTGGGGGCAAAAGGGCCTAAAGAATAAGATGCACAAGGACATGGGTTTAAGATGAAGCAGTGAAGCCCTCTGCCCAAAATCCCAGGAGACCCCACCCCAGGCAGCTGCTTGTCACTCAGACTAGAGCTCAGTGCCCCCTCTTCCCCCAGGGCCCTCCTTGACCCACCTGAATTGCCCTGCACACCCAGCCAAGGCAGCTTGCCTCACCTGATGTGTGCCAAGCTTTGCCACCCTGCGTAGTCCTCTCCCTTGTGCTGTGAGCACCAGCAGGGCACAGTCTTTGGTCCTGCAGTATTCAACAGTGCCCTCAGGGGATCTTTGCATTCCGTGGTGAGGGCTCCGAACATCTAAAGCAAAGCACCCCCAGATGCTGTTGTGTCCAAACTGATTGCCACCAGGGGGCAGTGGTGAGCTGCAAACCCTGGTGGCATCACCTCAAGCTTTTATGTGATGGGAATGGCAGGCAGGGATCTGATCTGGAGGGCTTGGGGAGGAGGAAGGCATCCTTAGTCCTGGATAAACCTCGCCCATCCAGGATCCATCCAGGATTGGCAACTTCATTATTTACTGTGAAAACTTTCAAAGATAGAATCCATATTACTGGTTTTTCCTTTTGCCTCAGGCTCCAATGTAACAACACTGTTACTGATTCTTAAAATTTCAATATTTTGTTCATGGTTTTTTTTTTCCCACATTAATTGTGCTTTTTAAAAAATATTGCATTAAAGTATTTATCTTGGTTACTGAGCTTTTTTGGCGCCCTCTTTGCTTTCATGCCTCACTTCTCTTACCCTAGTGTCGGTTGTCCTAAGGATTTAAAACATCAGATACTAGCAGGAGTAGCTCTGACTGCTCATCCTCCACTCAAGTGGTTCCCTGCCCCCAGTCATGGGAATCCACGGGAACCCACTGTCCACGGTTTCTCGTGACTCCTTCCAAGGTGTTTTTTTTTTTTTTTTTTGTAAAATTGAATGTGTTCTTATTGCCTCTCTTCTTTGCCTAAAACTTAGCTCGTTTTACAGTCTGAAATGCATCTTGCTTTTTTTCTGCTGAGCCATTAGGACCTGCAGACCTTCCTTTATCGTTCCATCAGCACTTCCTCATTCTTTCTATCCTGTGTGGAAAGCTCCTTGGGGTGCCTATCTCAGCATTGGTTTCATTGGGGGGGGGGTTCCAGTTTCTGTTTCTTCAAGCCAGAAAAAGCCCTGTGCACCGCTTCCCATGAGTGCAGGCATCCTACCTGTAGGAAAAATTCCCAGAGACAGGATTGCTGGGTCTTAAGTTTGAGAAACAGAATTCAAATCAAAAGGGTTTAACTGAGCAAATTGTAATGAAAGGATTGATGTCATCAATTGAGTGGGGTTGGAGAACCAACGAATGTGTGTTGAGTGTATCCATCTTCTACAGCTGTTATAACAAATAACCACAAACTTAGTGCCTTCCACACCAATTTATCGTCTTACACTTCTGCAGCTCAGCAGCCTGACCCGAGTCTCACTGGGTTAAAATCGGGACATTGGGAGAGCTGCAATCTGGAAGCTCTGGGTGGGATCCATTTCTTTGCCATGACCAGCTTCTATAGCCTGCTCACATTCCTTGGCTCATGGCTGTTCTATCTTCAAAAATGGCAAAGATAAGTCGCTCTCATATCACATCGCTCTGATTTCTTTTTCTGCCCCCCCTTCTACTTTTTTTTTTAATTAAGATTTTTAGTTTTGTTTTTAAGAGAGAGTGGGAAAAGGGCCAGAAGGAGAGGGAGAGAGAATCTGAAGCAGACTCCACGTTCAGTGCGAGCCTAATATAGGACTCAATCTCACAACCATGAGATCATGACCTGAGCCAAAACCAAGAGTTGGTGCTGGCTCAACCGACTGAGCCACCCAGGCGTCCCCCCACCCAACTTCCACTTTTTTTTTTTTTTAAGATTTTATTTATTTATTCATGATAGTCACAGAGAGAGAGAGAGGCAGAGACACAGGCAGAGGGAGAAGCAGGCTCCATGCACCGGGAGCCCGACGTGGGATTCGATCCCGGGTCTCCAGGATCGCGCCCTGGGCCAAAGGCAGGCGCCAAACCGCTGCGCCACCCAGGGATCCCTCAACTTCCACTTTTAAGGATCCCTAATGAATCCTATATTCACAGATTCCAGGGATTAGTTCATACATGGCCATGTGTGTGTGTGTGGGGGATGTCTGTTACTCTGCCTACCACAGGGAGGAGCCACATCCAGGGCTCAGGTGCATGGGCAGGACACAGAATTAGCAGAACTCATGAGGGAGACACTCCTTGCAGAATATGTGGTCACAGATACAGCCACTACCCAAAATGTAGCCAGCAGGGAGGGAGTAGTGGAATAGATAACCCCTCCTGGGTCTCCCACTTCTGGTCTCTGGCCAGGCTTCCCCATCAAAAGTACCCACCTGAAGCCAGGGATGTGGAAGCTGGGTAAAGCACTTTTTCTTGTGGCCACAGGAGGAAGCTTCAATACACACAGCTCCTCGGGCTGCCTTGGTGGCTCAGCGGTTGAGCATCTGCCTTCAGCTTAGGTTGTGATCCTGGACTCCCAGTATCAAGTCCCACATTGGGCTCCCTGCATGGAGCCTGCTTCTCCCTCTGCCTATGTCTCTGCCTCTCTCTGTGTCTCTCATGAATAAATAGATAAAATCTTTTTTAAAAATACAAAGCTGCTCATAGGCAACAAATATACTGGATGCTGGGGACAGAATCTAGAAGTTACTCCAGCCCCCTGAAGCCCCTTACCTGCCCAACTTTTAACTTCTTTACCACTGACCATCTCCCAATATATCATAAAACCTGCTTATTCGTATTTATCTGGTTTATGTCCACTCCCTGGAGGCAGGGATCCTGGTGTTTTGTTCATGGCTAAATCCTCATGTCCTAGAGCACAGCCACAGTAGGTGCTCTATAAGTGTGTGTTTTTAAATTGTGGTAAAATGTACGTGCCATAAAATTACCATTTTAACTGTTTTGGGGCGTGTGATTCAGTGGCTTTAAGTATAAGAAACTATTCCCGTTAAAACACTTAACCCCCCCATTCATAAAATATCTGTAATTTCATGACTGGCTTATTTCGATTAGCATAATGTTTTCAAGGTTCATCCATGCGGTGGCATGTATCAGTTTCATTTATTTTAGAATTGAAAAGTATTCCTTTGTAGGATATACCATATTTTGTTTACCATTCATCCATCAGTGGATACTTGAATTGCTTCCACTTCTTCATCACTGTGAATAATACTGCTGTGAACATGGGTGTGCAAATCTCTCTGAGTCCTGCTTTCTTTTGCATGTACACTTAGATGTGGAGTTGCTGGATTGTATGGTAATCTGCATTTAACTTTCGGAACCACTGAAGCATAAACATATTTTGAATTCAGTAATCCAATGTCAGGGGCCCAGAAGGAGAGTAAGAACTTGTCCTCAAAATCCTTTTGTGTCTTTTCAACTTGGAACCATGTGAATGAATCACTACTTAAAAGAAGTAACTCTATAAAAAGGAAGAATGACAGTATAGGAATGTTTCTTGGCACCACTTGGAAACCACATAATTGTCCATCCATGGGAGAAGAGACAGATAAATTGTAGCCTATTAATGTGCAAATGTTGCATGGATAGAGCAGTGAAGCCAAGAGAAATAGAGTGCCCCCCACAACGTGGGTGAAATTTATGAACAGAAATATAGATGGCATATCTCCATTTATTTTTTTTTTAAGATTTTATTTATCTAATCATGAGAGACACACACAGAGAGGCAGAGACACAGGCAGAGGGAGAAGCAAGCTCCATGCAGGAAGCCCGACGTGGGACTCTATCTTGGGACTCCAGGATCATGGCCGGGCTGAAGGTGGCGCTAAACCGCTGAGCCACCCGGGCTGCCCCATATCTCCATTTAAAAAAATAAAAAGAGGCACCTAGGTGACTCAGTTAAGCATATGACTTTTTTTTTTTTTTTTTTTTTTAACCTTGGGGATAAAGGTCTTTATTCAACAAAGTTATCTCACTTGGTAAGTGTATGATTCTTGATTTTGGCTCAGGTCATGATCTCAGAGTCATGAGGTGGAGCCCCACTGCATCAAGCCTGGCAGCAGGCTGAATGCTGGGCGTGGAGTCTGCTTGAAATTCTTTCTCTCCTTCTCACTCTGCCCCTCCCTGCCTCTCAAAAAAAGAAAAAAAAAAAAAGAAAAAAGACAAATTCACCCCTATTTTCTTGTAATGACCTACATTTTTTACCTTCATGCTTACGGAGAATTTCTAATAGCATGAAAAAATGCTAATGAAAGCATTAACTACATAAAAAACAGAACTGTGTGGTCAGTATAATATCAAAATTACAAAAATTAAATTATATATACTAATATATATGTATATGGAATATATATGCAAGCAAGTTACAGAGTCCAGCATATGGATAGAATTTTCATAAAGGTCAAGGACAGGCTTTCTCCCTAGGTCTTGGCCTTGGCTGTTCCCTGCCTGGTATATGTTTCCCTGGATATCACTATGGCTCCACCCCAGCTCCCTCAGGTCAGAAAAGGGGTTGCAGACCCCCATTCCCACCCAATTTCAAATTTTAACTCCCTGCTTTGCTTTGTCCGTATCATGTCACCATCAGCCACACTGCATATTTTACCTATTTATCCTTCTTCTCTGCTATCTTCTCACCTAGAATATCCATGCCACAGGGGCAGAGAATTTTTTAAAAGAATTTTAGGGATCCCTGGGTGGCACAGCGGTTTGGCGCCTGCTTTTGGCCCAGGGCGCGATCCTGGAGACCCGGGATTGAGTCCCACGTCGGGCTCCTGGTGCATGGAGCCTGCTTCTCTCTCTGCCTGTGTCTCTGCCTCTCTTTCTCTCTGTGACTTAAATAATAAATAAAATATTTAAAAAAATAATAATAAAAGAATTTTAAATTTTGTTTGTTTGTTTGTTTGTTTATACATGAGAGACATAGAGAGAGGCAGAGACATAGGTAGAGGGAGAAGCAGGCTCCCTGCAGGGAGCCTGATGCGGGGACTTGATCCTAGAACCCCGGGATCACAACCTGAGCCAAAGGCCGATGCTCAACCACTGAGTCACCCAGGTGCCCAGACTTTAATTTTGTTTAAAAGATATATTTATTAGAGAGAGAGAAAGAATGAGTGAGAGGGGCAGAGGCAGAGGGAGAGAGAATCTCAAGCTGACTCCCACTGGGGGAGGAGCCAGACCTGGGGCTCGATCCCATGACCCTGAGATCAGGACCTGAGGTGAAACCAAGAGTCAGATGCTTAACGGACTGTGCCACCAGGCATCCCAAGGGCAGGAAATTTTATTTGTTCTCCTCTCTGCGATGTTCCTTGAGATCTAGAGCAGGGCCAAATCCACCACAGATGCTTGAGAGATATGTGTTGTGTAAATGGAAAGCAGCCTTCTTCACTGCTTAGGCGGCAGGAGTGGATGGCACCTCTGGACAGCAGCTGCTCCTTCCCAGGTTAAGAGCAGGGAGTGAAAGCATAGATTCTCCACTGTATTTATGCTGTTTTATTTTCCTGAGTGGATTTGTTTTCTTTTTTTAATCATGTTAAAATTAACATAGTGTAGGGACACCTGGGTAGCTCAGCAGTTGAGCATCTACCTTTGGCTCAGGGCGTGATCCTGGGATTGAGTCCCGCATTGGGTTCCCTGTGGGGAGCCTCTGCCTGTGTCTCTGCCTCTCTCTCTGTGTCTCTCATGAATAAATTAATAAATCTTTTTAAAATAAATAAAAATAAAATAAACACAGTGTAAAACTTCCATTTTAACCACTTTTAAGTGCATAGTTCAAGGGCACTAGGGACATTCACATTGTTGTGCAACCATCCCCACCATCCATCTCCAGAATTCCTTTTTCTTCCCAAATTGAAACTCTGCCCCATTAAATTCTAATTCCCCGTCCCCTTTCCCCCAGCCTCTGGCCCCCATCATCTACTTTTCTTCTCCATAAATCTGACTCCTCTAGGGACCTCATATAAATTGGAATAATCTACTTTCATATATGGTTTCTTGCACTTAACATAATGTTTTAAGGTTGATTGTGGCATGTGTCAGAGCTTCATTCCTTGTTATGATTGAATATTCCATTTTATGGCTATACTACATTTTGTTATCCATTCACCTATTGATGGACACCTGGGTTGTTCCCACCTTTTGCCTAGCTGATTTTTTAATGTATTTCCAACCCCTTTTCGAGTGCCTGAAATATGTCCTAGTCAAATGATTCTGCAAAAGAGAACTAGATGCAGTGGAAAGGAAAGATCACCAAAAAATATCATTAAATGAAAAAATAGGGACTCTTGGGTGGCTCAGTGGTTGAGCATCTGCCTTTGGCTCCCATCGTGATCCTGGGGTCCTGGGATCGAATTCTGCATCAGGCTCCCTGCAGGGAGCCTGCTTCTCCCTCTGCCTATTCTTTGCCTCTCTCTCTCTCTCTCTCATGAATAAATAAATAAATAAATAAAATCTTTAAAAAAAATAAAAAGAGGGATCCTTGAGTGGCTCAGCAGTTGAGTGTCTCCCTTTGACTCAGGGCATGATCCCAGAATCCTGGGATCGAGTCTCGCATCGGGTTCCCTGCATGGAGCCTGCTTCTCTCTGCCTGTGTCTCTGCCTCTGTGTGTGTGTGTGTGTGTGTGTGTGTGTGTGTGTTTCTCATGAATAAATGAATAAAATCTTAAAAAAAATAAAAATTAAAAATAAAAAGAAATAAAAAAGATAATAGCACTCACTCTGCACCTGGTTCCAAGTTCTTACATGTATTAGCTCATTTGAGGTTCCTGACACATCTTGAGCTTGGGACTCCAATTAGCCACATTCTCCAGAGGAAGAAACTGAGCATGGGGAAGTTAAGCATTTGCCCAGTATCACACAGTGGCAGAGCTAGGATTTGAACCCAGACCTTCTGGTTCCCGCCTTCGTGTAACTCCTCTATTTCCTCCTGAGACCAGCATAGAGTATCCAGTTTGAGGCTGCTCTTAGGAATTTCCTGGAAGCATGTATTTACATGTGCTCAACAGTGTATTGCCCTTTCTTGGAAAGATTCCCAGAAAACTGACCAAACTCATGGCTGTTTGGAGGAAGGGGCTGACTGTTCCATGAACTTTCCAATTTAAAAGAGCACAAAGGGATTTTGTTTTTAATTTACCCACCCTTGGCTTTTGCCTGGTCTGGTGGGAGCTCTAGGAGGCCCCTCCCTGCAGGGTTAGGGGAACCCCCCAATTTCAGCTTCCTCCTGAAAACCAACTAGGGACTGATGGCCAATTGTCCCAGTTTGCTCAGGACTGTCCCAATTGTAACCCTGAAAGTCCCCTCTGGGAATCTCCCTCAATCTTGGGCAAACCCCGACGACCACGCACGACGACCACGCACAATGCTCAATGCTCGACAAGACGCTGGACAGTCGGTGGGGTGAGCTGGAGCCTCCCTGCTGGTACCATCTGGTCTGTGATGGAGGAGTTTGCAAAGGAGGACTTGTGCCCTGGAGGCAGGACATTAGCCTCACCAGCAGCCTCTCTGGTCTCTTTTTTCTTTAGCTGTCAGGTGGGGGTGTTGGTCTCACTTTAAAAGAACCTGAAAGGGGTGCCTGGGTGACTCCATTGGTTCAGAGTCTGCCTTGGG
This sequence comes from Canis lupus baileyi, assembly GCF_048164855.1. Classification (NCBI taxonomy): domain Eukaryota; kingdom Metazoa; phylum Chordata; class Mammalia; order Carnivora; family Canidae; genus Canis; species Canis lupus. The sequence goes on from NC_132856.1 coordinate 52,401,811, forward strand.
CTCAGGTCGTGATCTCAGGGTCCTGGAACTGAGCCCCATGTTGGGCTCTCTGCTCAGCAAGGAGTCTGCTTCTCCCTCTCCTTCTGCCTCTGCCCGCCCCCTTCACTCATTCACTCTCTCTTTCTCTCAAATAAGTTAATAAATAAATAAAACTTAAAAAAAAGAAGAAAAAAAAAAAAGAAGAACCTGAGAGAACCTCAGTGAATTCTAAGCACCCAATCCTGGGCCTGGCATCTAGTCTGGGACACTCTGAGTTATTATTATATTCTCATTACAGAGGTTATTACCATCATTAATATTATTAGTCATGATAGTCACTTGCCATTTCCCGTCCCCGCACCCCCTGCCCCTGGGATTCTGGACACCCAGTCCCAGGCTCACCCCATGCTCTGTGGTCCAGACTCCATATCCATTGGAGGCTGCCCCATCTCACCCAGCTGGCTGTTGAAGAATCTGGCACCTTTGGTTTCCTGCAGCTATGCCTCTGGGGGCGGAGAGGAAGCCAAGGCCGGAAGGCCGTGGTCAACCCTTCTGCAGCAAGGACAGCAGCTAGGGCCCATAAGTCTCCTCAGGTCATGCACCCACCAGCCGCTTCTTCTTCTTCTTCTTCTTCTTCAGATTTTTCATTTTTAAAAATTCTTTTTCTTCTTCAGATTTTTATTAATTTATTTATTCATGAGAGACACAGAGAGGCAGAGACATAGGCAGAGGGAGAAGCAGGCTCCCCGCAGGGAGCCCAATATGGGATCCAATCCTGGGACTCCAGGATCACGCCCTGAGCCAAAGGCAGACGCTTAACTACTGAGCCACCCAGATGTCCCCCCACCAGCTTCTTAGGCAGCTAGTGGATGCCAAGTATAATTCCAGGTATTGGGGATACAGTGGAGAACCACACAGACATTCTAGAGCGGAAGAGAGGCATTAAACTCAGTGCTCAAAGAAACTTCCAATGAAATGTCAGATTGTCATAAAGACTGCAAAGAAAAACAGAGCAGGCAAAGAGAAAAAGATGGGTTTGCTGATTTAGATCTAGGTACTTCTGGGGAGCGGTGAGGGTTTATATCTTGGCCTGAGTAGTTTGTTGCAGTTGTTCTTCAAAACTGGGCCCACAGGAGAAGCCCACAAAAGCTTTCTTTAAAGCATGGTAAAGGAAAACTTTCCCTACCTACAACACTTCTGATATCCAATACGTGGGTTTTCCACACGGAACAACTCTGGTTTTCTGTGGACACCAACTGGGAGGAATGTGATCAGATATCAAAGGTGCGGTGATATAAGGATGACAAAGGATTCTTTACTCAGATGGATGAGCAGGCTAAAAATAGGCTCAGGCCAAGGTTGAGCGCTAGTCAAGTAGGCTCAGACTACTTTAGTCAAGGAGAGAGTCTTTGTCACCTCTCTGCCTCAGTTTCTTGCTCTGAAAACTGGGGACAATATAAGCCTCCAGAGGACTGCTGCCAGGATCAAATGAGATAATGCATGAAAACATTCAGTGCGTAGCCTTCTCAGTAAATGACAGCGACTTGCTGTATGTTGATTAGAACTCAGGTCAGGTGAGATGTCCAAGCTGCTACTTTGCTGGCCTCAGAGGACTGGGCTGGAGGTGATCAGGAAAAGGATCTGAGCAGTTGGGCCGCAAATGCCTCCCCAGTGTCCGAGGGGGTGTCTTCATCTGGCTGGGTGGGAGGGGGTGTCTTCATCCAGCGAGGTGGGAGGGGGTGTCTTCATCTGGCTGGGTGGGAGGGGGTGTCTTCATCCAGCGAGGTGGGAGGGGGTGTCTTCATCTGGCTGGGTGGGAGGGGGTGTCTTCATCCAGCGAGGTGGGAGGGAGTGTCTTCATCCAGCGAGGTGGGAGGGGGTGTCTTCATCCAGCGAGGTGGGAGGGGGAGTCTTCATCCGGCCACATGGAGCTGGCCAGGCAAAACCAGGGAAGGGGGGCAGGACGGAATGGAGTCACATGGCTTGGGGGTTGGAAGACTGAAGGGCGCCTGGTTGCAGCCTTGATCGCCGGAGTGAGGACAAGAAGCCCGCACCAGGGCCGAAAGGCTCACTTGGGCCCGGCGCCAGCGTAAAGAATCGAGGCCGCCGCGCCGTTCCTAGGCCGCACTCTTGAACCTCACGGACGAACCCCGCATCCCCGCCCGCTGCCGCCAGCAGCCAATCGCTGACGCTGCGGCGCATCCGGGCTCCGACCCAGCCGATCGCGGTTGAGCACAGGAAAAAATGAAGCTGAGAACCAATGGGAGCGCCGCTATTGTAACGAAAGGCCCAATGGTTTCGGGCGACAGGGCTTCTTCAGGCGGCCAATGGGAGGCGGCGTCACGGCGGCGATTTGGCGGTGGCTGCCCGCGACTGCGGGGCGGGGTCCCAGGTTCGAGCCAGAGGCCCGGGGGGAAAAGGGTGAGCCTGGAACCCCCGGGAAGTCCCCTGGAGGGAAGCGGCCGGCGGGAGGTGCGCTTGGCAGGGGTGGATAGGAACACCCGCTGCCTCGTGACTGGTCGATGCCTGGTGGGTGCGCCTCGCGGCTGCCGCTCCTGCCCCCTGCGAGCGAGGTTTCGAGGTTTTGGGGGGGTGTTTCGGGTGGGGTTGGTGCTGGCCTCCTGGGTGCAGACGTCGCTCCTACTGCAACTGCAAAGCTGGCTCTGCACCCAGCGGAGAAGGAAGGAGGAAATGGGCACCCCCCCAATCCCATCCCCACAGTATTTTCTCAAATGCTAACATATAAAAATAGCGAAAACCTAACAAAGTAGCTACTGCACGCCAGACCCGAGCTGAGCGCTCTCCCTGCCTCGTCTTACTGAATCCTCCCAACGCCCCTTTGAGGGAGAGACTGCTTGCTATACGCCTACTTTCCAGACGAGGAAACACTCAGAGGGGAGCTGATTCCTGAGGAATCTGACCTTGTGCATGACGACATTCTCTTCTTCCCATCACTGTTTATCTTAAAACTGGAGATCATGGAGGCCTGAGCCCTGGGCCTGGCTCTGGAAAAGTCCCACAGCTGGATTGAGGGGAGAGTGGAAACACAACCCCTCCTAGGCGCGGGTGAGTCAGCAGGGCCTGGGGTCACTCGTTGGGGAAGATGTGGGAGGCAGGAATCTTGCCCTGCAAGAGAAAGACCATCAGGACAATGGAATCGATAGTGATGATTTTATTTTTGTTTTTGTCATATTTGTTATTTTTTTCATGCCTGCATTAAGGGCTGTGCTGTGGGGATGTCACAGCCTTCTTTGCGTGGCAATGCTCTCAGCATCTTCATTTTCCAACGGGGAAACTGAGGCCCAGTGCGGCTAAGTGACTTGCCTGAGTTGACACGGGGAGAGCCAAGATTCGTCCCCTGGTCTGTCTGACCACACGTGCCTGCCTGGTGGTTTGGGGAAGGTGGGTTCAAAGCAGGTTTTACTATTGGTGCAGCTTTGTCGAGTAAAGGGGTTCAGTGTCATTCATGACAGATCTAACAGGTGTGGATTGTATCCTAACTCCATCAAACATGTAGAAACAGGCTCAGGGAAGGGAATTGGGTGCCTAAGGTCACACAGTGAGGAGTTTCTAGAATCTTCCCCTCAGGCCTAACACCTGGGGGCTGATGGCCTATCTTTTCCCAGCCAAGCCAGCTGTCAAAAGCATGCCTCTGTGCCATTCGGGTGCCACCACCAGGGACAGCAGGCCTGATGGCGATGAAGCTCAGCCCCTGGCCACCAGGGGAGGCCTGAAGGTCCTTCTGCACTGGGCTGGCCCTGGTGGCGGGGACCCATGGGTCACCTTCAGCGAGGCCACACTGACCGCAGAGGATGTCTGCATCCACATTGCACACAAAGTCGGTGAGTCTGGGGCATCAGCCCCATGGCAGGGGTGGAGGTGCTGACAGCAGCTGGGCCTGCCCATCTATCTGTCCGTCTGTCCGCCTGTTCATTCAGCAGACATCGAGTGAACAACTACAGTGCGCCAGTCCCAAATTGCTGCCTTTGTAGAGCTTATATTCCAGTAGGAAAATCAGCAAGAAACACAATAAATAAGAAAACTGTGGCAGGGGCACCTGGGTGGCTCAGTCAGTTGGGTGTCTGCCTTCGGCTCAGGTCATGATCCCGGGGTCTTGGGATCAAGCCCCACATCAGGCTCCCTGCTCAGTGGGAAGTCTGCTTCTCCCTCTGCCCCCAACTTGTGCTCACTCACTTGCTCTTTCTTAAATAAATAAATAAAATCTTAAAGAAGAAGAAGAAGAAAACTCTGTGGGAGAGCAGAGGTAGATGATGGAGAAAAATTAAAAATTCAGGAGAGAGGGACGGCTGGGAGGCTCAGTGGTTGAGCATCTGCCTTTGGCTCAGGTCATGATCAGATTCCTGGGATCGAGTCACACATCGGGCTTCCTGCATGGACCCTCTGCCTGTGTCTCTGCCTCTCTATCTCTGTGTCTCTCATGAATAAATAAAATCTTAAAAAAGAAGAAGAAAACTATGTGGGAGAGCAGAGATAGATAATGGAGAAAAATTAAGCATTCAGGAGAGGGGCACCTGGCTGGCCCAGTTGGTAGGGCATGTGACTCGATCTCAGGGTCATGAGTTCAAGCCCCATGTTGGATGTAGAGATTGCTTAAAAAAGAATTCAGGAGATAAGGGGGAGAGCCACAGGGATATCTGGGGTGAGATGATACCTAGCAGAGGGAACAGCAGGTGCAAAGCCCTAAGGGGGGGAAGTTGCCCAGGCATAGCAAGGAGGTCCAGGTGGCTGGAGCAGAGTGAGTGAAGGGGAGACAGGAGTAAGTGAGAGCAGGGAGGCGATGGGGCAGGTTGAGCAGGACCTCAGGGAGGACTTGGGATTTTACTCCCCAGTCAGGTGGGAGCCACAGAGGACTGTGAGCAAAGGATGGATGTGACTGGACTCAGGCATCACTGATGCTGTCTGGTTGCTGTGCGGGGAAGAGACTGTGGTGGGTGAGGCTGGGAGCAGAAGACCCGGGTGGCAGTGACCTCCAGGTAGGAGTTGCAGGGAAGGTCAGCCAGGGCCAGATCTTACGGTGCCTTCAATGCCAAAGAGGAGTTTATGCTTTCTCCTGAGACCAGTAAGAACTATGGAATGGCTGAGAGAGGCTGTAGTAGAGGTTCCAAAAGTATAGTTTCTTCTTCCAGAGGAGGAGAAGGTGTGTCCGACTGGATATTGCTTATATGCCCCTTCCCCCAGGAAATCCTCTCAGGCCGCCTTCCCCACAACTGGATGGAGGCCTCATGGTGGATTGCTACCACACCTTGTACTTTCCCATTGGTAGCTGATTCTTCAGGAGCTCAGACAGGTGTCCAGCAGAAGGAGCAGTGTGTGCAAAGGTCCCAGACAGCCTAATCTGTTTGAGGAAGCAAAAGACTTGAAAACTAACTGGAGTGTCGGTTTCAAGAATTTGAAAAGGGAAGTAGCAATTGAAAGTGGAGCATAATTGCCAGAGGCCCAAGGCATAGTTACACTTTTTTTTTGTTTTGTTCTTTTAAAGATGTATTTATTTTAGTGAAGGGGGAGGGGCAGGGGGAGAGAGAGGATCCCAAGCAGATGCCCCGCTGAGCGCAAAGTCTGACATGGGGCTGCATCTCAGGACCCTGAGATTGTGACCTGAGCCTAAATCAAGAGTCACATGTTTAAAGGACTGAGCCACCCAGGCGCCCCCAAGTCATAGTTATTGTGTGCTGAGGGGGTTGGGCTTTCTCATGGGGCCGTAGGGAACCATGGAATGTTTAAGCCAGAGTGAAACAGGTAGATTGGTCCTTTAGGAAGTTGTCTCTCAAGGAGGCATTCTCCTTCTCTGGGAGGCAGTACACTTGGACACAGCAACTTTGGAAAGTGATTGGCATCATCCAATAGAGTTGAAACATACATTCCCTGAGGCCCCACAGTTCACAGTTCCAGACCTAGATATGCACTGGACACTCAGCTCATGTGTTCTAGGAGACACCATCAAGAATGTTCAGAGCTGCTTCATGTATCTTAGTTTTTGTTTGTTTGTCTTTAAAAGATTTTAATTTGGGGCAGCCCCGATGGCGCAGCGGTTTAGCGCCGCCTGCAGCCCAGGGCATGATCCTGGAGACCCTGGATCGAGTCCCACGTCGGGCTCCCTGCATGGAGCCTGCTTCTCCCTCTGCCTGTGTCTCTGCCTCTCTCTCTGTCTCTATGAATAAATAAATAAAATATTTTAAAAAATCAATAAAAGATTTTAATTTATTTGAGAGAGAGAGAGAGGAAAACAAGTAAGGAATGGGTAGAGGGGGAGAGAGAGAGAGAGAAGCAGACTCCCTGCTGAGCAGGAAGCTCGATGATGATGATGATGATGATGATGATGATGATGATGTGGGGCTCAATCCCAGGACCTGGAGATCATGACCTGAACCAAAAGCAGACGCTCAACCTACTGAGTCGCCCAGTTGCCCCTGCTTCATTTATCTTAGTGAAAAACGGGAGACCATCTCAAAGTACTCTACAGGAGAATGCACAAATTACAGTAAGGGTGAATGCTGGAAAGCTATATAGTCAGGAAAAAAGGAATTTCACTGAAGTTACCCATATTGTATGAAGCTTTGTGTTTTTTAATTTTAACTTTTTTTTTTTTAAGATTTTATATATTTAGGGGATCCCTGGGTGGCTCAGTGGTTCAGTGCCTGCCTTGGCCCAGGGCATGATCCTGGAGTCCCGGGATCGAGTCCCTCATCAGGCTCCCTGCATGGAGCCTGCTTCTCCCTCTGCCTGTGTCTCTGCCTCTCTCTCTCTCTCATGAATAAGTAAATAAAATCTTAAAAAAAAAAAGATTTTATATATTTATTCATGAGAGACACACATATATAAATTTATATATTTATTTATTTATTCATGGTAGGCTCCATGCAGGGAGCTGAGCTGAGGCAGGCAGGTGCTGAGCCACCCAGGCGTCCCAATTTTAACTTTTTTTTTTTACAGTAATCTCTACTTTTGGGGATCCCTGGGTGGCTCAGAAGCTTGGTGCCTGCCTTTGGCCCAGGGCGTGATCCTGGGGTCCTGGGATCAAGTCCTGCATCAGGCTCCCTACATGGAGTCTGCTTCTCCCCCTGCCTGTGTCTCTGCCTCTCTCTCTCTTTCTCTCATGAATAAATAAAATCTTTAAAAAATAATAATCTCTAATAAATTTTTTAAAATTTTTATTTATTTATGATAGTCACACATACACAGAGAGAGAGAGAGAGAGAGAGAGAGAGAGAGAGAGAGGCAGAGACACAGGCAGGAGAAGCAGGCTCCATGTACCGGGAGCCCGATGTGGGATTTGATCCCGGGTCTCCAGGATCGTGCCCTGGGCCAAAGACAGGCGCTAAACCGCTGCGCCACCCAGGGATCCCAGTAATCTCTACTTTAAACGTGGGGCTTGAACTCACAACCCTAAGATCAAGAGTCACATGCTCTACCAACTGAGCCAGCCAGGTATCCCTTGTGTGTGAAGTTTTAAAACCTGTTGTAACATGAAAAAAGAAACTGTAGAAGGACACTTATTGTGTAATACTGCATTTAGAGTTCATAACATTGAAACTAGAGGATATGGGAATAAAGTCTCATTCAGGAGTATGGTTACCTCTTTGTGGGAAGGAAGAGGAGGAGGATGTCGGCAAGGTCAAGTTTGTACTTTGGTGATGATAAATTATTCTTTTTTTTTTTAAGATTTTATTTATTTATTTATTCATGAATGACACAGAAAGAGGCAGAGATCTAGGCAGAGGGAGAAGCAGGCTCCCTGTGGGACTTGATCCCAGAACCCCGGGATCACAACCTGAGCCAAAGGCAGATGCTCAACCACTGAGCTACTCAGGTGCCCCAATGATAAATTATTCTGAATGAACTATCTTAGATAAAATTTTCAAGTGATTTGCATAAAAAGGATGCCTTGGGTGGCCGGTATAGGGAATGACAGCAAGTCTGGAGGCTGGATTAGGATTGGGCTTTGGATCTGAAGGATCCCAGAGATGGAGGAGCAGGAAGAGCAGGCCTAGTGACTGAATTGATGGGGTTTTGGGTGAAGTTGAGGACAAGAACCAAGTCATAGCTTAAAGAACCAAGCAGGCAAGTGGCAGGTTTGGGAACATGGGATGAGGTCTCTTTGGAACAAGGCACGTCTAAGGGGGCTGTGATGTCCAGGGGGAGACAGCCAGGAGGGTTGGATATTCCTCCAGGATTGGAGTTCAGAGAGAGACTAGGCACCTGCCAGCAGTCTGTAGACTTGGGTTGGTTGGTCTAAGGTAGGTTCTTGCTGCAGTAACAAGCAGCCTCCCAAATTTTCTTGGGTCGAGACAATGAAGGCTTACCTAAAATCTAATGCAGGTCAGATGATTCACCTCTGTCTTGTGGCTTTGGCACATGGCGTCTCCAACATCCGGGAGGCAGAGGAGATTGCAGGAGAGTTTATTTCCAGGCCCAGAAATCTGCATACCCCTTTTGCCAACATCCCATTGGCCAGAAACCAGTCTATGGCCCCCTCCCAGCTGCAAAGGGAGGGAGGACCTGGGAGGGGAAACAGCAGGTCTGGGGGTCGACAAGGCAGATGGCAGCAGATGCAGCCTCCTGACCTTTCTCCCCTGTTCCAGGCATTACTCCATCCTGCTTCAATCTCTTTGCTCTCTTCGATGCCGAGGCCCAGGTCTGGCTGCCTCCAAACCACATCTTGGAGGTCTCCGGAGACATGAACCTGACCCTGTACTTCCGCATGAGGTGGGTCATGGCCCCTTGGAAGCCTTGTCCGCTTTTTTTTTTTTTTAAGATTTTATTCATTTATTCATGAGAGACAGAGAGAGAGAGAGAGAGAGAGAGATCGACACAGGCAGAGGGAGAAGCAGGCTCCATGCAAGGAGCCCGACGCAGGACTCAATCCCGGGTCTCCAGGATCACAACCTGGGCCAAAGGCAGGCGCCAAACCACTGAGCCACCCAGGGATCCCCGCCTTGTCCACTTTTATTCTGTCCCCTTGCTCCCCTGCACCCCACCTTCCTGGAGCTGGTCTGAGTCCATGCGAAGCCCCAGCTGTGACCTCTGCCTCCCCTCTTGCAGGTTTTATTTCCGGAACTGGCATGGCACAAATTCTCAGGAGCCGGCTGTGTACCGCTGTGGGCCCACAGGGACCAAGTCCTCCTCAGAACAAGCAGAGCAGGGGGTGCAGCTACTGGACCCAGCCTCCTTTGAATACCTCTTTGAGCAGGTGTGTGTAGGGCGGGGGAAGCGGGACAATTTGTGAGGGACTTAGTTGAGGAGCCCCACACCTCTCCCCAGTTCACTAAGGTAAACAGATTTCAACTCATGCCATCTCTGATCCTTTGGCTGCCTGAACCAGAGGATTCTGAGACACAGGATTGTGGGGGAGAGAGTGCTATGATCAATTAGTGATGTCTGCCACAGGCCGAGGGTTGGACATAGGAGGCACACGTGAAAATGGGGGTTCCCTCCCCTCCCCCAAGAGGACAGAGCTGGGGAGTGAACGGGTTCTCATGCCGCCCTTTCTGCCTGATTCCCCCCTCCCCAGGGCAAGCATGAGTTTGTGAATGACGTGGCGTCACTGTGGGATCTGTCGAGCGAGGAGGAGATCCACCATTTTAAGAACGAGAGTCTGGGCATGGCCTTTCTGCACCTCTGCCACCTTGCTCTCTCCCATGGCATCCCCCTGGAGAAGGTGGCCAAGAAGATCAGGTGTCTGGGGATGGGGCGGGGACAGGTACCTGGGAGCCACGGGAGGCCTCCCCTACTGCCATATCTTCCTTCAGCACTTAGCCAGTACCTGCTGTATGCTGGCGTTGAGGCCACAACGGTGAACAAGCCAGACAAAAATCACAGCCCGTCTGGAGCTCACATCTGGTGAAGGAGACAGGCATTAAACAGAATACAAAAGTGAAAGGTTCAGTGTTTCTGACGGTGATAAATGCGAAGGGGGAGCATTAAACAGGAAAGGAAGAAGGAGCATGTCAGAGAGTGAGGGGTGTACAGTTTAAAACGGGGCAGTCTGGGATTTCCTCACTGAGCATTCAAATTCAAAGGTGTGAAGGAAATGAAGGTGGGAGGCTTCTGAGTGTCTGGGAGAAGAGCATTCCAGATATAGGGGACAGCCAGTGCAAAGGTCCTGAGGCCTGATGTGTGGAAGGATGTGTGGCTAGAGCAGAGTGAGCTTGGAAAATTCCACAGGATTCTAGGGAGGGAAGGACACAGGAGTATGGGGAGCTGGGAGCCAGCTGTGTGCACCGCCATTGCTGTGAGGGCATGGCAATCAGGGTACACTGCCTGCAGGAGGCAGTGGGAGAAACGGATCTTTGAGGACCAGCAGTTCTCCTTAAAGCATCCCTGATGTGTTATACTCTGAAAGACTCGGGCTGGGACAGTCAAGTCCAGGGTGCTGGTACCCTCTCTAGCCTGGATGTCAGAGAATGCTTCCTGGGGAGGTGACATTTCTGCTAAGACCTGAAGGTTGAGTCAGCTTTATCCAGATGGAGACTACGTTTTTGGGGGGACCTGAATTTGGAATACCAGGGCCGGAGAGCCAGAGTCGACCAGGCTCTAGTCAGGGGGCTGTAGGGAGCCCAAGGAAAATTGGAAGTGGGGTTAAGAGGCAGGTAATACCTTGAGTTTTAGGATCCCTCTGGTCAAGGGGTAGGAGAGAGGGCTTGGGACCGGGAGAAATCTGTTCTCTGAGCGAGATATCCTGGCGGTCAGATGCCAGACAGGCAGAGAGAAAAGGGGTGAGGGCCAGGGCTTTGTGAGGGGCAGAGGGGCCTTTTGTAGATAATCCTAACACTGGTGATAAAAGCAACAGTGACTTCTCCAGCAATAACAGCCCCCGACGGTCACGTAGTCCTGCCAGTCGGCAGCCCTGATTATCTCAGCCCTGGAGGTGCGCCCTCTCTGATCCCACCTTGCAGGTGAGAAGACAGGGCCCTTTAGAGCCTCAGGAAGTTGTCCCACAGCTGGAATTTTAGCCACCCTGTCTCCTCCGGATTTCTGACCCCACCCAGCCTCCCTATGCCAGACCTTTATCGTGTTCTCTTTCCACCTGCGTGACAGCCTGCCTGTTTGCTAGACGAGGCAGCTGGGGTTCGGAGAGGTTAAGCCACTTGCCCAGTGTCACCCAGCTGGGCCTGCAACCCGGGCTCCTGACCAGCCCTTCCTGGTTGCCCCCCAGCTTCAAGGACTGCATTCCACGCTCCTTCCGGCTGCAGATCCGGCGGCACAATGCGTTGACCCGGCTGCGTCTGCGGAGCATCTTCCGCAGGTTCGTGCGGGCCTTCCAGCCGGGCCACATCTCGCAGCAGGTCATCATGGTCAAATACCTGGCCACGCTCGAGCAGCTGGCGCCCCGCTTCGGCACGGAGCGCGTGCCTGTGTGCCACCTGGAGCTCCTGGCCCAGGCCGTGGGGGAGTCCTGCTACATCCGGGACAGCGGGCAGGCCCCTCCAGAGCCTGAGCTGGCCACCGGACCCCCCACTCATGAGGTGCTGGTGACAGGCACTGGTGGCATCCAGTGGCGGCCGGTACAGGCAGAGGTGAGCAGGGTGCACCTGGGCGTCCAGGTTGGGCTGGGGCTCCTGCTCTACCTCCGCCTTGGCCTCCGAGGGTGGCTGCCGTGCACCCTTCCCCCGCATGGCTCTGGGGTGTGTCTGTCTATCCCCTGGGATGGTTTTCTGGGGAGTGCCCTCCGGCTCTGTCTACCCCCTGGGGACCTCATTTCTGGGGTCTGTACCTGTGAGGATCCCCTGTCTGGTATCGAGGTGTGAGGGTCTGTATCGAGGTGTGAGGGTCCGGCTCTTCCTCTCTTTCTCCCTGAGGTTCTGGCTTCTGGCATGTGTATCCCTTGGGGGAGGGTCCCCATTCCATCTATGATACTGGTGCTCAAAGGAGGGTGCCTGAGGGGTATCCCTGGCCTCTCCGGCTCCTGCCTCTCCCCGCAGAGAGAATGTGTAGGAGACTAAACAGGCAGAACCTTGGGATGCCTGGGTGGCTCAGCGGTTGAGCGTCTGCCTTCAGCCCAGGGCGTGATCCTGAGGTCGTGGGATCGAGTCCCATGTCGGGTTCCCCGCAGGGAGCCTGCTTCTCCCTCTGCCTGTGTCTCTGCCTCTCTTTCTCTGTGTCTCTCATGCATAAATAGATAAAATCTTTAAAAATAAAAAAATAATAAAATAAAAAGATTTTATCTATGAGAGAGAGAGAGAGAGAGAGAGAGAGAGAGAGAGAGGCAGAGACACAGGCAGAGGGAGAAGCAGGCTCCCTGCGGGGAACCTGACGTGGGACTCGATCTCTGATCCTGGGATCACGCCCTGAGCCGAAGGCAGATGCTCAACCGCTGAGCCACCCAGGCATCCCAATAAAATCTTTAAAAGAAAATAAAAATAAATAGGCATAACCCCGCTTCATCCATCTGCCCTATGTGCTGGGTTTCCAGAGTCCCAGAGGCGACAGCAGCAGCAGGAATCGCCATGCTGACCCATTTAGGAAGAAAACCAAGGCCGGAGAGGTGGGCGACCAGCCAGTGGACAGGCCTCAGGAAGAGCCATGGGTCTACTTCTGTGACTTCCAGGATATCACCCACGTGGTGCTCAAGGAACGCCACATCAGCATCCACTGTCAGGACAACAAGAGCCTGGTGGGGCCTGGGGCTGGGGGCCTAGCAGGGGCTGGGGGCACCTGTAGCCCGCGATGCCTGCCTGATGTCCCCCCGGCCTGCAGGAGCTGACCCTGCCTTCCCGGGCTATGGCCCTGTCCTGGGTGTCGCTGGTGGACGGCTACTTCCGCCTGACAGCCGACTCAAGCCACTACCTGTGCCATGAGGTGGCCCCTCCACGGCTAGTGATGAGCATCCAGGACGGTATCCATGGACCCTTGATGTGAGTGCTAGGAAAGGCACACAGGTGACATGGGGCGAGGGGGTGGCTGCCAGCTAGACTGTGAGCTCTAGGGACGGTGAGGCTGGAGAGAGGTGTGTGCGTGTGTTTGTGTGTATTCATATCTTTGTGTGCATTCACGGTGTGTGTGTTCACCCGTGTGTGAGAGTATACACATGTGTGCAAGCATTCATGCCTGCGTGTGTGCTCATGAGTGCGTGCCTGCATGTATGAGTATAGGTGTGTGTGCCTATGTGAGCACATGTGTGTACAAGCATGTGTGGCTGGGGTGTACATGTGTTTATACACACACGGATGTGAGTATTCACTCACACTCCGTATGTGTGCATTTATGTCAGTGTGTGCCCGTGTGGGAGTGCACGCACTTGTGTGTGTGCGTGTGTTCACCTGTGTGTGTGCATGTGTGGGAATGCATGTACTTGCATGTACATGCATGCAGACATGCACCCCAGGGGCTGTAGGGGGAGAGAGGGTGTCTGCGGTGGTGTGGGCCATGTCCTGACGGTACCTGGGTTTGGGATGGTCACCGTGCATGTCTGCATGTTTACCAGCCCCATGGCGTGTGACTGTGTATTGTGATTGCGTTTACAACTGTCCTTGTCTGTGTTTGCTGCTATGGGATGGGTGATTTTTGTGGTGCCATATGTCGCACAAAGGCTGGTGGCCATTCGCACGTACACCTGTTTGCACTCCTGCAGGTGTGTGTCTGTCCTGGTCACTATAGGTCTGTGCAATTCCGTGCAGACACGTGGAGCTAAGAATGTGCAGTGTCACGGCTTCAGGGGTCCCCAGATGTGTGTGTGGCCATCCTGCATGCTGCAGGGTCAGGACATGTGACTTAGCTTGTGTGGCCATTATACCTGTGCCTGGCTGTCCCCTGTCCTACCTGTGACACCGGGACCGGGCATCGAGGTCTGGCCCGTCTCCACGCTAGAGGAGGGTACAGTGGCCATTCCTCCTCTCGGGAGCTGTGGTGGTGCCACATCACAGCTAGGTGGGGGCCACCCGGGCAGGGGTCTGCAGGCCCCATCCACCCGAGTCCTGATGTGTCCGGACGCCCATCACCATTGGCTGGTGATGTAGAAACAGCGGACAGTGAATTCTCCTCATTCTGGAGGCTGGAAGTCTAAGTTCAAGGGGCAGACAGGTCCAGGGTTTGGTTGAGAGCCCCACCTCCGGGTCTGCAGACGGCCGGCCCCCGGCTGGTCCTCACACGGGAGGAGCGAGCGAGCTCTCCGCAGTCCTTTATATAAGGGCACTGATCCTACTCACGGGGCTTCCACCCTCTTGACTCAGTCGCTTCCTCGTTCCAGCACGTTGGCCATTAGGTTTCGGCACAGGAACTCTGGGGAGACCCAGACGTTTGGCCGATGGCTGCACGTGACCCCCCACACGTGTAGGTGTCTGGGCCCGGGTGGCTGTATCACGTGCAGTGCCTGTCTGTGCCCATGATGGTTGTCACCTCAGGGCCTGGGACATCGCTCCCCCTCTGCCGCCGTGTTACACTGGGTGAGCGGCCGTGTCTGTGATTGTTGTCCAGTAGCTGTGTGTCAGAGCAGCTGGCCAGGTGTGCTCCCGTCCCGTATCTGATGGCCGTTTCCTGTCCCTGTGTGCACGTTACCTTGTTGGTGGCGCTGCCTGACCGTTGTCACATGCGAGCATGTGCCTCTTCCCTCCTCTGCATTTTTCTGTGCACGACGGTGTTACATTGGTGTGTGTGTGTGTGTGTGTGTGTGTTCACACCCAGTGTCACCACGTAAATGCCTGGGTCTGACACATGTTGCAGCTAGGAGTGCTCCCCTACGGGCAGGTTTTGTGTGTCCTTCCTGGTTGCCAGGCGTGGGTCCAGTGGGACCCCCAGCTTCCCCGACAGCGCCCCCTTGTCCCCTACAGGGAGCCCTTTGTGCTGGCCAAGCTGCGGTCTGAGGATGGCCTCTACCTCATCCACTGGAGCACCAGCCACCTCAACCGCCTCATCCTGACGGTGGCCCAGCGGGACCAGGTGGGCCTGGGGCGGGGGTCCTGGGCTGGGGCTGGCCGTGCTCCCTGCCTGGACCCCTGCTCACCGCCCCCCTGCCCTGCCACCCTCCAGAGCCCGGGCACACAGCGCTTGCACCTGCGTAAATTCCCCATTGAGCTGCAGGCCGGGGTCTTCAGGCTGGAGGGCTGGGACCGGTCCTTCCCCAGCGTGCGGGAGCTGCGAGCCGCCCTGCAGGGCTGCTCCCTGCGCGCCGGGGATGACTGCTTCTCCCTGCGCCGCTGCTGCCTGCCTCGGCCCGGAGGTAGGCCACGGGGGCCGAGGCTGGGGGCGGCACCTCCCCCGCCCCACCCCTCTGCCAGCCCCAGGGATGTTACTTCAATCCCCAGAGATCTCCAACCTCATCATTATGCGGGGGCCCCGGGCTGTCACAAGTCCACCCAACGTCAGCCAGCTCAGCTTCCACCGGATCTGCCAGGCTGATGTCACCCAGGTGTGTTCTCTGGGCCCGGGGGGGGGGGGGGGCAGAGAAGGGGCGCAACGGGGGCGGGGGCAGCTCTGAGGGCTCGTCCAGAGACGCTCCGTGCTCTGGTCCTCCAGCTGTCCCACCTGGGCCAAGGCACGAGGACCAATGTGTATGAGGGCGTGTTACGAGTGGGGGCAAGAGCCCCCAAGGAGGGCGCGGCGGACGGTGAGGATCCCCCCACACCCAGTGAGGACTCTGGGCTGGAGCTCCGAGTGGTACTCAAGGTGCTAGACCCTAGTCACCACGACATCGCCCTGGTGAGTGAGCACAGCCAGGGGCCAGGTGGAAGGACGGGGGGGGGCCGGGGGCCGTGGCCACCTGACCTGCCCCATCCCCACAGGCCTTCTACGAGACAGCCAGCCTCATGAGCCAGGTCTCCCATGTGCACCTGGCCTTCGTACACGGCATCTGCGTGTATGGCTCTGAGAGTGAGTGAGCCCCACCACGCCCACCCCCGTTTGCAGACCACCCCCCACTTATACCCACACCCGGGTGGTACCCCAACCCTCAGCCTGTGTCCTCATCCCGGACTGCATGCTCCACCTTGACCTATACCATGATCCCTGACTACACACCTCGATCTCTGACTCCTTGACCTTCAACCTATACCCCAACCGCTGATTGTATTCCAACACCCACCTTGCGTCCCTACCTGAATACACCTTGACTCTTAACCTCCACCCTAACCCTTGACCTACACCCTGACTCTTGGCTGTCTCCTTCTCTCCATCGACCACCTAACACCTCTACTACCCATCCTCTGTCTACCCTCTGACCCCCACTGGCATGCTAGGGCTGTTGGGCACCCCAGTCCTCCCAGATCTCAGCCCCTGCTTCACTTTACTGCTCTATGCTTACTCTGCATGTACCTCAAAACTTCTTGTCCCAGGTGACCCCCACCAGTAGTCCTCAGGTCCTCAATCCCGTGTCCACCTCTTGCTTTCCCTCCAGCACTGGTCTACACCGCAGGAGCACCCAAAGCCTGTGGGATCCTCTCACCACTTATGTCCCAGCCTCAAGCTCCGCACCTCCACTGTCTCCACCCACCCCTAGTTCCCCCGTCGCATCTTCCCCTTTGTCATGTACATGTCAGCTTTCTCCAGCCCTAGCCTGGACTCAAATGCCAGCATACACCTCTGCCTCACTCTGCACCCACCTTGCCTACACTCTGTCCTGCATTTCCTTTCACCCCAGGGTCACTTGCAAGCTGCCCCCCACATCTCTGCCCCAGCACCTTCCCCACCCACAGTCTCCAGCCCCATGTCCTGTCCCTGGTGTCCTGGAGGGCAGAGGCAGGTGGGCAGCCTCTGCAGTGGCTGGGCCTTTGCAGACATCATGGTGACAGAGTACGTGGAGCACGGGCCCCTGGACGTGTGGCTGCGGCGAGAGAAGGGCCATGTGCCCGTGGCCTGGAAGGTGGCAGTGGCCCAACAGCTGGCCAGCGCCCTCAGCTACCTGGTGCGTGGCCTGCAGGTGGGGCCTGGGTGGGTGGGGAGCGCCAGGCTGGCCTCAGCATGGGGTGTGGAGGCCTCAACACATTAATCTAGACGCTGGCACCGGGGATCTTTCCACGAACCTCTTCTGCTTATATACCGCTGTGGCTCCCATCGCCCTCAAGAGGACACCTCACCCCTCCATGTAGTGTCTGAGGTCGCAGGGGGCCTGACCTCAGCTCCTCTGTCACTCTGGCTTGCCATTCGTTCCAGCTCCTCCTGGTCCCTTCACCCCAGTTTCCAGAGCACCTCTGTGTGCCAGGCTCTGTCCTAGGCCTGAGGACACACTAGAGAACAAAACCAAAGTCTCTGTTGTTGGGGAGCGGGCATTTTAGTTGGGAGGGGCAAGCAAATAAGAACTACACTACATAGAATTTTAGAAAATAGTGACAAGTATGGGAGAAAAGCAGGGGTGGAGATAAGGAGTTGCTACAGCCTGGGGAAGAGGTGAAGTTTTAAATAGATGGGTGAGGGAAGGCCCCGCTAAGGTGACCTAGAGGGGGGGAAGGAGCCGGAGGCATCTAGGGAAGTACATCCCAGGCAGAGGGAATAGCCAGTGCAAAGGCCCCGAGGAAGGAGCTTGCCAGGCATGGTTTGAGGACAGCAGTCAGACCTGACTGAGAGCTTTGGCCACCAGCTCTGGGAGGTCAGGAAGGACCTACTGGGTACCCAGTGCTGCCCGGTCACAATGACAATGTATTTGGATCCCCATGATTGGTTTTGTTTTATTTGGCCGTGATTATATTTTTTCACATGAGCTGTCCCTTTGGAGGCCATGTGGGATGGGAGTGGGGGGCAGCATGTACAGCCCCTCCGGTGGTCACGCCCCCCACTCTCCACCCCACCACAGGAAGACAAGAGCCTGGTTCACGGTAATGTGTGTGGTCGGAACATCCTGCTGGCGCGGCTGGGGCTGGAGGAGGGCACCAGCCCCTTCATCAAGCTGAGTGACCCCGGTGTGGGCTTGGGTGCCCTTTCCAGAGAGGGTGAGGTCCCAGGCAGGGCTGGGGGCAGGGCCAGGCTTCCCCCCACTCTTTTCACCCTCAAGGACTTCTGACCCCGGTCCCCAGAGCGGATCGAGCGGATCCCCTGGATAGCCCCCGAGTGCCTGACTGGCGGAGCCAACAGCCTAACCACTGCTGCCGATAAATGGGGCTTCGGTGCTACCCTCCTGGAGATCTGCTTCGACGGGGAGGCCCCCCTGCAGGGCCGTGGCCCCTCCGAGGTATGTCTAGGGCATCCCTGGGCCCTTCCGACAAAGGGGATTGACACCTCCAAGGAGTCTAGGGGGCACATTCAGGATCCGGAGCTGCCTCCCCTCCCCTCTGGCTGTGTGACCTCATGTATATATGTGGCCTCAGCTCTCTGGGGCTCCATCCGGTTATCTGTCAGTTCTGGTAACAGTCCCCACCTCATAAGGTGTCTGTGACACATAGCAAATAGGTGATATGCTTTGGTTTTCAGCAGAGCGACCAGGGCCACAATGGGAGAACCACAGCCTGTGGGGGCGTGGGAGGACCAGAGGCCTCCCCTGAACCAGTTGAGGGCTTAGGCAAGGCTTCCCAGAGGAGGTTTTAAAGTACAGAAATGCTGCAGTGACCCAAGCTAGGAAGTGCACCCTAGGCGGAGGTCACAGCACGTACAAAGGTCCTGAGGCTCCGGTCCATTCAGGTTGCTGCTGGAGGTTCCTGGAGGCAGAGAGAGGAGGAGCCAGGGCAGGGGAGGGGAGGGCTAGTGTGAGCTGCCAGGAGCACAGCAAGAGTCAACTGGACCTGGGATGGAGCCCTGGCTCTGCGGGGGTGGCCAAGGCCACTTCCCTACGCCAAGCCTGTTGTGTCATCTGTAAAATGGGAACGACTAGAATGGGGACCTAGCCTGCTCAGGGAGCTTGACTGTGTTTTGGAGAAGGGGACTGGGGGAGGGGGAGAGCCCTGACTCCTGTGGGTTCCCTCCCTGGCAGAAAGAGTGCTTCTACCAGAAGCAGCACCTGCTTCCTCAGCCCTCCTGCCCGGAGCTGGCCACACTCATCAGCCAGTGCCTGACCTACGAACCAGCTCAGCGGCCCTCCTTCCGCACCATCCTGCGTGACCTCACTCAGCTGCAGCCCCAGAGTGAGCTCCCCCCACACCCCCACCACCATCACTGGGACCCCTGCTAGTGCCAGCATGGTGCCCCTTCGGTTTTGCACAGTGACTCATGTCATGTGTGTCAGTTTCTGATTCCCTTAAGGGCGTGCAGATGCCTATGCTCCTTTTTTTTTTTAAAGATTTTATTTATTTATTCATGAGAGACACAGAGAGAGAGAGAGGCAGACACAGACACAGGCAGAGGGAGAAGCAGGCTCCACACAGGGAGCCCGATGCAGGACCGATCCCAGGCCTTCAGGATCACGCCCCGGGCTGAAGGCGGCGCCAAACCGCCGAGCCACCAGGGCTGCCCGCCTGTGCTCTTCTTAATGTTTTATTTGGCAAGAGCCACAACTTCCTTGGACAAATTAGGCCCTTGTGATTTTTTTCTTTTTTTTTTTGGCTTTTGTTTTCTCTTGGGATGAAACACCCTTACCCAACCTAAACACCCCAGATGTCGGTTTTGATGCAGCCCATTCTGCATTTTGGACAAGTAGAATTTTCCAGCTGTTGCAAAACAAAAACAAAAAACAGTTTCCTTATATTTGAGATCAGATGCTGGGGGAGCAGTGGCCCCCTCTCCAGGTCCCCAAGCGTGGGCCTGCTGGGAAAGAGGCAGGGGTCCAGTGACACCCACTGTGGCCCTCCTAGATCTTGCTGACGTCTTGGCTGTGAACCCCGACTCACCTGCATCAGACCCCACCGTCTTCCACAAGCGCTATTTGAAAAAGATCCGGGATCTGGGCGAGGTGAGGGCCCTAAGGGTCTGGGGCAGGCCCTGGGCTGTCAGAAGGCCCGCCTGCTAAAGACTTGGGGTCTGAGTTTAATTCTAGAAACATGAGTGGGGCCTGGCCTAGAAGACCCTCCACTCAAGGGAGGCCCTAAGTATTTGAACGGGAGTCCCAGCCCCCAGGGGGACCCACTAACACAGAGTAGGTGGGGCCTAGGACTTTCCAAACAGACCCCACTGGAGGTGGGGCCTGGGGAGCCCTGGTAGGGCCAACCCTCCTGCATGTCCCGGGGCCAGGGCCATTTCGGCAAGGTCAGTCTGTATTGCTACGACCCAACTAACGACGGCACTGGCGAGATGGTGGCGGTGAAGGCCATCAAGGCCGGCTGCGGCCCCCAGCTCCGCACCTGCTGGAGGAGGGAGATAGACATCCTGCGGACGCTCCATCACAAGCACATCGTCAAATACAAGGGCTGCTGTGAGGACCAAGGTGCGCGGAGCCCAGGGCCCCATTGGAACTTCTGGCTAGAGCTGCAGGCTGGGGGGCACACGAGTATGGGGGTGCCAGGGCTGCCTCCTCCCTCCCCTCCCGCTCCTTGGCCTCTGCTGGGGCCAGGATAACTGGGACGGACAGTCAACTCCCTCACCTGGGCACGTGGGGTCAGCTTTGAGGATGGGCTGCTCCGCTTGAGAACTGGACTTACTGTGGGAGGGGGCGGGTCAGAGCCCCACCCTGGGGAATCGGGAGAAGCCTCTAGCCCCTGCCTCCACTGCCCGCTTGGGCCACCCCTCTCCTGCATCAGGAGAGAAGTCGGTGCAGCTCGTCATGGAGTACGTGCCCCTGGGAAGCCTACGAGACTACCTGCCCCGGCACAGCGTCGGACTGGCCCAGCTGCTTCTCTTCGCTCAGCAGATCTGTGAGGTGGGCCAGCGGGCCTGGTGGTCCCACACAGTCTGCTCACCGCTCCCCACTCTTGGGCCGGCTCCCCAACCCAGCCTGTTTCCACCCAGCCTGTTTCCATGCCCAACAGCCCAGTCCCTCCCAATCCCCACCCTCCCTTTTGCTGGGCCACCTGCCATCCTGCCAGTACCTGCGCCTGCCTGGTCCCCACAGTCCTAACCTGCCTGCCCCCCCAACCCCCCACCTTCCAATCCTGGTTAGGAGCACTCCCCAGCCTCCATCCTGCCCCACTGATCCTGACTCGCCCCCTCCCCTAGGGCATGGCCTACCTTCACGCACAGCATTACGTGCATCGAGACCTGGCTGCCCGCAACGTGCTGCTGGACAACGACAGACTGGTCAAAATCGGGGACTTTGGCCTAGCCAAGGCTGTGCCCGAAGGCCACGAGTACTACCGCGTGCGCGAAGATGGGGACAGCCCCGTGTTCTGGTGACCAGACAGGACCCAGCTGGAGTGGGGTGTCCGGGTCATGTGGAGCAGACAGGGTGAAGGAGATAGATACTGGGGTCTCAGATGTCAGGGCCTGGTCCCAGTGAGACTGCCCCCCCCCAGGGTGGGGCCCTAACTGGGACCAGAGAGCCCCTAAGCCCCAGGTAAGGACTCCAGTCTGGTCTGGCGTGAAGCCTGAGTGCCCCATCCCCCCAGGTATGCTCCAGAGTGCCTGAAAGAGTGTAAATTCTACTATGCATCGGACGTCTGGTCCTTCGGGGTCACCCTGTACGAGCTACTGACCTACTGTGACTCCAGCCAGAGCCCCCCCTCGGTGAGACGCAGGCCCTCAGCCCCACCCCATTCGGAGGAGTTAGCCATGCAGTGGATTCCCAGCCCTCCCACTGTAGCGAGTGCTTGATCCGCCTGGGCCTCCTGGCCCCGGTATGTAAACTGCCCACTTGCAGGGTAGGGGGCTTTGATTGTATAGAAGCCACTCAAATAGAAACAGCTTGTTCAACTGCTGCAGACTGGGAGGCACAGCTTGACTTCGATCCTCAGATGTCACCAGGAGACCCATTCTTCTCCATCCCCGCTCAGCTGTGCTCTGTGGCAGCATCTCTCAGCCCCGCCCCTTGTGGGAACGCGGTTCCCTAGCGGTTCAGGCGCACCGGCTCCCAGCTGAGGGGGTCTCTTTTCTCCCCCACCCCACCCACGCATGATTGAGGGCATTCTGATTGGCCAGCTTGCCGCCTGTGTCCGTCACGGAG
Organism: Canis lupus baileyi; assembly: GCF_048164855.1. NCBI lineage: Eukaryota > Metazoa > Chordata > Mammalia > Carnivora > Canidae > Canis > Canis lupus. The sequence continues at coordinate 52,423,694 of NC_132856.1, forward strand.
CCAATCACTGGGTAGCCATGAGCCACGCTCGTTGGCCAAGCCAGGGCTGGGGGAGGAGCCAAGGCTAGGCTGGAGGTTTATTTTCTTTTTTATTTTTTTTTATTTTTTTTATTTTTTTTAATTTTTATTTATGATAGTCATAGAGAGAGAGAGAGAATGAGGCAGAGACACAGGCAGAGGGAGAAGCAGGCTCCATGCACCGGGAGCCCGACCTGGGATTCGATCCCTGGTCTCCAGGATCGGGCCCTGGGCCAAAGGCAGGCGCCAAACCGCTGCGCCACCCAGGGATCCCTGGAGGTTTATTTTCCAGAGCAAATCAGAGCATAAGGTGTGGAGGGGTGGGGGAGTTGGTGGGAAAGGTTTCTGGACCGATAAAAACGGTTTGTTGAGAGGCTTTAATAGCAAACCCCAGTTTCAGACTTACTCTATGAATATTAGTTACCCAGCTTCACAGTAACTCCGTGGTAGGTGTTGCTACCCCATTTTACAGGTGAGTAAACCGAGGCCCACAGAGATTAAGTCATAAATCTAAAGTTCTTTTTTTTTTTTCTTCAAAAGATTATTCATGAGAGACACACACAGAGAGAGGCAGAGACACAGGCAGAGTGAGAAGCAGGCTCCCCATGGGGAACCCAATGCAGGACTCGATCCCAGGACCCCAGGATTATAGCCTGAGCAGAAGGCAGATGCTCAACCACTGAGCCAACCAGGAGTCCCATAAATCTAAAGTTATGCACCAAGAAGTGGTAGAGACAGGACCAAAACCCCTTGTTCCTGCAGGTTCCTGACCTCTACCCAGGTAGACCTGCCTCCTGAAAAGAGCTTGTCTTGTTTTTATGTAGAAATTCATCGAGCTCATAGGCCTCACCCAGGGGCAGATGACGGTGCTGAGGCTCACAGAGCTGCTGGAACGAGGGGAGAGGCTGCCCCGGCCAGAGAAATGTCCTTATGAGGTGAGACCTCCCTCCCCCTTTTCATCTCCCCGCTGTTGGACTGCAGAGAGAGCAGCCACCACAGTTCCAGTGTCTTCCTGCCCAGATCTATCTCCTCATGAAGAACTGCTGGGAGGCAGAAGCTTCATTCCGCCCCACCTTCCAGAACCTCATACCCATTCTCAAGACGGTCCAGGAGAAATACCAAGGCCAGGCCGCCTCAGTGTTCAATGTCTGCTGAAGCCTACCTGCAGCTCCCAGGGGGACTGGAGCAGGATGCCCCCCTCCCCTGCCCCGAGGGCCTCCTCATCCCCCAAGGAACCAAGAGGGAGATGCTGGGCCTCACCACTCCCCGTGCCTTCAGTCTGGAGACCCCACATCTGTGAACTGACTTTCCTCCTGTCTTCGTCCCCTTGGGTTGCCATAACAATACGACAGATGGGGTGGCTTATAGACAGAAATTTATTTCTCACGGTTCTGGAGGCTGGGAAGACCAAGAGCAAGGCGCCAGCGTAGTCACGTGTTGGTGAAGGCTGTCTTCTTGGTTCATAGCCCACACCTTCTGGCCGTGTCCTCCCAGGGTGGGAGGGGGCTGGGGATCTTTCTGGAGTCCTTTTATACAGACACTTATGAAGGCTCCACCCTCATGATCTAGCACCTGCCAAAGGCCCACCTCCTAATACCATCACATCAGGTATTAGGATTTCAGTGGAGGAATTTTTGAGCAGAAGGGCACCTGTGGGGCTCAGTCGGTTAAGTGTCTGCATTCAGCTCAGGTCATGATCCCAGGATCCTGGGATTGGCTCTGCATCAGGCTCCTTGCTCAGCAGGGAGTCTGCTTCTCCCTCTCTGTCTCCCTCTGCCCCTCCCCCTCCTCATTCTCTCCCCCTCTCTCCCTCAAATAAATAAATAAAATCTAAAAAAAAAAAAAAGAACTTTGAAGGGATGCAAACCTTCAAACTGTAGTGCCTTCCACAATATGAGCCTGAGAGGCCCAAGATAAGCAAGGACCTAATCAGGCCCTTTAATCCCATCTTTCTGCCTCCCCCTCCAGCTCCTACCCGTAGGGCCCACCATTTCCATTAGCTGGTAATAAACTCATATTTTCTCCGCTGGGGGCTGTGATCCTGTTCAGCAAGCGTTTGCTTTCCTGGGGATAGCACCTAGAGCAAGATACTGCAGAAGAAGCCAGGCTGAACTCTTCAACCTTTGCTCACCCCTGAATCACCAGCTAGCGGGCCAGTACCAGAAGACTCTCAGTGACTACTTCCTCAACGAAGGATGGAGGACTTGGGCAGGGGGACACCACGTAGTGACTGAATCTTGCCAGGTTCACCCTTTCCTCCCTGTGTGACTTCAAGCCAATGGCTTTCCCACACCTTAGTTCTCAACTATGAAGTGGTCATGCTTGCTACCTCAGAGGACTAATGTAAATAGCTCAAGAGGGCCTTTGTGCGAAGCTTAGCAGGAAGACATGCAAACAATGTACTTAGTAAACATTTTATACTATTGTTAATCCGGTATTTGCCAAAGCGTTTTTTTTTTTTTTTAAAGGAAATGATTTAATTTTTGCTTTTATTCTTAAGATTTATTTATTTGAGGGAGGGAGGAAGGAAGGGCAGAGGCAGAGGGAGAGAGAATCCCAAGTGGATCCCACATGGAGCCCGACATGGGGCTTGATTTCGAGACCCTGAGATCAGGACCTGGGCCGAAACCAAGAGTCAGACTGAACTCACTGCACCACCCAGGTGCCCCTGTCAAACCGCTTTTACTAAATAGGTGTCGTGGAGGCAGGATGTGTGTCAGCCACATTGTGAAAGGCAGTGAAATATTTTTCTTTCTCTTTGGATTTCTCAAGACCTTGTGCATTGCAGCTCCCTTTATCTAGATAATTCCACACTGATGTATTTGCTATTTACTTTTTATTTATTTTTTATTTTTTTATTTTTTTTAAATATTTTATTTATTTATTCATAGAGATTCAGAGAGAGAGAGAGAGGCAGAGACACAGGCAGAGGGAGAAGCAGGCTCCATGCAGGGAGCCCGACGTGGGATTCGATCCCGGGTCTCCAGGATCGCGCCCTGGGCCAAAGGCAGGCGCCAAACCGCCGCGCCACCCAGGGATCCCTACTTTTTATTTTTTTAAGATTTTATTTATTTATTCATGAGAGACACACACACACAGAGAGGCACAGGCAGAGGGAGAAGCAGGCTCCATGCAGGGAGCCTGATGTGGGACTCGATTCCAGGACCCCGGGATCACACCCTGGGCCGAAGGCAGGTGCTCAACCACTGAGCCACCCAGGCATCCCTGCTATTTACTTTTTTTTAAAGATTTTATTTATTTATTCATAGAGACAGAGAGAGAGAGAGAGAGAGGCAGAGACACAGGCAGAGGGAGAAGCAGGCATCATACAGAGAGCCTGACGTGGGACTGGATCCAGGGTCTCCAGGATCACGCCCTGAGCTGCAGGCGGCGCTAAACTGCTGCGCCACCGGGGCTGCCTATTTACTTTTTAGAACAGTTCTCATATTAAATATGCATTATAATTATAAACTGGTGGAGGGTGGGTAATATTGACATAAGCAGTGAAATATCTTATTAGCCACTACTGTTATCTCCCTGAAGGCAACGAATGTCACCGGTTTCCTGTTTTTGCTTCCAGAGACACCTCATCCAGATATAAGGAAATCTGTAAACATACTATATTTTCTCATCTTTTTTTTTTTTTTTTTTATGATAGTCACAGAGAGAGAGAGAGGCAGAGACACAGGCAGAGGGAGAAGCAGGCTCCATGCACCGGGAGCCCGACGTGGGATTCGATCCCGGGTCTCCAGGATCGCGCCCTGGGGCAAAGGCAGGCGCCAAACCGCTGCGCCACCCAGGGATCCTTATATTTTCTCATCTTTTGCAAAAATAGTAGCATGTGGAGCACCTGGCTAGCTCAGTAGGCGGGATATGTGGCTCTTAATCTTGGGGTTATGAATTCAGCCCCACGTGGCATAGAACCTACTTAAACTTTTTTTTTTTTTTTTAATAGCACCATGTGCCACTATACAGAACTCTTCCTCATCTGACAGGTAATTTTGAGATGGTCTCACATATCCAGGCCTATAGTGTTTCCTTGTTCTAGTATATGGTGGTTTACCCAGGTTCAAGAGTATCTGTAGCACAAATTCTCAATGGGAATAGATGCTTGCAGGAACAGGCCTGGTAATTGCCCACCTGGTAAAAGATGTTGCCCCAAGAATATATTTTGATATTGGATAGGGCAGTCTCTTTCCAAAATTATCCTGCTTATTCTTGCGGCGCTGCGGGGGGCTCAGTCCATTAAGCATCTGACTCTTAGTTGTGGCTCAGTTCAGAATCTCAGGGTCATGATATCTCAGGGTTGTCAGATCAAGCCCCACTTCAGGCTCTGTGCTCAGTGGGGTATCTGCATGAAGACCCTCTCCCTCTGCCCCTCCCCTTACTCTCTCTCTCTCTTTCTCAAATAAATAAATCTTTTTTTTTAAGATTTTATTTATTTCTTCATGAGAGATACAGAGAGAGAGAGAGAGAGAGAGAAGCAGAGATACAAGCAGAGGCAGAAGCAGGCTCCATGCAGGGAGCCTGATGTGGGACTCGATCTCGGGACTCCAGGATCACGCCCTGGGCCAAAGGCAGGCGCTAAACCGCTGAGCCACCCAGGGATCCCCCTAAATAAATCTTTTTAAAAAATGATCTTGGGATGCCTGGATGGCTCAATGGTTGAGCGTCTGCCTTTGGCTCAGGGTGTGATCCCAAGGTCCTGGGATTGAGTCCCACATCATGCTCCTTGCAGGGAGCCTGCTTCTCCTCCTTCTTCCTATGTTTCTGCCTCTCTCTGTGTCTCTCATGAATAAATAAAATCTTAAAAAATATATATGCTCTTGCTGGGCGCCTGAGTGGTTCAGTGGTTGAGCATCTTCCTCTGGCTCAGGTTGTGATCCCAGGGTCCTGGGTTTGAGTCCTGCATCAGGTTCCCCACAGGAAGCCTGCTTCTTCCTCTGCCTATGTCTCTGTCTCTCATTAATAAATAATAACACCTTTTTTTTTTTTTTTAACACCTTTTTTTTTAAGAAATGATCATGCTTATTCTTGTGTAGCTACTTATTTAAAAATATATATGGACCATTTACAGCATATGCAAAACAGGGAATTATAATGTAACAAACCTGAACTTAACAGCCAACACGAGCAGTTTCTGATACCCATTGCCAGTCTAGTTTCAGCTCTACCCCATCCCTACCCCAGCCACTGGAGACTTTTGAAGCAAATCGCAGACATCATTTCACCTGTATGCATCTTGAAGAGACAGACCACAAACAGTACTGTCATTATCACACCTAAAAAGCTTCAAAATAATTCCTCAATATTTTTGTGTAGCCTGTAGGTGTTTGGATTCCCCCAATGATTTCTTAAATATTTAGTGTTTGTTTACAGTTGGTTCCAATAAAAATGCAAACAAGGCCCATGGTCCTGCAGTGGATTAAGGGCACCCTCCTTGAAGTTCTAGGCTCCTCTTTTCTTTTTTTCCCCCTTGCAATACATCCCTGGATGGCGCAGCGGTTTGGCGCCTGCCTTTGGCCCAGGACGCGATCCTGGAGACCAGGGATCGAATCCCACATCGGGCTCCCGGTGCATGGAGCCTGCTTCTCCCTCTGCCTGTGCCTCTGCCTCTTTCTCTCTCTCTCTCTGTGACTATCATAAATAAATAAATTAAAAACAAAAAAAAAGATACTGGATTGTTCGTCCTGTAGGGATTCTCAGTCCCATGTCACCCCTGTGGTGTAGTTTAACATGTTCCTCTGTCCTCACCTTGACCAACCAATGGTCAGGTTCAGTTTCCATTTCTTGGGTAGACTTTTACAAAAGGCATTGTGCCTTCTCAGCAGGAGGCACTCGAAGTCAGCTTGTCGCTCCTTTTGAGACTCAAGCAGCCACTCAGATCCATCAAGGATCCAGTTTTTATTTTCCAACATTTTTGTACTGAAGCATTGTTAAGGGGCGCCTGGGTGGTTCAGTCAGTTAAGCATCTGACTCGATTTCAGCTCAGGTCATGATCTCAGGGTCATGAGATGGAGCCCCATGTCCAGCTCCACACTGAGTGTTGAGCTTACTTGTCCATCTCCCTCTGCTCCTCCCTTCCACTCATGTGCGCATGCACTTGTTGCTCGCTCTTAAATAAATAAAACCTTAAAATAAAAAGTTAGAAGAGCAATACAGTGAATACCTTTAGCTTCCATAATTACCTGAATTGCCAAATTTACCTGCTTAAATGTGCTTGATCATACTGGATCTATCCATTCCTCTATTCATCCAGCAATCCATCTCATGTCTTGGATACAAATCAAAATAAGCATATGTCTTTTATTTTTCTGTGGTAAAATAAACAAAATATAACTCTTGGGGTGCTTGGGTGGCTCAGTTGGTTAAGAGCCTGCCTTCAGGGCAGCCCAGGTGGCTCAGCAGTTTAGTGCCACCTTTGGCCCAGGGTATGATCCTGGAGACCTGGGATCGAGTCCTGTGTTGGGCTCCCGGCCTGGAGCCTGCTTCTCCCTCTGCCTGTGTCTCTGCCTCTCTCTCTGTCTCTCATGAATAAACAAATAAAATCTTAAAAAAAAAAAGAGCCTGCCTTCAGCTTCAGGTCATGATCCCAGGGTCCTGGGATTGACCCCCATATCAGGCTCCCTGCTCACCACGGAGCCTGGTTCTCCCTCTCTCTCTGCCCCTCCCTACTCTCACTCCTGCTCTCTCTCAAATAAACAAAATCTTTAAAAGCACACACACACAAAAAAAACCCAACGAAATATAAATCTTACCATTTTAACCATTTTTTAGGTGTATGGTTCAGTGGCATTAAATGTATTCACAATGTTGTGTAACCAACAGCACTGTGTACAGAACTTTTTCATCTTCCCAAGCTGTTTCCATTAACACGGACTCCCCATTCCACTCCTCCCTCAGCCCCTGGTAACCACCACTCTACTTTTTTTTTTTTTTAAAGATTTATCCATTTATTCATGAGAGAGAGAGAGAGAGAGAGAGAAGCAGAGACATAGGCAGAAGGAGAAGCAGGCTATCCGCAGGGAGCCCAATATGGGACTCGATCCCAGATCCTGGGATCATGCCCTGAGCTGAAGGCAGACACTCAACCGCTGAGGCCCCCTAGTGTCCCACCATTCTACTTTCTCTACGAATTTGTCTGTTCTAGGTACCTACCTCATGAGTGGACTATCTGTCCTTCTGTGCCTGGCTTATTTCACTTGGTGTACTGTTTTTGAGGTTCAGCCATGCTGTAACATGTTAGAACTTTTTCTTTGTAGGGCTGAATAATATTTGACTCTATGTATATGCATATGTATATACCATATATTTTTTTTTTATCCATTCATCTGCTGATGGACACTCAGGTTGCTTCTACCTTTCAGCTTTTGTGAAGAGTGCTGCTGTGGACATCGGTGTACATATATGTATTTGTTTGAGTCCCTTTAGGATATACCTACCTAGGAGTGGTCATATAATTCTACATTTTTGTTGGTTTGCTGGGTAATATAATTCTACATTTTTGTTGGTTTGTTTTATAACTCTATGTTTAACTTTTTGAAGAGAGCCGCTCAACTGGTTTCCCCAGTGCCTGCACCATTTTATATTCCCACCAGCAGAGTAGGGGAGTTCCAACTCCTACACATCCTTGTTGACAATTGTTTTCTGCAGGGTTTTTTGGTTTATTTTTTTGATGATAGCCATCCTAATAGTTGTGAAGTGCTATTGCATTCTGGTTTTGATTTGCATTTCCCTAAAGACTAGTAATCTTCAGCATCTTTTTTTGTGTGTGTTTATGGGCCATTTATATAGTGTCTTTGAAGAAATGTCTATTCAAGTCCTTTGCCCATTATTTTATTTTATTTATTGTTTGCTGTTGAGTTGTGGTCTTGTATTTGTGTCTCCCCCACCCCCAAGAATATCGAGCTCTTGTGCTAATGCCTTTAGACCCTTCCTAGAAGTCCCCCCAAGTATCCTCTTGAAATATTGCCTTGAAATCCTACCTTGGGGGCAGCCAGGTGGCTCAGCGGTTTAGCGCCACCTTCAGCCCAGGGTGTGATCCTGGAGACCCAGGATTGAGTCCCGCATCGGGCTCCCTGCATGGAGCCTGCTTCTCCCTCTGCCTGTGTCTCTGCCTCTCTCTCTCTCTCCCTCTGTGTGTGTGTGTGTGTCTCATGAATAAATAAATAAAATCTTTAGAGAAAAAAAAAAGGAAATCCACCTTATCACCTCAAGGACAGTGCTGGAGATCCCCTGTTAACTTCCTCTGTAACTTCCAAGAATTTCTATAACCTGGAGATAAGCCCTTGACAGATATACAGGTTTCCCCAGCCACGCGTGGGTAAAGCGTTCCTATGAAATCTTTCGTAAGTCAAAACAGCCTAAATAAAGTGGGACGTCTGGGTGGCTCAGCAGTCGGGCATCTGCCTTTGGCTCGGGATGTGATCCCTCGGTCCCAGGATCGGGTCCCACATCAGGCTCCCTGCGTGGAGCTTGCTTCTCCCTCTGCCTGTGTCTCTGTCTCTGTGTGTCTCTCATGAATAAATAAACTCTTTTTAAAAAAACCAATAGACTGGTGGAGAAGCCTTGGTGGCGCCACTCTTCCCGGGGGGCACTTCCTCTATAATGTCCACTGTAAAACCAGTGTTGAATACTATTTTTGCTTTCATCTTTTCTCATAAAAGGGAAAATTATCATCACCTTTCTTTTGGCTAACAAAAAAGAGGTACTGATGGAGGGCTTTCATAACAGTGAAGTGGCGTAACGGAACTTTAGAAAAGTGAGGGAGACCAGTATTATTTACAAATAGTTTTGATTTGGGTTTTGGTCACTCTCTCAGGATATTGTGGGAGATGGGTGGTTGGGAGGGGCAGCAGGGGAGAGGCCACATGGGATGGGGGGATGGTCCAGTTCAGAGAGGAGGGGGCATGGCCTTAGGATGGGGAGATGGTTGGATGCTGGGTGCCATCGGGGACCTCAACGAGGTTTCTTTCTGGAGCTCGGATCAGAGGCACAAAGGAAGGTCAAAACTCGAGAGATGGAGCAAGTGGAAATTGGTGTAACCATCTGGCCCCCCAGTCCATTTTTGGGGTGTGGAGAAGCCAGCTGCCTGGAGTAGCATGCAAGGAGGTCATAAGGACGGTGCTGAGGGCCAGTTATAAGGGGCATCTTCGACAGTCAGTGGTTCGGGATTCAGCTGTGCTCCAAACACCCCACCTCAGCATGGACCACAGGGAATGGGGGAGACCGTTGGAGATCTTCAAAGGTAAAGGGCCCCATAGCAGCCATGCAGACAGGTCAACACAGAGCCAGGCACAAGGGCCCAATCGATGTGGACTCTGCTCATTTCCATGTCTTCACTCATCTTAGGGGTCCCTCATCGCCCCCACACCTCTTATTTGCCTCATCCCAGGAATATGGAGAGCTCATGCTGATGCCTTTACACCCCGCATAGACGTCCCCTCCTTGTCCTCCTGAAACGTTGCCTTGAAATCCCACCTTATCACCTCAACGACAGTCCCGGTCTGGAGATCCCCTGCTAACTTCCTCTCTGAAACAGAACACCCCTCTTTTACCCAAGTTCAGCAGGAAGGAGGTGTCTCACCTCCTCCACCTCACCCCAGTCTTCCTAGTTCAGAGAACAAAGATAACCGCGTGAACATTTCCTGTTGGTTCATTTGGAGGCTCAGCAGTTGAAGTCAGGCCTTCCCTGTCCAAGACTCACCAGCCACCACGTCCAGCTGGCCGGGTGCCCTACTCTGGACCCCCTGGGCCACAGAATATCTCTCCTGCCCTCCCCAGCTCTGGGCAAAAAAGTAACCCCTGAACTTCTGCAATTTCGACAGTGACTGTGGTTCCGTCCCCGAGTGCTCTGCCTGCTTCCCCCTGCCCTCATTAAGGCAACTTCCTTTTGCAGCTTGGTCACCATGTTGCCCTCGGGGCTGCTGCTGGGGGCCTACGGGAACTCACTCATCTCCCTGCTTCTGGTCTGCTGTCTGCCGCCCTCAGGTGAGGCAAGTCAGGCTGGAGAGGGCTGGAGATGGGGGGCTGGTAGAGGCTGGGGGAGTAGGCAGGGAAGAGCACCCCCCTGCTGCCCTGGCTGCAGTGACACTTCCTTAAACTCACATCAACAGGGACTCTCCAGTGGCCTCAATAGAAAGTTCTGGCTCTTCACCTCAGCCTTTGGGGCTCCCCGAGGACTAGTTCCTGCATGTGACTTGTCTCCCACCCCAACACAGAATCCCTTTGGACCTCTGTCGCTACTCTTCCCTCTGCCAGGATCACTTTTCTTTCACTCAGATAACTTCTACTTTCCCTTCAAAACTGGCTTTGTCTCCTTCTTCTGGAAGGAGGGCTCACGGGCTGCATCAGGGTCTCCCCTAGTCTTTCTCTGGGCTTTCCCCCAGTTCCTGATCCATCATCTGTCTTCCCCACTCGACTGAGGCACCGTGAAGGCAGCGAGGTCATGTTGAAAGGTGGGGCCTGCAGGTGGGTAAGTAGGGGTACCCGAACAATCAGCAGAGTGTCCCTCTGTTTCCACAGGTGCCCGGGCACAGCAATACCAAATGAGGCTGGAGGTCGAGAACACTCTGGTGCCTGCTGGAGGGTCCTTCTTGGTAAACTGCAGTACAGACTGCCCCAATCCTCGACTCATCATTCTAGAGACATCCCTAGCCAAGAAGCCAGTGGGCAACGGCCTGGGCTGGGCAGCCTTCCTGCTAAGCAATGTGACTAGTGACAGCCAGGTCCTCTGCTCCGGCTTCTGCAATGACATCCAGATGGTAGGCTCCTCTGAGATCACAGTATACCGTGAGTGATGGCACCTAGAGTTGGGACTGGCCTTGGGCAGTAGTGGGGGTAGATGACCAGTGGTGCAGGGGGAGCAGGGAACCCCGAGTTTGCAGAGATGGACCAGTCCTCTGACCCAGAGTCTGAACCTGAATGTGTGTGTGTGTGTGTGTGTGTGTGAGAGAGAGAGAGAGAGAGAGAGAGATGCATCTCAACCATATGCCAAGGCAACAGCTGTGAGATCAATTTACTTGGTCCCAACAAGCATTTTTTCAAAGATGTCTCATGTCTGTTATTTATTTTATTCTTTTTTCTAAAAAGATTTTATTTATTTGAAAGAGGAAGAGAGCAAGAGAGAGAGAGAGAGAACACGAGCAGGGTGAGGGACAGAGGGAGAAGCAGACTCCCTGATGAGCAGGGAGCCTGATGCGGGGCTCAATCCCAGGACCCTGGGATCATGACCTGAGCTGAAGGCAGATGCTTAAGCAACTGAGCCCCCCAGGTGCCCCTATTTATTTTATTCTTATGGCAGGTAATAATTCATGCATGTGGTTCCAAAATCAAAAGTTATAACAAGGCATAAAAGTCAACCTCCATTTCCTCATTTCCTAGTGCTGGCTGGGAGTGCTCACTGTTTCAGTGTGGGCACTAGGTGCTCATCCAATCCTTAAAAAGCTCCAGGCTGGGGAGGTACACTTAGGAGCCTCCCTCCACAGATGAGGACCACAGAACTTAGTGGGGTAAAGTCACTTGGCAGGGCTCACAGTCCATGAGTGGAGAAGCCAGTCATCTGGCTCTCAAGTCCTTGCTCCTAACAGATGAGTCTATCTCCCCAGCTCCCATTGCTACCAGTTTCTTATGGTTCCTGCCAGAGTTTCTTTGCATTTAAAGGAATATGATGATCAGAAAATAGAGTATGTCACTCATGGTTCTTACTGTTTCGTGAAGCCTCCATAGATAAGTGTGGTATACGGATGTGACCATGTGTATGCTCCTGCTGCGGGCCAGCATCTGTGTTTGTCTGTGTACCTGTGTGTGTGTCTGTGAGTCTATGTATGTCTGTAGGAGTGTACATGTGTACCTACAGATGCATGAGCATCTGTCTGCCTATTTGTGTGTGCCTGTGTGGGTGTCTATGAGTCTCTGTGTGTGTGCGTGAATGTGAAAGTGAGTACGTTGATGTCAGGATCCAGGACTGTGTGTGAGTGCCTGTTTCTGTGTCAATAGGTGTCTGTGTGTGAGTCGATTTGGATGTGGGTGTGTCAGGACATGGTTCTGGCTCACAGGAGCCAATGGTACTCATCTCTTCCAAACCCTGGGCCACATTGTAGCTTAAAAGCAGCCAGGAAAAAAAAAAAAAAAAAAAAAAAAGCAGCCAGAGTGGGAGTTATGTACACTTTAGAGATTGGCAAGTCCTCCAGGTTGGGGCTATCCCACCACACCCCATCCCCTAGTTCCTGAGCATTAGTAGCATTTGCCAGCACATCATCATCTCTGACCAGTGGTGCCTGAGACTGAGATGGGGGCCTCTTTGTTAAGTACTCTGAAATTATAAATACAGGTTTCTCCAACTATCCCAAAGTAAAGCAGTCCTATAAAACCTTTGTAAGTCAAAATGATGTAGGGGCACCTGGATGGTTCGAGGCTGAGTGTCTACCTTTGGCTCAGGTCATGATCCCGGGGTCCTGGGATCAAGTCCCGCATCAGGGTCTCTGCAGGGAGCCTGCTTCTCCCTCTGCCTATGTCTCTGCCTCTCTCTGTGTGTTTGTCATGAATAAATAAATAAAATTGTTAAAAAACAAAATGATGTAAAGTGAAGAAGTAATTAATTTATATCGAAAAAACCTTGAGTATTCTCAGACCCAAAAACTAACCTCTCCTAGGCTTTTCTGGTACCATAGGATACATCTTGCTGATGGATGTACCAAATAAATGGAGCTAAAGCACCGATGCTCGCAGACACAAGTCAAAGCTCATCTGCTGCTAGAGACGCTGAGTGTGATCCTGGTGAAGGAGCTTGACCGCCATTGTCACTGCACAGGGTGCCTGCTGTCTTTGTAACTCCTCATTGCAAATCCAATGCTGAGTGCTATCTTTGCTTCTCACCAAATTTTTTTTTAAAGGTTTATTTATTTATTTGAGAGAGAGCATAAGCAGAAGGGGCAGAGGGAGAGGGAGAGAGAATCTCAAGCTGACTCTGAGCTGAGCGCAGTGCCCAATACAGGGCTTGATCTCATGACCCTGAGATCATGACCTGAGCTGAAACCAAGGGTCAGAGGCCTAACCAATTATGCCAAGGCACCCTTTGTCATTTTTTCTTAAAAGCAAAAATCCTCTTTGCATTTCTTTTACTTAGTGAGAACAGGTACTAACAATTAATGTAGGTCTTTCATAAAAATGAAGTGGTGTAATGGTACTTTTGGAAAGCAGGGGATTCCTACAGTAAGATGTTAAAGATTTTTCATAGTAGCCAGGGTCATAGTTGAGATCAAGGTTTGAGTTGTTGAGGGTATACGATGCTTCCCAAAGGAGGCCCAGGGTTTGGTATACATGCCTGGGAGGGGCACTGTAGCTGCAGCTGGGAGCAGATCCAGCCTGGCAGTGTGGAGTCCCTCAAGACTGTGCCTGAGCACCCTGAGAGGCTTCCCTGTAAGAGTCTCAGGCGCCTGGGATTGACAGAGGAGGCCAAAGGCAGAGTCCAGGACAGAGGCTGGGAGAGGGGCCATTGGAGTCCCTGGATGTGACATCAAGGAGGCAGGTGTACACACTGGTCTGGAGTCTGGGTGACTCACCTTCTAACCCCAGCAGGGCTTCTTTCTGGCTACGTGTCTGTTCTTGGGTGGATCACCTCAACCCCACCTCTCTGGGCCTCAGTTTCTTCATCTATAAAGGAGAAGAATAATAGAGATTTCACTTGGTTGCTGTGTGAACGAAGGTGAATGACATTTGGAAAGTCTAAGGAAAACTCTAAATAAACAGGAACTTTTATGAGTACTAATAACATTGTAAGTAGTTCCAATTTAGTCCTCTTCCTTCCTTCCTTTTTTTTTTTTTTTTTTTTTTTTTTTAACTGTGATTTTCTCAGGAACAGAAAATCTGACTTATTTCAGAGTCTGGCAGAGTATCCCACAAAACAGGAAATAGCAATCATAATACTAATGACAATAGCAAACACTTCTCCAGACACAGTATTAAGCCCTTCGAGTTGATTAACCCAAAGTTCAGTTCTGCACCGGGTCACCCTCAGCCTCCTCCCTGTTCTGTGGGGGTAGGAGTTGCAGGGCCGGCTGATAAGTACACTTCTCCCCTCCCTACCCCCGCCCCAGGGTTCCCGGAGCGAGTGGAGCTGGCACCCCTACCCCGCTGGCAGCCCGTGGGTGAGAACCTCACCATGACCTGCCAGGTGGCAGGCGGGGCGCCCCGGACCAACCTCACGGTGGTGCTGCTCCGCGGGGAGGAGGAGCTGAGCCGGCAACCGGCCGTCGGGGAGCCAGCCGAGGTCACGTTCACGGTGGCGGCGGGCAGGGAGGACCACCTCGCCAACTTCTCGTGCCGCACGGACCTGGACCTGAGGCCCCGAGGGCTGGGATTGTTCCAGAACAGCTCGGCGCCCAGGCAGCTCCGAACCTTTGGTGAGGCACGGGACTGCAGAGGGTAGGTGATGAGCTGAGCCAGCGCAGGGGCGCCCTGGCCGGGAGGTTTCTTGACAATGGAGTGGACTGGACCCTCAGCGGCTCCGGGGAAGGCGTGCCCTTGGCCCCTGAGGCCGGTGCAGCCTCAGTTGGGAGCCTCGCGGCCGCGGTAGCTGACAAGAAGCCTGAGCAGGTGCGTCCTAGGAACAGGTGTCCTGGGAAGGCAGAAGCCTGGCTCGGGGCTGCGAACGTCTCAGGCGGTAAAGGGGCGCCGACGGCTCTGGGACCTCTTCCTGCTCACGCCTACCCTTCTCCCCAGCACTGCCCATCACGGCTCCGCACCTCGTTGTCCCTCGGATCTTGGAGGTGGGAACGACTCGGTCGGTGAACTGCATCCTGGAAGGATTGTTCCCGGCCTCCGAGGCCCAAGTCCACTTGGCGCTGGGGAACCAGACGCTGAACTCTACAGTCGAGAGCCACGGGGACACGATCAGTGCCACAGCCACAGCCGTAGCGAGAGCGGAGCAGGAGGGCGCACAGGAGATAGTCTGCAACATAACGTTGGGGAACGACGGCCGGGAGGCCCGCGAAAAATTGACTGTCTACAGTAAGAGGGGGCGGAGCCAAGAGGCAGACCCGGAGGGCAAGGGGCGGGGCTTCGGTGTCCCTGGGGACATGTGGGCGGGGACTAAACGAGAGGTGGGGCGTGAGCCTGCAGAGAGGGACTGCGACTGCAGGGATTGTCGTGTGGGAGGGGCCTAAATTACCCGAAGGGTGTAGCTAGAGTATCCCAAATTGGAGTGGGACCTGAGGGTGGTGCCGAGTAGCGTAAAGGCATGGGTCGGATACCCCCAGAGGAAAAAGGCAGATGGAAGGGTGAGGTCTGACGCATGTGAAGGGAGTGGTCAGTAAGCTCCAGAACAATGCCCCCTCTTTAGGCTTCTGGGGGCCCACCATAAACCTGAGTGAACCCAACGCCTCCGAGGGGACTGCAGTGACTGTGACTTGCGCGGCCGGAGCCCGCGTCCAGGTCATGCTGGAGGGACTTCCGGCCGCGGCCCCTGGACAGCCTGCCCAGTTTCAGCTAAACGCCACCGAGATGGACGACAGGCGCAGCTTCTTCTGCAATGCCACCCTCGAGGTGGATGGGGAGACCTTACACAGGAACAGCAGCGTCCAGTTGCGTGTCCTGTGTGAGTGGGTCCCTATGATCTTTAAACCCTTGCTCCCTTTGCGCCATGGTGCCTCGAGTGTGTCTAATCATTTGACCGATCCACAGACGGTCCCAAGATTGACCAAGCCAAATGTCCCCAGCGCTTGACGTGGAAAGAGAAAACTACCCATGTCCTGCAGTGCCAGGCTCGGGGCAACCCGGACCCCCAGATGCACTGTTTTCACGAAGGCTCCCACGTCGAGCTGCCTATCGGGGTCCCATTCTTCGTCAGGTTAAACTATACTGGTACCTATGCCTGCAAGGCGTCCAGCTCACGAGGCGTACACACTGTGACTGTGGTGATGAACGTTCAGGGTGAGCCAAGACGGGGCTGGTCTAGATGGGAAAGCCAGGGCGGGGGTGGGGCGGCAGAACGTGTGTATTTATTCTTTGCTTCTCTGCATAGATCGGAACCTCCGCGCTGTCAACATCGTCCTGGGGGTGTTAGCGATCTTGGGCGTGGTGACTACCGTCGCAGCCTTACTGCACGTCTTCGGGGTGCAGAAGCGGAGTGACACCTACCGTGTGAACCAGGGGAGCACTTGGTTACCCCTGACGTCTAGGCAGCCCGAAGAGGCTGTGGGGGAGAATCCATCCTGAGCTTCCAGCTGGGATGATGGGGGTTTGGCTGTATCCCGGGGTTCCACACCAATAAAGCCCTCAAACCCCGGAGTCTGTGGCTTGTTTCCAAACGCGCCGAGTTCACCCGCGGCGCTTCACGTCCTTTGAGTGACATCTCTGTGGCAGAAAGGGGAGGAGCCTGCGGCCCCCAGACGCGGCTTGAACTCTGAGAGGCGGGCTGGGCCTTAGCCAATGGGCTGAGGGGGTGGAGAAGGAGGTGGGGCTTCTTCTGACCAATCGGCGGGCGCGCACTCGTTGCCGCTCTATGCCGCTCCGCCCAGGCTCGCTGGTCCCAGAAGGCGCCGGGTTCCCCAAGATGGCGGCCGACGTGTCCGTTACTCACCGGCCCCCGCTGAGCCCGGAGGCTGAGGCCGAGGTTGAAACTGAGGATGCCGCGGAGCGCCGGGCGCCCGAAGAAGAACTCCCGCCCCTAGATCCAGAAGAGATCCAGAAACGCCTAGAACATACCGAGCGCCAGTTCCGTAACCGCCGCAAGATACTGATCCGGGGCCTCCCGGGGGACGTGACCAACCAGGTATGGGGGGGGGGGCACGGCGGGAAATACCACCCTGCGCGTGCGCGGGGGGAACCGGGCGACACCAACGCTGGCCCGCGCTGGGGGGCGTCGGCGGGAGAGTCCAAGCGCGGGATCAGTGCGGGATCGGGAGAAACCAAGAGCAGGATTTGGGGGGGGCTGGGCAGTGATGGAGGGAGAAACCAACCTTGGGCTGAGGGAGGACGTTGCTAGGGGCGACCACAGGCTTGGACGAAACCAAGTGATTGAAAGGGGCGGGGAACTGGGAGGGGGCGGGCAACTTTGGCCTTGTTGGGGGATTGTGAATGGGCTGCTATATTGGGACTGTGGAAGTAGGGATGCCAGTTGCTCCCTGCTCTGATAGTGTCTTTCCCCACCCCCTCTACCCTGGGGTGGCGGGACCTTGTGTCCAGAAGTTTCAGGGTTGACTAGAGTATGCCTTTCCATAGCACGCGTTTATCTATTCCTCTGCGAGATCCGGAAGTTGTGGTAGCTCCCGAGGTCTTTCTTCCCCCAGTGCCTCTGGATTAACTTGGAAAAATGGAGTCTCCTGCCCCCAGTTCACAGACCTGCAGAAAAGGGGGGGGGGCACTATTCTGTGCTCTCTCCTTTTTCTGATCTGGCCAGGGGTGCCCTTCTTTTGGGGCCTACATGGGGCAGGGCTTCCCGGTGCTCTTTGGACCCAGGGAGATTGCATCTAGTCTGCCCTGCCCTGCCACAGTGGGATGGGTTCTTTTTCCCTGCTGCTGAAAAATCTCTGCTCTCTGACCCACCCACACATCTGCCACTGACTCTCCCTGCCCATAAATAGGCACATAGCTGTGTGTGTGTGTGGGGGGGGGGGGGTCTCAAACTGTTGGGAGGGGCAGACTTGGGGACAGACCTGAGGCAGATGCCACTAAGCACCATCTGTTTTTTTTGTAGGGCTGCCTCTCCTAGTGCCTACCATCTCTTAGCTGGGAACTCTCTTTCACGGGGCACGGTGTGTCTGGCTATAGGGGGCCCCAGAGTTGGCCTTCCAAGCTAGCTTACCAGAAGGCCAGCTCTGTCAGCAGGAGGGAATTAGGAGGCACATGAAGCCATGCAATGTGGGCTTATTAAGTACACAGGGTCCCCAGTCAGGTACCCCCTGGGTGGCATTCCCTCTGCTGCCCTAGCCAACTGCATGACCTTGGACATGTTTCCTTGTCTCTCTGAGCCTCAGTTTCTTCATCTACAAAATGGGTTAATACCTGATTTGTTGGGATGTTGGAAAGAGTCAGACTTGCAAATAGGTTCAGACGGGTTGAAATTACTTCCCTAAGGGCATTCAGCAGAGCTGGGACTTGAACTCAGACCCATCTGACTCTTGGGCGTGTTGGGTTATTTCAAATCTTGGAGTCTGCAGCTGGGCTCTGAACCCCAGTTCTGCGTGTATTTCCTCATTTGTAAAAGGAGGATACTAATTGATTTGCCTCCGTAGCTGGTCCATGTGGAGGTGGCACTGGGCTGCTCCCTTCAGCCCCTGGTGACTCCGTGTCCTTTGGCTTCTATCTCCGCAGGAAGTGCACGACCTGCTCAGCGACTATGAGCTCAAGTACTGTTTTGTGGACAAATACAAAGGGACAGGTTTGTGGGGCTGTGGGTTGGGCTAGTGGCAGGAGGTGATAGTCCGTGAAACTGGGAGGGTCCAGGCCCGGTGTTTCCTCTCCTGAACTTGGGGCCCAGCATCGTCCCCTAGGCCATGCAGGACAGATTGTTTTCCCACTCTGTCTCATCCTGGGTGCCCATCATGGGAATGGGCATCGTGGGAGGGCTTGGTGCTCCTCCCCAGGGCTGCCCAGCCAGATACCTGGGCATTGGGCTCCCCACCTCCCTCACCATTTCCCCCAGCCAGCCAGCCACCCAGGCCTGTCTGGTGTTCTCCTTCAAGTCCTCCAGAATAATTGGTGCCCCTCCATTCCCTCAACTTCCATCTGATCCATGCCCCCTATATCTCTTCCAAAGTAGCAGCCTCCCTCTGGCTTATCTGCCTCCTGGATTTCACGCCCCTGCTTGCCCTCCCCCCAGTAGCCAGCTCTGATCCAGTCACAAATCTGATCAAATCTGGCCCTAACCTTCATTATTTTCTCTCTCCAAAACTCTCTGAGGCTCCTCCTGATACTATCTTGCAGGGATGTGGCCCAGCCTTCCTGTCCCCTCGGGCCCCCATAAGGTTCCAGGTTCTTCCCTCTGCCGGTGCCCGTAGTTGTCCACTATGCCGTCCAGGTGGCATCAGGCAGCCCCACCCATCATAGCACTGTCACCCGGGGCTATGGTCGGTCTCTCACTCACCAGCCTCCTGCACTGAGTGGCTGGCTCTGTGAGAACAGGGATGGGTCTTCTCAGCCTTGGCACTCCCCAACCCCTGGCATGGGAAGCTCTCTACGGCTGTCTACACTTGCCAGGCATTGATTTGTGCCAGATTAAATCTTCTAGGGCCTTTTCTTGCAATCTGTAAGATGGATGAGAAGAAGCTAAAGACAGGTAACCCCTCGAGACCTACTTGATGGGTTAGGGTGTTTAAGATCTTGGGCTCTGGAGGCAAATGGACCTGGGTTCAAGTCCTGGTCTCTCCTCACTCTGTGACCACAGGCAAATGATTTACCCTCCAGAGCCTCAGTTTTCTCACCAGCATATTAAGCATGACCTGCTTGGGTTAGCCATGAGGCCGAACACATTAAAATACCTAAAAAGCAAAAAAAAAAAAATTAAAAACCTAAAAAGCTGTGGTATGTAAAGTGCTAGTAGGTACTTAGTAAATATTGGCAGGGGCAGCGAATCAGAAGTATTTACTGAGCACCTAGTGTGCGTATGTGCCAGGCATGGAGGATCCAGAGGTTAACTGACACTCTGATTCATATAGTCTTCCAACAATGTTTATTGAATGTTGTGTGCTGGGTATTGGGTACATAACTGTTAACCAAGCTAAGACAGTCTAATCTGCGGAGAAGGATGTTATTCAGACGGGTGCAGACATGGAAGTTTGTACCCTACACGCATTAGGCCAGAAGCTCCAGAGCCCTGTGAGAGCACAGAGCTGGGATCTGAGACAGGAGAAGCCAAGGGAGGCTTTCTGGGGGATGTGATGTTTGTAGGCAGCTTAAAGGGTGGGTGGGGGTTAACCAGGTAAAGCAGCATGGAGGTCAGGGTTCCACGCTCCGGGAAAAGCAGGCGCAAAGGCCTGAGGTGGAGTGTGTCCGGCACAGTCCAGGAAGTAGCAGCAAGAGATGCAAGAGGAGGTCAGCCAAGCCACACAAGATCCACTGGCCCTCATCATGAGAAACCCCTAGTCAAGGACTGGCACAGTCTGATTAGCCTTTGGGAAGGCTCCGGGAGTGGCTGTGGGCCTGGATATGAGAGGAGTGGGTGGCCTGGAAAGGAGGGGAGCAGAATGGGTGCAAAGCAAGGCACTGGGCTTGCCTGCCTGGGTTCAAGTCCAGGCTTCTCCACGGAGGCAGGGGACAGAGGGTGCTGCTCTGGATCTGTTTCTTTGCTGGCAACATAGGGGTTGTGAGGAGTGTGTTAATCTCATTTCACGTGAAGAAACTGAGACCCCAGAGCCATTCAGGGGCTAGAATTGAAATTCAGGCTCCAGTGACCACAAGCTTCACCACTGCCATGCGTCACCTAGTTAGTCACATTTGGGACTCAGCAGTAGGTGAGCGCTGCTGTGGGTGGGGAGCGGGGCTCACGGAGGGGGGAGACGCCTGCCCGCAGCAGTGGCTCAAGGCCGGCAGCCGTTCACTCGGCCGCTACCTGAGATGTCCAGGTGGTTGGGTATTCTGAGGTCACGCAAGGTTTCGAGGGAGGTGGTGGGCGGCCTGGGGTGAAGGGCGGGGCCCTCTGGGTCCCCACTGACCCTGCGCCCCCTCCTGCCGCAGCCTTTGTGACTCTGCTGAACGGGGAGCAGGCCGAGGCGGCCATCGGCGCCTTCCACCAGAGCCGCCTGCGGGAGCGCGAGCTGTCCGTGCAGCTGCAGCCCACGGACGCCCTGCTCTGCGTGGCCAACCTGCCTCCCAGCTTCACACAGCAGCAGTTCGAGGAGCTGGTGCGGCCCTTCGGCAGCCTGGAGCGCTGCTTTCTGGTCTACAGCGAGCGCACCGGCCACTCCAAGGGCTACGGCTTCGCTGAGTACATGAAGAAGGACTCGGCCGCCCGGGCCAAGTCGGACCTGCTGGGCAAACCGCTGGGCCCTCGCACCCTCTACGTGCACTGGACAGATGCTGGGCAGCTGACCCCCGTCCTGCTCCACTCCCGCTGCCTCTGCGTTGACCACCTGCCACCCGGCTTCAGCGACGTGGACGCCCTGCGCCGGGCACTGTCGGCGGTCCACACACCCACCTTCTGCCAGGTGAGCCCTGTGCCTGGTGCAGAAGCCTGGCGGAGCGGGTGCCAGGGCCAGAGCACCTCAGAGGGGCCCTTTGGAGTCACCTGCTTTTTCTAATCTCCTGGGTCCCTTTTTAGGGAAGCAGCCGCAATGCCACTTTGAATGGGGTTCTTGTTAGGAAGGCCACGTGGTATTATGGGTGACAGCCCAGCTAGGAGCCAGATGGCCGGGGTTCAGATCCCTGTACACCCTTTAGCGACTTGTTTAACCTCGGTAGCCTTGGTCCTCCTATAAAACTCAGGTGAGACTGCCTTTGTAAAAGCTCGGTGCAAGGCTTGCTCACCTCTTGCTCCCGCTTCTGTGTTCATCAGATGTTTGCTGAGTGGCCCTCTGTCCCTAGGCCTGGTGTTAAGGAGGCTGTCCAGAGAACCCACAGTCCATTTAAGCCTTGAGGTCAGGAAGTGGGCTTGGCTGGATTCCAGCCCTGCTCTGTGACTCTGGGCAAGTCACTCACTCTCTGAATCTTGGTTTTCCTCCTCGACAAAAAGGGATTTAACACTCACACACTGGGTTGGCAAGACAGTCTGGTTTATTCAGGTCACGTTTATCACATACTTCTGTGTACGTGCATAGCCCTGTGACAGGCACAGTGGGGTCAGAACAGGCCAGACCCAGTCCTCAGCCCCCAGGTAGTCTTACCTACAGGCTGGACATTCCTTCAGCACCCTTTGAGCACATTACTTAGAATCCCTTCATCCTATAACAGCCCAGAGAGGCAAGTAATACCCCATTTTCATGGGGCACAGAGTCCAAGTGCCTTGCCCAGGGCTGTACAGCCAGGGCATGGCAGGGCTGGAATGGGAACGCTGCAGCCTGGCTCCAGGGCCCCAGGCCAGCCTGACCGAGGCTGGTAGATGGGCTCTGACCCCAGTTCTGTGGCCATGGGTGGGTCCTGCTTCCCTTGTGCAAACAGCATGCCAGGACCTGGGGCCTCCAACATCTTACGAACCCTGCGCCACACTCACTTTGCATTTGGTCATACTGCTGCCTTCCGTGGTGTACCGACCATGTGCTAGGCCCCAGGTGGGGGTACTCAGGACACAGATGCCTCAGCTTGGCAGCCACATCCTATCTTGTAGAGGTAGGACAGCAGGGCCGTGACCAACTATAAGTTCTCGCTCTGAGCCTTGGTTTCCCAATCTGGAAATGAGGCTAGCAGCGCTTTTTGTTTGGGTTATTGTGAGTAGCTACTTGTTCATTCTTCTGCTTACCCTGCTTGAATGGAGGCCGGGCTCAGGAAGTCAGGCAGGTTGAGGTTTGAGCCTTCATCTCCCTAGGTGGGGGCTGTGAAGCCTTGGTTGCCCTTTGACTCCTCTGCTCTTCATCTGTGAGATGGAGCACATTGTGGGAGACTTGCACCAGGGCCTTTGTCAGGCGAAGGGGAAGTGTGCGGTAGAGGTGGGATGACGGCTGGAGCCACCTACCTGGGCACCCCGAGCAGGTGCACACCTACAGAACTCTCACTGGATTCTCATTGAATCCCCACAACCACCCTTTGAGGTGGGTTCATTTGCTCGCCCCACCTTACAGGTGAGGAAAACAAGCCCCAGGCTGCGCATGTGAGTGATGTGCCCACACCAGGCTGCCAGTAAGGGGGCTGGGAGTCAAGGTCAGGCAGCTGACCCTGGGGGCCTGCACTCTTAAGTCAGCAATCTCACCTTCCAAGAAGGTTGGAGGCCGAGCTGGGAATTGGCTGTCGTGGTGGGGAATGTTATTTTCAGCATCACCGAGATGAGAACATCCGGGAAAGGCCATGGCAGCTCGCTCTGGTGAGCTTTGCCATTTACTCACAGGCCAGTTTTCATAATATCTTGATGATGTGGGCACGAATAAAACAGGTATCACAAGGCCTTGTGTGTTTTAAGAAACCTTTTCTTTTTATATATTTTTGTGAATGGGCTATCCAGCTCTGTTTGGGAATTCAGCAGGTGTGGAAAGGTCAGCAGTGAAGCCCCCTCCCCCTCCCATGCCTTTGCCTGCAGCCCCTGCTCAAACCAGGTTGTGGTGTCTCTTTCCAGCAAGATCTTATTATGCCTTTTAACCAGACGTGTGTGTATGTCCTTGCATTCCCCTTCTCCTGACCCAGATATGCCGTGCCTGCTTCGGTTTGGTTCTTCCACCCTGTCTTGGGCATATCTTCGTGCTCAGACACCAGAGCTTTTTCAGTCCTGTTGTGACTGCACCATATTCCATTTCATGGACTCTGCTGTCCTCATGGGTGGACATTGTCTTGATTCCAAAACATACTGTGTGTCACCGGGGACCAGGAGAAGCATCATTGGTTCTTGAAACAGCCATAGCCACATGGAGGTGACTAGCTTCTTTAAGGGCATCAGCGCAGCCTTGTCTGCTCCCAGCTCCAGCTTCAGCTCTGTGGCCTGGGCAAAGGACCACCCTTCTCTGAGCCTGTCCTCCCCTGCCGAGTGGATACGCTGAGTGTGCCTGGCTCTGCGATAACAGTGAAATAACTCCTGTGAGCCTATGAGCACGCAGGTCCAGCTGGGCGCTCTCCCAAGATCTGGGGTGCCCTGGGACAGCACCCACCCACAATTCCAGCAGCAACACCACCCTGAAAACCAAGAAATTAGTTTCCTGAGTTGGTGGCAGAGCCTGACCCGACTTGACACCTGGCATCCTCCCTTTCTCCAAAACGTCTCAATCCTGGAACACATCTGGCCCCAGGGTCAGGGGACACAGAGGGGCCTCACTGGCTATGTGACTTCCCTCCTAACTGGCACTTGCAGCCGTGAACCCCAGCTTGGAGGCCACCTGTCTCACTCCCAAGCTGTGTCCTTCCCAGCCCTGGCTGCTGTGTCTTCAGCCTGAGGTTCCGTTGAGCAGTGCCTCAGAGCCACCCATCTCGTCTCCCACCAGCGCCTCCTCTTCCCAGCTCTCTAGCTTGAGTGTGCCACTCTACCTCCCTGCCCCTTTGTGTGCTCGGCAGCCCCCATCAGAGTCCCAAAGTGGTGCTGGCAGGAAGCCCTGGGGATTTGACCCATGCGAGGTGGGTCCCAGCTTTGCACTCCTACCAGCTGTGTGATCTTGGGCATGTTGACCTCTCCAAACCTCAGCTGTTCACTCTGAAAAATGGATAGGATGCAGCCTCCTAGAACCATTGACAAGATTCGATGAGCTAATGCAAGAACTGGGCTCAGAAGGGTGTAGGGCTAAAAACCCACCCTCTCTGGGAGTTCACTGTCATCATCAGGATCAGAGTCTGGTCACTGTTGTGACCGCCATGTGAGGGCAGCCCCTGCCACTTGGGTGCTCATGTCTGCCTCCCCCCACCCCCATGCCAGCTAGCATATGGCCAGGATGGGCAGCTGAAGGGCTTCGCTGTGCTGGAGTACGAGACAGCAGAGATGGCGGAAGAGGCGCAGCAGCGGGCGGACGGCCTGGCCCTGGGGGGCAGCCACTTGCGCGTCTCCTTCTGTGCCCCAGGGCCCCCTGGCCGCAGCATGCTGGCCGCGCTCATCGCTGCCCAGGCCACGGTGAGTGCCTGGGAGGTGTGCTCCCGGGGATGGGGGTGGGGGAACTAGGGGCCAGGCCCTCTTCTCTTGAAAAGTCACAGTGCCCACTGGATTCTGGGGGTGAGGGAGGGTAAGCCCACATCCCTGTGGCCTAGTGGGGCTCTAAGCCACTCTTCCATTTCTCTCTGCAGGCCCTCAATCGGGGCAAAGGGCTCTTGCCGGAGCCTAACATCCTGCAGCTACTCAACAACCTGGGGCCCTCTGCCTCCCTCCAGCTGCTGTTGAACCCCCTGCTCCACGGCAATGCAGGGGGCAAGCAGGGTAAGGTGGGGCCAGGCAAAGTGGCAGCCAGGGTCCCCAGCACTCTCAGAAGCCAGCGCTTCCCTGGTTTTCCCATGTAAGCTGTAGGTGACTTGAGCCTGCAAGCAGGGGCTGGGATGAGTGTGGCAGTCACCAGAGGGAGCTGGTGCCCTGAGCCCCCCTCAGTGGGGGAGCAGAGCTGCCTGCAGTGAAGCGGGGTAATGGAAAGGGACTGTCCCTCCCTGCAGCAGACCCTTCCTGGGCCTTCTTTTGGGGGCATACTTGCTTTCTGGGAGCTTTTGGGCCCAGGGTTGTGCTTAATTAGGGCAGGTGCTTCCATCCAGGGTCCACTGCTCATTTCCTGGTACCCCCCCAGGCCTCCTGGGTGCACCTCCAGCCATGCCGCTGCTCAACGGGCCTGCGCTATCCACGGCGCTGCTGCAGCTCGCCCTGCAGACCCAGAGTCAGAAGGTAACTGCCTGGCCCTGGGCCCCCGAGACCTCCGCATCCACATGTACTCCCCAGCCCCTCATTTGGCCATTTCACACCCCACTTGCATCTGCCAGTGGCTTGCCGTTGGTGGGGTTATGGGACATCTGGTTATGTCTGTGGGGCTCAGTACACGTCCTGGTCTGTCACAGGTGCTTAGGACTCAGGTAGTGATTCAGTCTGGAAGAGAAAGTCCAGGCTTCACAGAGGAGTAGTGTAGTCTCTCGCCCTCACCTCAGCGCACATACGTGGAGACCCGTACAGACCAAGACACACACATATGAACACACACACAAATAGGTACAACACACATAGAAGTAGATAAATCACACACGCACACACCACTGACCTATCCGGTTTGGATAGGTCATTAGGGCCAAGTCAGTGACATGGTATGTCTGACAGTAGCTGATGGAATTAGGGGCTTGCACCTCTGTGTGGCTAAAAGTGACTGGATCCATGTGTGGCTCTTACACTGTGTTGGACACTGTGCTTCCATGATAATCAGCAAGGGGGCTGGGTGTGCGTAGGAAGGACGGTCATTCTGTGTATGTCTGACAGCAATTAGCAGTATGGGGTCCTGACATGCTGATCATATGGTGACATGTCCCCTGGGTTTCCTCAGGGCCTCAGATGAGCCCTGGGATGCAGGAGGCCCTCTGTCACCATTGGGTGGCCGGATGGGTGATGGGTAGGGTGTTATAGACACTGGGGAACACTCCTGTCTGCCCATGACTGGCTGTGGCCTGGAGTCTGGGTGTACTGGGTGTGGTGACCCCTGTCTGCTGTCCAGGCCACACTGGCCCATCTCCAGCTGATTGTGCTCTGTCTCCAGAAGCCAGGGATCCTGGGAGACTCTCCCCTGGGCACCCTTCAGCCTGGGGCCCAGCCGGCCAACCCCCTTCTTGGGGAGCTCTCTGCAGGTAACACAGACCCCACCCCTCCTCATCTTCCTGGACCCCTTCCCACTTCCTCTTTCTGAGCCTCTTTGCTTATTGGGCATGGGCACATGACCTAACCTCTCTGGGTCTCAGTGGCTCCATCTGTCAGTGGGCCCCTACCCCTAGGGTGGCCGGGAGCATCCTGGGAGTTAATGTGCTTAAAGGGCTCTGCTCAGTATCTACCACATACCTCCTGGTCCTGGTTCAAGCAGAGGCTCGGGGCCCCAGGAAGACAGGTCCTATGTGGTTGGACACCAACACCTCCTTCTCTCTGTAGGGGGGGCCTTGCCCCCGGAGCTGCCACCCCGGCGAGGGAAGCCACCACCTCTGCTGCCGCCACTGCTTGGCCCCTCTGGGGGTGACCGGGAAGCCATAGGCCTGGGTCCCCCAGCAGCCCAGCTCACTCCACCCCCTGCCCCAGTGGGACTCCGAGGCACTGGCCTTAGGAGCCTCCAGAAAGACAGCGGGCCTCTACCAGCACCCTCTGGGGTAAGGCTCCTCTCTGCACCCAGTACCATCCCAGCCTTCTGCCCTGCACGGTCCTGCCTGCCAGGGGTCCTCACGAATCCAGCCCTCCCACCACAGGTCTCGCTGCTGGGGGAACCCCCAAAGGACTTCCGGATCCCCCTGAATCCCTACCTGAACCTACACAGCCTACTCCCAGCCAGCAACCTGGCGGGTAAGGAGGCTCGGGGCTGGGGAGGCACAGGGAGAAGCCGCCGCCCAGCTGAGAGCCACCTGCCTAACCCCCCAGCCCCTGGAGCTGGTGGTGGAGGTGGTGGCAGCAGCAAAGCCTTCCAGCTCAAGTCCCGCCTGCTCAGCCCTCTCGCCAGCACCCGCCTGCCCCCTGAACCAGGGCTGCCTGACAGCTATGGTTTCGACTACCCCTCGGTGAGTACCTCACTGCCATGTGGTCAGCCCTCCCGAGGGCTGCTGCTGTGACCCGGTGACCTCCCTAGAGCAGATCATTCTTCAAACCATTGTTCTTCTAGTACTGATTGCCAGGCAGATGCTAGGGAGATAGCGGGGAAGGTGCCAGACACAGTCCCTACCCTAAATCTCATGTCTGCTTGTCTCTGCACATCAGAGCTGCTTCCTGTCTCTATCTCCCAAGAGGTTTTAGGCTGTGCTTCTCCCTCTCAGAGACAAGGCTTGGTGTCCTGTTGGTCTCTGTTCTTCTCTGACTCCTGTCTCTGTGCCTGGAGAGCTACTCCTGTGATTCCAACCTCCCCCAGAGCCGATGTTGGAGCCAGGCCGCCAACAGGCCCCCTGTGTTCTGTTCAGCCCACACTGGGTTAAAAAAAAAAATTACAACTGAAATAAATGTCAATACTAACACACAGAAGAGTTCACACAACCCAGATGCCAAGCTGGCCTTGAAACTCTGTGAACACCCGACCCCACAGGGGCCACGTGCCTTCATGGCAGCTGTCTCTGGGGCCAAGGTATAACCACTCCCTGCCACAGGGCAAACACTGTCATCTCAGCTGCCCCACCCTGCACTTGAAAGTTGCCTCCACACAGTAGTGTGCCCTCTGCTGGAGGGGGCAGGCTTCCTCGGTAACAGCCGTGTCCTGGAATTTAGCCGGGGGTGAGGCTGGTGCTACCTCTAACCCAATATGCCTCTCCCACTTTCATTCAGGATGTGGGACCTCGGCGGCTCTTCTCCCACCCCCGGGAACCAGCTCTAGGGCCTCACAGACCCAGCCGACACAAAGTAAGAGCTGCCCGACCTTTGCATCATCTCCTGGGCGAATCAGTTAGCTTTTGTTGCATAACAAGCAGCCCCACCACTTTGTAGCTTAGAACAGCAAATATTTTATTTCTCACCAATCTTCGAGGTGGCAGGTGGGTGGTGATTCCCTGCAGTCACCCAGGCGGCCCGGCTGGGGCTCAGTAGTCTGCAGTGGTTCTAGCACTTATGACCTGGCACTTATTAAGCAGGTGAAGGGGCCTCAGCTGGGACAATTTACCTCTTGCACATGGAGCTCATTCTCCAGCAGACCACCCTGTGATGCTGTCCTGCATGTGGTGGCCCCAGGTGGTTCCAGGGTTCCCAGCAGGAAGAAGGGAGGGCAGGCACATCTGCCTTTATTTGTTGTCATGCTATCCCGTTGGCCAAAGCTAATCATGTGACAAAGCCCCTGGCAGAGTGGAGGGGTGCCTTTGGGAGGGTCTATAAAAGGGGTTGGGTTCTTCATAATCTGTCTTACTCAGCCCACCCCCTCTTTGCAGATGTCACCCCCGCCCAGTGGTTTTGGAGAACGGAGTGGTGGAGGCGGTGGGGGGCCCCTCTCCCACTTCTATTCGGGCTCGCCCACTTCCTACTTCACCAGTGGCCTGCAGGCTGGCCTCAAGCAGAGCCACCTTAACAAGGTGAGGAGCTTCCCCAGCTGAGGACCATTCCCCAGGGACAGCCAGGATGCAGGAGCCCCTGTGGCCCTTGGTGCCTGGGCCAAGGCTGGAGTGGTGGCAGAGTGGGCGTCCAGCTCTGCTCAGGGCTGAACTGAAACAGACTGCCCTCCCCATGCCTACATCTCTTGCACCTCATGTTGCCCAGCTTTCCTGGCCACCTTTACTCCCTCCCCAGTAGCCCACAGTGTGGGTGAGATCAGCCCCAGTTGACAGATGAGGAAATGGTTCAGAGAAGAGAAATCATCTTCCCCCCAGTCTCCTAGCTGATGAGTAGCAGAGGCAGGATTCCAGCCTGAAACCTTGCCTTTGCCCCGGGGGCTGCTTTCTCTCCCATTCCATCTCTCGCCCATGTCTCCCAGGCGGTTGGCTCCTCTCCACTGGGCTCTGGAGAAGGGCTCCTGGGCCTCGGCCCTGGGCCCAATGGCCACAGCCACCTGCTGAAGGTACGTAGTGGGTGAGTGGATGGGGGGCCGCAGGACCACACAGGACTGGGGAGCGGTGGCCCCTGGATGGCCTCTGACTTGCCACCCCGTCCCCTCTGTCTCTAGACCCCACTGGGTGGCCAGAAACGCAGCTTTGCCCACCTGCTGCCCTCACCTGAGCCCAGCCCAGAAGGCAGCTACGTGGGCCAGCACTCCCAGGGCCTGGGCGGCCACTACGCAGATTCCTACCTGAAGCGCAAGAGGATTTTCTAAGGGGCCAGTGCCAGAGATGCTCAAGGGCCTGCACCAAATCGCTTTTGGGTTTTCTGGTGTTCTGTTTGTGTTTTCCCCCCCTTTCAGTAATAGATCTCTGAAAGACTTCGTTGACCAACCAGCCGGAACCCAAGGAGTGTGGGGGCATCTGGGGGCCACTGTGTACCTCCGGCCTGCTCCCGGCATGGAAACTACAGCCTTAAGAGAGAGGGGCCCTGGCCTGCTCTCTGTTCCCCACCCTGTACCCGCCTGTGTCTGTCTCTCTGGGAGTCCTCTCCTGCCTCATCACTCCTGTATCTTGGCCTTTCGAGTGCCTTGGAGGTTCCCCTGACCTCCCGTGAGGATCAGAGACTGTCCCCCTTTTTTTAACTTTGACAATTGACTTTTGTTTCCTTTTCTAATTTGTATTATTTTTTAAATAATCCAGGACGACCCCCAGCTCTGATTCCTTCAGGGTCCAGCATGTCTGGGCCTTCATTCCACACTCTTGGGTTTGAAATGGCTCAGCCCTTTTTCTCTCTCGTGTCTGCCGCAGGCATGGCTGTGTCCTGCCCCTGCCTGCCCACTCTGGCCTGTAGTCCAGTTTGGGGTCCCCAGCCCCCTGCCACAGTTCCCTCGCCTTCTGATGCCTTAAAGCCAGGTCCCAGGCCCTGTGGTCAGAGCCTCTTAGATGCCGAGCTCCGGAAGCTTGACTCAGGACCAAATGGCTCTGGCCTGGGGATTGGGCACCTCCACCCAGGGTCCCCACTCTAAGGACAGTAGAAGGCCAAAGCCTTGGTCTTGGCAAACAAGCCCCATCATCCTTCCTGCCCAGGCCTAGGTGCAGAGACAGGTTTTCTCTGCCAGCTTAAACCAGTCCGGCTGTCATGTCAGTGTGTGGGAGTCAGGTATTGTGCATCTCACTGAGCCTCTGCTGTCTCCCCACCCCGCCCCCGTGTTGAAGATGAGCTCTGCCTCTCCATCCCCAGGCTACATAACCTGGAGCTGGCCTCCTGGCCGCCTGTTGGCCCAGTGCCCAGTCCAGCAACTTCATGCAGATAAGCTCTGCCCCCTGCCCACCAGCGGGACCTGTCGGCCTGAGGAGATCCTGGGCCCTCCCCCTGGCCGGCTGGGCCACCAGCTTCCCTCCTCTGACTCTGGGTGGGGGGGTCCACATCCACTCCAGGGGGGTGTCGTCTCCCCAGTCCTCTCTCACAGACCTTCCTTTGCTGAATTAAAGTTTGTAAGTAAATGGTTTTAAAGAAAGCAGAGCTGGCTGGTTCTTGGGACACAGCGGGCCTGGGTGGGAGGTCCGGGATGGCCCCGCAGGTGTGTGGGGGTGAGCCTGCCAGGCCCCCTCCCACTCCAGCAGCCCCTTCCTGGGGTCTTGCCCCTGGCGCGCCCAGCTCGGACGACGGTGCTTATACTCGGGCAGCTACGAGCCCGCGGGTCGCGTGGCTGCCACTGGGCATGCCCAGGCCCGGGTCACGTGACGCCTGTCATGGCCGCCTCCGTGGCCCGGGGAGGCGTGAGTGCCGGGTTTCTCCTGCGGGCGGCCAGGGGAGCCTGGTGGAGTCGGCCTGGGGGCGTTTGGGGGTCTGGGGAGGCGGCGGCGCCAGCGACAGCTAGAAGATTCCGAGCGACAGGTACCTGGGACGCCTTGGGGGACAGCGTTGGTCCGTCGGACCCCTCAGGGCGCCGCGCGGCCGCTCACCCAACCGTGTTTTCCAGGCTCGCGGCCGGCGGGGGAGGAAGAAGCTGGCGGCCCCGAGCGGCCTGGGGACGTGTGAGTGCAGGGGCCAAGCCCCCTATTCTTTATCCCACGAGGTTTCTCTGGTCCCCGCCTTGCCCTGTGTCCCCCTTCGACACCGTCCTATTCCCCTGCCATCAAAGCCTCCTAAACCTAGATGTGACCTGGCCACCGCGCCCATCATCAGGTTTGGCATCTGCACCCTCCTCTGTCCCCAGGGTGAATGTGGTGTTCGTAGACCGGTCAGGCCAGCGGATTCCGGTGAGCGGCAGAGTGGGGGACAATGTTCTCCACCTGGCCCAGCGCCATGGAATAGACCTGGAAGGTGGGAACCCTGCACTGGGAACTGGGGACGCCCTTATTCATTGTTTAAAAGACCCCGTAAATCCGATATGATTCTCTGTCACTTAACTCCTCCCATGGCTTCCCATAAACCGTGGCTAAAATCCAGACTCCTTTCCAATATCTCAAACTCCGACCGGCTCTAAACCTTCATTCATTCAGCAATTATATAGTGAGCATTTATATAGGTTATTAAAATTCCTGCCCTCCAGGAGCTTGTATTCTCTCCCTCCTTCCTCTCTCTAGTCTAGACACACTGGCCTTCTTGCTGTTCCTCAAACAAAAAGCCAAGTGCATACCTGCCTCGGGGCTTTTGCATGTGCTGCTCTGGATATCTCAAGTACTTTACCACCAGATCTTCTGGCTCCATCTCATCCTTCAGGTCTCAGTGTAAATGTCATCTTCCTGACAATCCCCTCCCCTCGGCCCAGCTAAAGCCCCCATCCCTGGCCTCTCTGCCATCTCAGTGTGCTGTATT
Organism: Canis lupus baileyi; assembly: GCF_048164855.1. Lineage (NCBI taxonomy): Eukaryota > Metazoa > Chordata > Mammalia > Carnivora > Canidae > Canis > Canis lupus. The sequence goes on from NC_132856.1 coordinate 52,455,750, forward strand.
GTCCTCATAGCACTTCTCAGTGTCTTGTTTTCTTTTTGTCATCTGTCCTGAGAAGGAGATCAGAAAGCCTGTTGCTACTTACGGTTGCCTGCCATGGTATTTAGATGTAACACGTATTAAATCGGTATTTGTTAAATGAAAGATAATAAAAGCAGATGTTACTTTGAGTGCATTAAATACCTATTGACTGATTGAATCTTCATAACAAGCTTATGTGCTAGGGGAGATCATTGTCTCATTTTATAGGTGAGGAAACAGCCCCAGGTTAAGTTGACAGGATCCAAGGTCAAATAAGTGACAAAACTAGATTCAAAGCCAGCTTATTCTCACTACTAATCTGTGCTCCTTTCCATGTGTATCAGACACCTACTGTGTGCCAGGCAGCATTGTACAAAACAGATAAGGCCCCTGTCATTTCTTTTTTTTTTTTTTTAAGATTTTATTTATTTATTCATTAGAGACACAGGGAGAGAGAGGCAGAGACACAGGCAGAGGGAGAAGCAGGCTCCATGCAGGGAGATGTGGGATTCGATCCCGATATGCTGGGATCACACCCTGAGCCAAAGGCAGACGCTCAACCGCTGAGCCACCCAGACCTCCCGGCCCCTGTCATTTCATGTCAATTTCAACTTAATGGGGATCATGTAATTATATCATGAGCAGCTGGAAAGGGCAGTCAAAAAAAAATGTACAGGATTATTTGTTGGGTAAATATAATACAGAGCCTGATTTAATCATTATTGAGGGTGGGGATGTTGGGGGGCTGGTCATGGCAGGCCTACCTCAAGTTCTGTTCTGGAATCCAATCACCAGGAGTCCAGGGCAGAGATTGGAATGTGAGTTTTAGAGGCAAGTGGCTTCTGTTCAGATTTTGCCTCTTACCAGCCGTATGACCCTGAGCAAGGTACTTTACATCTCTGCGCCTGATTCCTCATCTATAAAATGGATAATTCAGCTGCTATCTCATTGGGTTGCCATGGAGGATTAAACAGATGGTTTAATGTGTGGCACATGGTTAGTGTGCAGTGCCTAGTGGGACTGTTGTGCTAGATAATCTCTATCTCATGGGATGAGGATGCTAATGAGGTGGGAAACAGGGCTTCAAGGTCCAGGCATTTTATCCCCAGGAGATGGGGAGGTTCTTCTGGGTCAGGAGGCTACCTTGCTGCTTCATCATTATCCAACATGTGTAGGAGAGAATTCTGTCCCATTCACTTATAACACATGTCTCTTGAGCACCTACATGCCAGGCTCAGTGCCAATAAGAGAGAGGAGGCCAGGTTGATGGAGCACAGGTAAACCCAGAGATTCAGATGGTAATTTGAGATTACCGTAAATGCCGTGCAGAAATTAGAGATACCAAGACCAGGTAAGGAGTTGGGGAGTGGGGAGAGGATAAGGAAAAGGAGATGGGGGAACTGGAAGACAGTTGATTCCAGTCCCTGAAGACAAGAAAGATCTAGCCACAGTGAGAGTGGAGAGAAGAGCATTCCAGGGCACAGAGTACAGCAAGTGCAGAGGTCCGTGGTGGGGACGAGCTTGGTGCGTTGAGGTGAGCAGAGGGGTCGGTGTGGCTGAAATGCAATGAGGGAGGTCGGGAGGATCTCAAGGATTGAGTGGAAGAGTTTGGTTTTATTCTGGCTGTGAAAACCCCTTGGAAGGTTTTAAACCAGGAGGGACATTATCCCCCAAAGCACAGGTCTTGGAGCAATCCAAAGTGTGGGGATGCATGCGGGGAAAAGCAGGAAGCCACAGCTCCTGTGTCTTTCAACCCGTACTTTCTGACCTCCGCCGCTGCCACACTAGTCTGGAGGAAGCGGGTGCCATCTTCAGGAGCAACAGGGAGACAGGAACATATTTGCCCTGCACAGCGACAGGGTCCCGGCAAGGGCCTACAGGGACCCTGCCTGACTTTCCCCCTCTCAGCTACACCAAAGTCAAGCCCACGTTCAAGTTCCGTGTACACAGTCTGGTCCACAGTCTGCTGGGGGGTCCTTGGGAGACTGAGCACCCTGGACGTCCCTTTGCAAACCTCAGAGGTGCCCGGGAACAGCTAGCCGAGTCCATGACAGGGTAGAGGCGTGGGCCTGGGAGGAGAGCTGGGGCGCTGGGGAAGGCGAGGGCCTCCTCTCCCTGTCTCTGACCCCCCTCACTGGCACCTCCTCACTTGCTGCCCCCAGGGGCCTGTGAAGCTTCCCTGGCGTGCTCTACCTGCCACGTGTACGTGAGCGAGGACCACCTGGACCTTCTGGCTCCTCCCGAGGAGAGGTGAGCAGGGCGGCCCCTCCCGGCTCCGAGGGCTCTGGGCGGCAGGGCTTGCCAGCAGCCTCTCTCCCCCTTGCAGCTGCTGGCGGCGGCGCTGGCCCAAGGGGTGCCCCCTCCGTGCTCGCTCGTCCCCCACCCCGGAACCGCCCTTCTCCTTGCTCCAGGGAGGAGGACATGCTGGACATGGCACCCCTTCTTCAGGAGAACTCCCGGCTGGGCTGCCAAATCGTGCTGACGCCCGAGCTGGAGGGGGCCGAATTCACCCTGCCCAAGATCACCAGGAACTTCTACGTGGACGGCCACGTCCCCAAGCCCCACTGACGCGGGCAGCCGGGCCACCCCGACGCCCGCGGCCCCAGGGCCAGGACTGGAGGAATAGCCACGGGGCCAGCGCAGCCCAGGGCGTGGACAGGCCCCAGAGATGCTGGAAGCAACCAGAAGACCAAAGCCCCTGCCTCAGAGAGACCCCGTGCCCCGGCGCCGGTTGGGTGGGGGGACCCAGCCGTGCTGGGGCAGCCTCCCCCACACTCCTGAGAATCAGTATGTAGAGAAGGGTGGAATCTGCCCGGAAAGACAATAAAACTCTCGCACACCTCCAGTATCTCGACTGTCCTGGGGGGGCGGGGGGCAGGCCCTGCGTCTCCTGCACCCCCAACTCTCCCCTCCCAAGGAGCGACGGGGCCGCGGGGGTGGGGGGAGGACGCCTCGCCTCGGGCGCACACCCGGCGCCTCCCGGGAGGAGAGGCCGTGGGAGCCGAGCGGAGCGCACGTGCAGCCCTGGCCCCGCCCCCCCGGCGGAGGGATTTGGAGGGATCCGGGCTGGCCCGCCGGGGTGCGAAGGCTGCCAGAGTGGGAGCCAGGCCGCCGGAGGGTGGGGGCCGGGACCCGGACGCCCAACCCCACTCGCCCCGCCCAGGTGGGGCTCGTCGCGGCCTCGGCCCGAGCGCCCCCACCAGGCACGCCCGCTGCACTCAGGTGGGGCTCATCGGTGGGCTGGGGTGGGCGGGGCCGGCGCAGTTAGGGAAGTGGGGCTGGGCCGGGCGCGATGGAGGCCGCGCCCGTCTCAGACTTCTCGAAGCTGCAAGAGCTGCTGGCGCCGCCGTGTCTGGACCCTAAGTCGCCCCGGGGGGCGTCCCCCGCTCAGCAGGCACCAAGGACCCCAGGATGCCCCAGAACCAATGGCAGGTGCGTTAAGGAGCGGCCCCTTCCCCGAACCTGACCCAGTGGTCAAAGGGTCATGGGCCCTGGTTCCTGGGGTTATCCAGGGGTCACAGTGTTAGTTTCTGGTACTTAAAAAGAAGAAGTTCTGGTCCTCAGAGGTCCGTGGGGTCAGCTGGGGTTCAGAGGCCACGCAATTCCCCTCAGCCCAGGTCTTTGAGGACTACGTAGGTGCTGCCCTGGGAAGGGGGTGACCACACTGTCCCTTATCCCCAGGTCCTTCTGGCCTGCACGCCAGGACTCGGTCACTGCCCTGCGTTTCCTCCAAGAAACAGCAGAGGGGCTGGTCCAGACCCCTGCCTGGGACACCCACACCCTGGGGCCCTGCTGGGAGCTGAAGGCCTTGGAGACTCTGGGACCCTCGCCTCTGGCAAGGGATGCCAAGAACATGCTGACCCCAGTCAGCCAGCCGAGCTGCAGCTTGGGGTCCCCGGAGGCTCCCCCAGCCCCCGCAGCCCTACCCCGGAGGAGACCCCGGAAGCAGTCAAAGCCCCACCAGGGCGCTGAGAAAGTGGACCCCCGGTTCGAGGGGGTGACCCTGAAGTTCCAGATAAAGCCGGATTCCAGCCTACAGATCATACCCAGCTACAGGTAGGGGCTGGCCCAGAGGAGGGTGCCCTTTTGCAAGTTACAGTGATAATGGTGGGGGCAGGGGCCTGGGTCCCCCGGGGCCTCCAGGCATCTGCTCACTAGTAGCACCCCGTCTCTGAGCGATCCCTCAGGCTGGTGCCGGCCCCAGCCCTGCTGCCATGACCCAACAACGTCCTGGTCTGGGCGTAGGTCCTCTTTATGAGATGGGCCTGATCATACATGCAGAGGGCTGCCGCCACTGTTATTTTTCCCAGTAATGATAATGACCACCATCTGTCAGGAACAACTGAGAGGTAACAGGTAGCACTGGATATATCTGGGCTCACTGAAGCCTTGTGAAGCCCATTTTGCAGATTCGGAAGCTGAGGTGCAGAGGAGGAGATGGCTTGTCCAGAGTCACACAGTGAGCCGGGCGCGGTGGCGCGCGCCTGTAGTCCCAGCTACTCGGGAGGCTGAGGCAGGAGGATCGCTTGACCCCAGGAGTTCTGGGCTGTAGTGCGCTATGCCGATCGGGTGTCCGCACTAAGTTCGGCATCAATATGGTGACCTCCTGGGAGCGGGGGACTACCAGGTTGCCTAAGGAGGGGTGAACCGGCCCAGGTCAGAGTCACACAGCGAGGACTTGGGAGAAATAGGATCTCAAACCGTCAGGCTGGCCCAGACTTCCCACCTCTTCACGTGATAACCATTGTTATCATTCCTAACAAGAGGCAAGGCCAGGCCTTTCAGATGTCAGATGCCTCCTTGGGGGGGGGGGGGGGAATGCTCCAGATCCTGACAGTAAATCACCACCAAGGGGCCACTGCCTGGGACCAATACAGATCCCCCAATGCTAACTCCTGTCTACTCTCCAGCCTGGCCTGCGGTAGCCGCGCTCAGGCTCCCTCTACAGGCCCTGCCGGGGGCCCTGAGGTCAACTCAGGAGGCGCCGAGGCCCTGGGTGAGTCCTGGTGACTGAAGAGCTATAAATATTTGGGGAAGGGGGGGCAGTTTCCCATTCTCTCTTTCTTCCCATCCTGCTTCCCCATTTAGACCCATCCAGAAGGAGTCATGGTGCACCTCCCTCCCTCCACTCGGGCTGAGTCACCCCCACCCCCGGTTTCCTCCTCTGCTTAGCTTTGCCATCTGTCTCCCTTGCTGGCTTTTCCTCCGTCTTAGCTCTGCTAATACCCAGGGCCGGCCCAGAGCCAGGCGGGGCCTTCCCAGAGATGCCAGCAAAATGCCCCACGTGCACAGGCCTCCTGAGCCCAGACCCTGGGCCTCTGCCCCCTTACCCTTTCACCTCTCCCCCCTTCAGGGCCACGGTGCTGTGCTTCCTGTAGAACCCAGAGGACCCCACTCTGGAGAGATGCAGAAGATGGGACCCCTCTCTGCAATGCCTGTGGTATCAGGTCCTCAGGATGGAGGGAGGAGTTTGGATGCTTAGCCAGGGTGGGGAAGCCCGCACCCTTGGGGAAAGTGGCTTCCCGTGTGGTCATTTCTGGGCCTCTGCTGCATTCTGATGTCGGTTTCTCGTACCCCCACCCCAGGTACAAGAAGTACGGCACCCGCTGCTCCAGCTGCTGGCTAGTACCCAGGAAAAGTGTCCAGCCCAAGAAGTTATGTGGCAGATGTGGGGTGTCCCTGGGCCCCCACCAAGGCCCAACTCAGGAAGGGTAAGCCAGCCCTTCCTCACCCAGCTGAGCCTGTCCTGACTCAGTTTCTCCAGGGGGGAGATGGGCAGAAGCCCTTCCGGGAGGAGTGAAGATGAAGCTGGGGTCTTCGGGGGTCCAGCCTGCCTCTTCTCTGCCCCCTCCCTTTCAGGGATCCCAGGTGGAAGACCCAGGCATCAGGCTCCAGAGTCCCCATCTCAGGGGGCCACTGTCCCCCTCCCTGGGCCCTGGGCCAATCAGGGTTGGCTGAGCCTCCCCTCAGAAAACGTCCTCAGCAATGACACTCATATTGTGAACAGCAGTAACAATAAAGAACAAAACTGTGAGAAAGAGCGCTGTGACTTGGGGATTCCACCTCATGCACACTTAGACCCCTCTCCCCGGCGCCAGGAACATGAGGGCAGGTGTCTTCTCACTAGGATTCCAAGGGACACACATGCGACTGCATGTGGGACATGCACAGGGACCGGCCCTCTCCCTGCAGAGAGTTAGCCATGTTAGCCATGTTCACCGCAGCCGGTACAGGGCAACAGCTGGGGACAGGTGGGGACAAATAACAGGTAAGACTGACACCCAGAGTGCCTGGCTCGCTAGGTCAGTACAGTGGGCAACTTTTGATCTCAGGGTGTAGGTTTGAGCCCCACCTTGGGTGTAGAGATTACTTAAAAAAATAAAATCTGGATAGCTCAGTCGGTTAAGCATCTGCCTTCCGCTCAGGTCATGATCCCAGGCTCCGGGGGATCGGGGATCCAGCTCTGTGGGGTGCCTGCTTCTCCCGCTCCCTCAGCTCCCCAACCCCGCGCTTGTGCTCTCTAGCTCTCAAGTAAATAATTAAATCTTTAAAAAAAATCTTAAAAGACACAAAACAGATACACATGTGTGAGCTGACACACATTTACATCCATGCAAGACACATTGACGAACTCTCATGTGCTGACACAGGAGACACACAGACCACACACTAGCCAGAAACATGCGCTCACGGACACACATCTGATAGACATGTGTGTCAATGGACGCATGACGGATACACGTGTATGGTACAGATCCATATGTCAACGCACAGGAAACACACCTAGGTAATACATGTTGGCACACAGGGATACACACACACACACACACACACACACACACACACACACACACTGGTCCCTTTGTCAGCTCCACCCCTGCCTGCAAAATGTCACCTTCCTCCATCTTCATGCATATCAGTCCTTTCTGTGTCCCGCTCCCCCTCTTTCAAGATCTCTCTAACCCCACCAAAAGGTGTGCGTAGCCTGAAGCCAAAAGCCACATGGGAGAAGGAGGTCCTGGCCAGAGCTCAGCTCTGCCACTGTCACCAGAACACACAGGGTACCAGTGCTTACTGGGAGGACTGGTGGGATGCAGCCAGGGTGGGGTTGGTCTCCCATGGCCCTGAGTGAGACCTGCCTGGCCACCTACGCCAGAGGGTGAGCCCCTGGGAAGCCCCCTTCATCTCTCTTGGGTGAGCCTGTGGGGAAGGCCTGGGTCCAGATTTCTCAGCCTTCAGATCCCTGACCCACTTACTTCCAGTATTCCTCAGCTCAGAACACCCTCCCCCATGTCTCTCATAGCTGCTGCCTTCTCATTCTTTGGTGGGGGGAGGGGAACAGCCCCACACCACATATTCAGCGCAGCCTGCCTTAACCACCCAGTCTAAAGTAGATACCTCACTCCCTTGCTATGTCAGGCTCGAGTTCAGCTCTTCACTGGTCTCCCTCTTAGAACCTACCAGAATTCGGGAGCACCTGATGGCTCAGATAAGCAGCAGCCTTCAGCTCAGGTCATGATCTCAGGTTCCTGGGATTCCATGTTAGGCTCCCTGTTCTGCGGGGAGTCTGCTTCTCCCTCTGCCTCTCCACCCCACTCATGGTCTCTCTCTCAAATAAGTAAAATCTTAAAAAAAAAAAAAAAAAAGTCGTCTCTCTATTGCTCTGAGGTTATTTCATTCATGTTCATCTTCCCACCTGGACCATAACTTCCGAGATCCAAGGCCACAACTGTGTCCCTGACCCTAAGAGGCCACCCCAGTGCCCAACATGAAGTTCTTTGGGGGATACACATTAAGACTTGCATGTGCAAGTCTCAGACTGTGTCCCTGTGAACTCATGGCTGTTTTTTTTTTTTTTTAAGATTTTATTTATTTATTCATGAGAGACACACAGAGAGAGGCAGAGACACAGGCAGAGGGAGAAGCAGGCTCCACACAGGGAGCCTGATGTGGGACTCCATCCCGGAATGGGGATTGCGCCCTGAGCCAAAGGTAGACGCTCAACCACTGAGCCACCCAGGTGTCACTCACAGCTGTTTTTACCACTATTCAGCATTTATTGAGCAACTACTGTGTGCCAGGCCCCAATGGGGACATTTACGGTGAATAGAACAAAGATCCCTGCTCAAGTGAAGCCAATATTCTAAAGTGACAGTAAACAAATATTCAATTAAATATCTAATAGAGGGGTGCCTGGGTGGCTTAGTCGGTTAAGCATCAGCCTTCAGGTCAGGTCATGATCCTGGGGTCCTGGGATTGAGCCCTGTGTCCTCAAGCTCTCTGCTCAGCAGGGAGCCTGCTTTTCCCTCTGCCTCCCTCTCCCTCTGTTTGCTGGCCCCCTGCTTGTGTTCTCTTTCAAATAAAATCTTTAAAAAAATGATTATCTAATAGAATGTCAAGTAATGATTGATGCTACAGAGAAAATAAAGTCTGCAAGGAGATAAGGGGTTGGAGGGCTACCTTAGTGATGGTTCTTTGTAGAGAGACCTGAGGGTAAGGAACCAGCTATGGGACTTTGAGGAATAGATAGTCCAGGCAGAGAGAATGGCAAAAGCAAAGGCCTCATGGCAGTCTGGACTTTGTGGGACCCAAGGAATCTCGAGGAGGCTGGTGGAGAGAGGTGGTTAAGGGTGTGACAGGAGGGGCTACTCCTCCTCACCCCAACCCCCCACCAACCCCTGTTTCCTGCTCTTACCTTAGCTCAGGAAATATTTGCTTAGGGCAGCTGATGGAGTGGGAGCTGTCCAGGACTGCCTCCTCCCCTCAGGCTCTGTTCCTGCTTTTGAGGGAGGCAGAGACTGCCAGGGTGGGGGGAGGTCCAGCTGTTCTCTCCTTATGCTGTAGGGGGCGAGGGAGACGGTCGCCTGCCGAGGGGGTTGCTGCTGATACTGTCTCTTCTGAATCGTGAGAGGCAGTCAAAAGGCAGGTTGGGGGTAAAGTCCTCCATAGGATGGAGGAGGCATTGAAGGTGGGGCAGGGATGCACCCTTTAACAGGAGAGCGTCTTGAAGACTGACGCTCAGAACTGCATTTATTCCTGCTGGCGAGGGGCTCAGTGCCCAGACCCCGGGGAGGGGTCTCCACCCACCCTGGGAAGGCAACCTCAGCTCTGCCTGGAACCAGGCCTGGGGGAAACACCTAGCTCCCACCCCCAAGAGTTAGCCAGGCTAGAAGGCAAGGCTGGGCGGAAGAGATAAGGGGTAGGGAACAGGAGGAAGGAGCATGGTCCCCACCCCAGCCCAAGGGTTGGCTGAGAGCAGGAAGCTGGACGGGAAGAGAGATCATTCTCCAGGTCACACCGCGTGAGGGCGGCCTGGACCGCGGCCCACCCGTAGTAGGCCCTCAAAAACAAGGAAAAATAGTTTGTGTCTGAATAACCCGCGGGATGGGTATTGGAACCTTCGGCTGCTTCCACATCACAGAGACTGAAGTGGACGGACCCAGAGTCCTTTATAAAAACTTTATTGGGGGGGGGTAGAAAATGGGGTGACGCCCCTGGAATTGAATAAATGAATAAATAAATAAATACATACATAAATAAATAGAACAATAAGTAAGCCCCCGTGTGCCTCTGGGGGGCGTCCCCCGGCCCGCGGGGATTGGGGAACCGGCTCACGCTGACGTCAGCTGGATAGCGAAGACCTCGCCCCCCGCCTGCTCCTCGGCGGTGCCCGCAGCCTCGGTTCCACCTTCGGCGCCCGAGCCCCCGCCGGCGCCGCCGCCCGCGCCGTTGAGACACACGGCCTCGCCCGAGCTTTCGGCCTCCTGCACGTTGTACTCGCCCTTCTTGCAAGCGGTGGACTGCACGTAGAAGGCCAGGCCGGCCCCCGCGGCCAGCAGGGCCGCGCCCCCGGCCGCGCCGCCCACGGCGACCCACAGCCACGGCCCTGCGGGGCGGACACCCTCAGAGTGGGGCAGCTCAAGGCCCCCCAGCCGGCCACCTGGGTTCCCTCCCCACAGGCACGAGATGAGCGCTCAGCCGCCTGGCGGGGAACCTCGGGGAACTCCCTGCGCGGGGGGGATGGGGTGGGGGGGTGGGGGAGGAGAAAGCCTCCAAAGGCTACCCCAGCCCTGGTGCGACCCCGGACCCACTTTACACGTCACCCCTGCATGAGGATAGAAGCCCCCGGCCCCAGGGATACCCACAGCTCAACCAAAAGTCTTCACCCCCAAAAGGATGAAGGTAGGGGGAATCGAGTCATCCCTTCACCCCGGAAAACCCCAGAGATACACGAAGCGGGGAGAGGGGAGGGATGGGGAGACTGGTAGGGCCTCCTCACCCCATCCTCTGCCCTAGGTCCCTCTCCGACACCCCTCCTCCACGGCGCCACAGTGATGGCTGAGTTGGATCAAGTCTCCACCACACCCAACCAGCTCCAAGTCAATAGGCCCCTCCCACAGCCGGCACAGCCCCGGGGGGTCCCTCCCCCTTGAGCTCCAGCCCCTCCCCTCTTCCTCCACCTTCCACCCCCAACCCGCCATCACAGCCCCCTCCTCAGGGCGCCCCTGACTTCGGCCCTGGACCACCTCAGTCTCCTCCGCAGGGAGGGAGAGGGAAGCAAGGCCTGGGGGGCGGTGCCCAAGGCGCAGGCCCCGCCCCCGCAGCTCCCTGGCCCCGCCCCCGCGGCCACTTACCAGCCACGCGCACCGTGATGCGTCGCGCGTGGCGCCCATGCGCGTTGGTGGCTGCGCACTCGTACTCGCCGCCGTGGCTGCCCATGGCGCCCGCCACGCTCAGCGTGCTGTTGTTGCTCGACAGGCCGATGTTGAGCGCCCCGGGGGGCGCGCGCCAGCTGATCTGCGCGGGGGGCCAGGCCTCTGCGCGGCAGGTCAACGTGAAGTTCCCGCCGGGCCGCACGCCTCCGGGGGGCGAGGCTGCCAACTCGGCCACCACCGGCCGGTCTGCAGCGGACAGGAGGTTGGGGGGCCCCTCAGAGCCGGTCCAGCCACGGACCAAGTGCCCTTCCACCCACGGCAATCGGGCACCCTTCCTCCGATGGGCAGGCAAGGATCCGGCCCCCATCAGAGCCACCTCCCCCTACAAATCGGGCTGCAGTCTGCGCTAAAATCCTGTACCCTGTTTCACTGAAGAAGAGGAAGCGGGGACATCTATCTACCCCTTTGACCGAGAGTTTGAGGGGGCCGGGCTCTTGTTCCCTAGAGCCTTCACTCAGGTTTAGAGCGGGAATCCTTGTCCCCAGGAAGGGGGCTGAGGGAGGTGCCCTTGACCTGCCCTGGGCAATCCCACCGCGCAAGTCACTGGGGAACCGAGTGCCCTCCATCTGGTGCTGCTCCCACTCACATTCCACGCCCACGGTGACAGTCCGTGTGTCCGTGCCATGCATGTTGGTGGCCAAGCAATGGTAGGTACCCGCATCCTCTCGAGACACGCGCAGCCGCTGAGGCCTGGGCACGCCCTCCCGGGAGCAGCGCACTTGTGGGGAGGGGCGACCCCGGGCGTCGCAGGCCAGCGCAGCAGCCAACGCCCCTTCCAGCCACGTCTGGTGACTTGGGCAGGTGGACTCATCCATTTGCGGCGGCGCTGCAAAGCAGCCACGGGGGACGTCAGGGAGGGGCCCGGACCCTGAGGCACCCCTCCTTCCCGCCAGCCTCGGCCCCGCTCACACTCCGTGCTCACGGCGACTGCCTTGACCGTGGAGCCATGCCGGTTGGTGGCATTGCAGATGTAGATACCAGGAGCCAGGTCACTAGAGATGCTGGGGACTCTGGGATTGGAGTCTGAGGATGCCAGCGGCAGCAGCATCCCCTCACTCGTGCCCTCTGAGCCGATGCACTCCACGCTTGGCTCTGGCTTTCCATCCACCTCACAAGAAAACAGCTGCCCAGATCCTTCCACCCATGTCCAGTTGCTGGGGCAGCTCGGCTCCTCAAAACTGGGGCCATCTGGGGAGCAGAAGGTCACACAGGGACTAGAAATCAGGCCAGGGTTATCATGACACACCCCACCTTGCCCTGTGTCCTCACTCACATTCCACCGTCACAGCCACATTTTTGGCTGCAGAGCCTTGAGGATTGGTGGCTTCACAGCGGTAGGTTCCTGCATGCTCCCGGCCCACATGCAGCAGGCCCTCGAGGACCCTGGCCTCCCCAGAGCGCACACAGCTCACGTTGGGTGGAGGGACCCCATGTGCCACACAGCTCAGCGAGACCTCTGTTCCTTCCAGCCATGTAATGTGTTCTGGGCAGCCCACGCTGTCCAGCGCTGGGGCATCTGGATGAGGAAGTGTTGATGGGTTTAAGGTTTGGGGACTGGCCTAATGTCCCTAGATCCTCTTTCTGTATGAGGGCGGCCACAGAGGATTGGGCAGGCTGTGCCTTTCACAGACAAGCTGACCCAAAGTGGTTTTACACTGGTGGAGGGGTGAGCTGTTTTGAACCCTTTTTTCTCATTCCCACAAAGTGGCCACACGATCGGCCCCAAGTCCTTGGCCTAAAAATTCTTAGACGGCTTGCAAAGCCCATCTTCCCAAGATTCTGTCCAAACGCCACACCCCAGACCCTTATGGACACGTCTATCCCTCCCCGTCCCTCCCTTTCCAAGATCTTCCCCTAATCCCATTCACCAGCCTCTTCCCTTTCTCAAAATCCTGCCCAAAGATTCACTTCCCACCCTGTTCCCACTCTTCCCGGTAGGCTAGTTTCCCCCAGACCCTGAGAAACAGACATGCGCCTTGTCCACCCCCACTCACACTCCACAGTCAGCGTCACATCCTTGACTGCCTGGCCCTGGACGTTGGCCGCAGTGCAGCGGTAAGTGCCGGCGAGAGCGCGAGTGACCGGACCCAGCAGGCCCAGCGCCAGCACCGCCCCGCTGTCAGGCCGCTCGCAGTGCACGGAGGGCGTGGGGTTTCCCCGGGCCTCGCAGCGCAGCGTCTGCTCTGGGCCCTCGGGCCACGTCCAGCTCCTGGGACAGTCCGAATCATCCAGCCGAGGGGCGTCTGCAGGCAGGAGCGTGGGATACTGAGAAGCTAGACGCGGTCGTCAAGGGAGGGCCCCGACCAGGGATCCGACAGGCCCTTGGAAGTCACGAGGTTAAAGGGCAACTCACATAGGACGCGGAGTTCGGCGCTCTTGTTCTTGCTTAGAGTCTCCCCTGCCACCTCGAGGACGGCGTCGCAGAAGAAGCTGCGCTCGTCGTCGTCCTCGGTGGCGTTCAGCTGAAGCTGGGCGGGCTGCCCCGGGACCTCCGCTGGAATTCCGTCCAGCGTGACCAGGGCTCCGGCCCCAGCCGCGCAAGTCACTGTCACCACCTTCCCCTCGGGGGCGCTGGGCTCGCTCAGGGTCAGGACCGGCGCGGGAAAGCCTGGGGACCGGGCAGGGGGCCAGGCGTCCGCTGACACGCTCCTCCTGCGGGTCCAGGCTGCCCGGGATCCGCCTGAACCCTCCGGGCTCGGCTGCCTAAAGCTCCGCCCCCTGCTCGCCCCGCCCCCTTGAGGTGTCCGGGCCACCTCTTCCCGGGGTCCTCGCTGGGTTTGCGACCTCCCCCTTCCAGCGGCTCAGACTCCGCCTCTACAGCTATTCAACCGGGGTCCTCCAACTTTCGCACCCCTTGGGGACTCTCGGACCCGGCGACTCCCACACTAAGCCCCGCCTACTCTTTGCCCCGCCTCCCCGCCCCTCCCGCTCCACCCCTGAGCGGCGGCGGCCGCGCTTCACTCGCTCTTACTGTAGACGGTCACGTTCTCCCGCGTCTCGCGGCTCTCGCCCCCCAGGGTCACTCTGCAGACCAACTGCCTGGCGCCCTCCTGTTCTGCGTTAGCTGTGGCCGTGGCGGTGGCCACGAGCGCGTCCCCCTCCAGCGTGATCTCGGGACTCAGCCTGTGGTCCCCCAGCGCCAGGTAGACCCCAGCCTCCGAGGCTGGAAACAGCTCGTCCAAGGTGCAGCTCACGGGTCTTTCTGAGCCCACTTCCAAGAGCCGGGGGGCGGCGAGGCGCGGGGGGTCCGGAGACAGGGCTGGGAGTCGAAGAACAGAGCTTGAGCATATGCGCTAACACCAGAAAAGTCCTAAATGCTTTACAGGCACCGTCTTATCGTATTAGCCTCAAGGCATAGAGAGGAAAACAACTTACAGCTGCTGTATGTTGGAGTGAGAACCGGAATTCTGATTTCTCTGCCTCCAAACTTAAACATTCGCCCGACCCCTTTTCGTGCCCTTCTGCTTCCTACACCCACTCACCGAACGTACGGAGCTCTCTAGGGGCAGAGCTGTTTTCAAACAGCCCCAAGCCGTGCGGCCGCAGGTCCAGCTCCGCGCGGCAGGAGAAATTGGCCCCATGGTCCTCCCTTCGCGCCAGTACGGTAGCTGTGAGCACCGCGCCCCGCGCTCGGGGAGGCTCCCCCGCGAAGCTGCGGCGGATGAGCTCCTGCGCGCCCCGCAACAGGGTCAATGTGAGGCTCCCACGAGGTCCAGCTCCTGGGACCCTACAGCTCAGGGTGAAGTTCTCGCCCACAGGCTGCCAGGCAGGTAGCGGTACCAGCTCTACACGATCCGGTCGCTCTGCAAGGGGGGAACCACCGCTCTTGGAAATGCCAGGGCTCGCACCGAGGTGGCGTGGAACCCAGGGGCCCAGAGGCGGAGAGCGTGGGGATTCAGGGGGTGGAGCCAGAAGGGGAGGACCCTGTGACCCAGGGGGCGGGGCTTGGAAGGAAGGGAAATAGTAGAGTGAGAACTTGGCAGCTGAGAACTCACGGAAAGTGCGAATGAGCCCACGCGCCTGCAGTGTGCGCCGCGCGCAGCGGAAGAAGCAGACCGGCTGGGTCTCCGGCTCGCGGATGTCCACCAGCTGCCGCGCCAGCCAGCGCAAGCCCCTCTGGGTCCCATTCCGGCGCAGCGACGTCTCCAGGCCACCGCGCTCAGGTCGTGGGCAGTTGGTGCTGCAATTCAGCCACAAAGATCCCCCGCGCTCCACGAGCGCCACGCGGGGCTGCAGGTCCGCCCAAAAGGGCTCCTGCGCGACCGCTGCCCAGGGAAACGTGGGCTCAGCCTGGGGAGCCACCTTCCTGGGATCTTAGTGCCCCTATGTCGAATCAGGGATTACTGGGGAATTAATTAGCGGAGGCCACAGCCAAGGAAGAACTCGGGAGTCCCGCGTCCTACCCCAGGTTCGGAGGCGCGCTCCCCGGGTTCATACCTCGAGGGCATCTCTGGGACATGGCAGCAGAGAGCCCTGATCTCCAAGGTGCCGATGGAGTATTGGGAAACCATAGGGGGAGGGGGGATGAGATGTAAGACGGGGTCTTTGACGCACACAGCAATGATGGGAGGAGGGGACCTCGCGTGGAGGGAGGAAAACGAACTGGTTCTCAAGGCTTTAGCCAGGGAGGGGGAGACAGGTTGAGGCGAGGGCAAAGAAGAGATGAGGCTGGGTCAAGGATAAGTGAGGACCCCGAACCCGGGAGAAGAGCACGGAAAGAAGACTCGAGGCTGGACTCTTGGAAGGAACCGCGGTAACAGCTGAGGGACTCGGTTGCCAGGGCTCCGGATGGAGCGGGAATAGCGCCTCTGAGTCACAGCAGTTGGGGAGATCGGGTCTTTCCAGACCACGACTGAAGAGGATGTCAGTCCGTGGACCATGGAGCACAACGGAGCGTGGAGGGGCACCCCGGAAGGGGACAAGGGAGACACGGGGTCTCCGGGGCATGAGATGGGTGCGGAAGAGCACCCAGGATCTCGAAGAGGGTAGGATAGAGACCTGGGCGAGCGAGGTGTCTGGCAGCTGGGTCTCCAGTGTGTGTTGGTGGCAAGAGGGATGGAGGGAGAGGCCTGGGCGCAAGGTGGGCAGGGGCGTGGGAGTGGAGCGAGGCGAGGGCGGAGCCGGGAGGGGCTTGCGGCCGCTTAGCTGGTCCGGGAACTCCGCCCCCGCCCTGTCCACCCCGAGTCGGGACCGGGCTCTTACCTGAGAGGCCGAGGAGCCCCAGGCCCAGGGCAGCCCAGAGGCCGAGCGACGCCCGGCACAGCCCCGGCGAGGGCCCCGGCATCGCCGCCGCGGGGGGAGCGCAGGAGGCGAGGAGAGCGCGAGCGCGGAGCTGGGCGAGAGGACGGCGCGGCGGGTGGGTTGTGGAGGAGGCAGAGTTGCGTTCGGGGATTGGTTTAACGTTGGTAACTTGGTTTCCAAGGAGGGGGCGGCGGCAGAGGCGGCTGGGGGGCGGGAGGGCGAGCGTGCTCCAGGCTCCCGGCCTTGGCGAAGGCGTGCTGGCAGCAGCGAGCGACCCCCGGGGTCTACGCCGAGGCCCGCCCCATCGCCCGGAGCCTTCTGGGGGCGGCCGCGCGCTCCCGCGTCATCCTCGGCGGCGAAGCCGAGGTCGGGGGATGCTGGGTGGCCCTTCTCAACCCCCCACCCTACCCCGGGCTTGGATGCTGTGGTAATGAGCTGGACTCAGAGCTCCGCCCCCATAGTTAGTTTCCTCCACCCCCTGCCTCCCCTCCCCCGCGCCCCTCGGGCAGGGGATTGGTTTGTGCGCTAGGAGAGATCTGCAGAGCCCGATGGGGGAAGGCACAATTCTAGGGAAGGGTGTGGGGATGCCTCCCTCGCCGATCCTTCTCCTTTTGACCCGGAGAGCCGAGGGTTATAGCCACGCCCCTGGTCCCCCTCCGGCTCCGCCCCCGCACGCGACAGAGGGGGTGGGGACGAAAGTGTCAGCGAGTCGGGAACACGTGTGCGTGCGCGCAGCGTTCGCGGGCGTCTAAATTAGGGTCGGCTCTGCTCTGGGTCTGTATTTACCCAGCGTGCAGCGGGCACGTGTCTACGCGGCGTGTGTGAACGCAGGCCGCGGAGGAGCGCCCCTGAACCCGCCTTCCGCGCGGTGGGCGGGGCTCCGGACCGCACCAGCCCTCCCAGAAAGGCAGTGCAGGCCCGGCTTCTGTGTCCACGCGAGACCGAGAGACCAGCGATGACATTTCGACCCCTGCATCCGGGCCCCAAGCTTCGACACCCCCCGCAAGTGCCCACCAGGCCCGGTGACTGTCAAGACGTTGCGGGGACGCGAGTCTGTGACACCCCACGTGGGTTATTCCTTCCCCGCAGTCAGCACAGGGGCACCTTTTCTTCGCATCTACGTCCCCCAGGGTGTCATGCGACCCCGTCCAATGGCGCTCCCACCGCCTGCGCTAATGGTGAACTGTGGGGGTCAGTTGTCGCTCCACCCTTGTCCTCCAGGAAAGTGCTGGGTCTGAAGGGGGGGGCGGGGGATGGGAAAGGAAACTTCATATCCAATCAGAGCTGCTGCGTGGCGGCGGCGGAGCCAATCGGGAAAAACCCTGCGGAGAGCCAACCCTCGCCCAGCCCGAAGCCCTCCAGGGCACCAGCCAGGCCCATTTGCACCCCACTGATAATGACCGCAGGGGACGCACGCTACCACACTGGGCTGGGATGCCGAGGGACCGGGACGCCCGGGTCCCCAGGTGGATGACAACGAGGGACCTGGAGAAGGTGATCGAGGCAAGGCCAAAACGAAGGCCACTTCCTACTAGTGGGGGAACCTTTAGGCCGTGGGATAGAGGCTAACTGAGGAGGGCTTAATTTTTTTTTAAAGATTTCTATTTATTTATCATGAGAGACACACACACAGAGGCAGAGACATAGGCAGAGGGAGAAGCAGGCTCCCTGCGGGGAGTCCCATGCGGAACTCGATCCCAGGATCCCGGGCAGCTGCTCAACCCCTGAGCCACCCAGATGCCCCCTGAGGAGGGCTTTATTGAATCAGTCAGGGCTCTCCAGATTGTCTCAGGTTCCTCTTTCCTCCGGCTCGGCTGGCCTGCACCACCCGCCTACGCACCCCGGGACTGCATCAATAGCCATTTTCGGCAGTAGGTGGCCCCCACGACGAGAAGGATCCCCACCAGGGCTGCGATGGAGGTGGAGGCCAAGGCTTTGGGCGCAGGGCTCCAAGCTGGGGACAGGAGATGAGAATTAGGAACGGGGCACATGGAGGTATGACCCCCCCCGCCCCGCCTGGAGATCGTGCGTGGCTCGACCGCCCCACTGGCGTCACACCCTGCCCCACCCCTCCTCGGGTGTCCAGGATCACAAACGGGCCTCACCGAGGACTGGGAGCGTCATGGGTGCCGAGCTGCTGCGGACCACCAGGCCGTCAAGATTGAAGCGTGCGTGGCAGGTCACCGTCTGCCTGAAGTCTCGGCGCCTGGCGGGTAACTTGTAAGTCAGCGTCACGTTGGCCAGATCAGGGCTGGTGTGGCGCTTCAGGTTCTCAGAGTAGATGACCCGGCCGCCAAGCCTCAGAGTCACCACCAGGAAGCCCACGGGGAATACGTGCGTCAGGTGGCAGCGCAGCGTGTACTCGCTGCCCGCTAAGACCGGCGGCTCCAGGATCACTCTTTGCGGCCGTTCTAGAGCAAGAGGGGGCCTCTGAGCCAGGTCCGCGTGCGCCCCCTAGCGCAACTCGTAAGTGCCCCCCTCCGCTCCCCTCCCCTCGCCCCAGCCGGGCCGGAAGCCCGGTCCCTCACTGTAGGCGGTGATCGTGGCGGTGGCCCCCCGCGTCTGTCCTGCGCAGGTGACGAAGCAGTGCACCTCGGAGCTCCAGGCCCTCACGTCCAGCAGCTGGTAGGATACCCAGCCGGGCCCCCGGAGCGTTCCGCCCCGCCGCAGCCGAGTGCTGAGGCCGGAATCCTCCGGCAAGGGGCAGCTGCTGCTGCAGTTGAGCCACACTGAGCCCCCCGGCGGCACGGCCTTGAACTTGGGGCTTATGCGCACCCAGAACGGCGCGGAGGTCCCCGAGGGCGCCGGGGAGCTGCCTCCCGGGCCTGGCGCCGCCGCAGCCCGGCGCCGCCGCGCGCTCCCGCCTCCCGGGTCGGCGGCCGCCAGCAAAAGCAGCAGCGACAGGGGGAGCAGAGACCCCATGGCAAAGGGCCCAGACTGAGGGGCCCCGCGCCAGGGAGCCAAGGCTGGCTCTGGAGATAAGCAGGCCTGCAGCCCCGCCTCCGCGGCTCCACCCAGAGACAGAGGCCCCCCCGCCCCCCAGGGCCTAGGAGCCCGCGGCGTGTGAGCCCCCCAGCCCCTCCCTCAGCTCAAGAACGGGATTCCAGACCTTTGTAAAAGCAAACGTCAGAGAGTTTTCTGGAGAGAGGGATCTTTAATTTTCGCTGGAGTCTCAAAAGGTCCTAACAAGCCCCAAATTTGGATTAGAGCCTCAGGGGTGGGCCTTGAACCGGCAGCCTTTTCTTGGGGGAGGAAGTGGGAGGTTGTGGCTGGAAAGAACTCCCAACTGGACATGACACCTCCCCTCCACTCACACAAGACAAGCGCCCACAGACAAGCTTTATTACTACAAGAGAGAAGCTTCCGGAGCTGGGACAGGAATCCTCGCCGGCCTCTTCTGCCAACTGCCTGCAGGGCCCTCGTCTCTGCAGGAATTTGGGGCTGCCAGAGTGCTGTGTCCTTGTATGGTGCCACCGAGATGGAAACAGGACCAGGCAGGGACACATAGGGGTTGGGCAGTTTCATGGGACTCCACAGTTTAGCTGCCAGTGAGTGGTCATTCGTGTTCAGGCATGCCGCGATGTCATCGTGAGCACTAGCAGAGATGCGTATGGGGAGAGAGACGGCTAACAGAGGTCAGTGTCAGTGACGGGGGAGGAGTATGGGCTCAGTGGGTTGTCCCTGGGCATGTCGCCAACTAAACTGTATCACCATTGCCAGTCCTCCTCTGGAGGAAAGCAGCTTAGCCAATGGAATGGGAAATTCCAGCTCTGCTTGATCTTTTTGCCAGGCACTCCTGTGCAGTGCACAACTAGTACAACTGTACCTGGCAACCCTGAATTAGGTTAGACTGAGAGCTCCCTGAGGACAGGAACCTACGTTCCTCTTCCTTTACCGTTCTAGCCCACATAAAAGGCACTCAATAAATAGCTGGTAAAAGAACAAATTAATAAATATGTCATTATCAAAAGTTGAGGACAGTCAGTGGACAGCAGGGCATGGATCAGAGGAAGTATAGGGATATATGTTTCTGTGCTATTTCTGTGTGTGCAGGCCACTTCTATCTTAGGACTGTAGGGCCTCAGCACATGCAGTAAGGGTGAAGTTTCGGGGTTTCCCAGTTGGGCATCCCATGCTGAGTGTTCCGCTACACCCCCTCTACACAGGTCAGGCTTAGACGTCCATCAGAGTCATGCCCCAAGTCCTGCCCCTTCCTTGTGGCTCAGTCCTGAGGCTTCAGGTCAGGTGTGAGGCTTGAGGACCCTTAATGTGCAGGTGCCAGGACCCCAAATGCTGTCTGTATCCTGAGGCCTCTACCCTGTCCTCAGGCATCCTGGGAAGGTGAGTGGCTTGTGACCACCATTCATTATGGCACCGCTGCCAGTGTGACACTGCTGCCACCGAGTCGGGGGCAGAGGAGGAGGCTGGGTCCTGGCCCAGGTTCAGGGGGGCGTGGCCGGTGTGTTCAGCTTCATGGCAGCTGCCTCCTGGGCCTTCTGAAGCTTGTATTTCTGGATCTTCCGCTGGCGGTTATAGAGGTAAGCGGCTACACTCACAGTTCCTAAGATGACAATGGTTGTCACCAGGATGATGATAAGAATGTTGTTCTGGTGGTCTGTAGGGAAGACACAGAGGGTTGAGCTGGGCTCACTAACCCCTGCTCCGCCCAGCCCCAAACACCCGCACACTCACAGATCACGTTGATGACCACTTCTCGGGTGATCTCACCACGGGGGCTCCGGGCCTGACACAGGTAAGTGCCAGCAACCTCCCGCTTGACAGGTCTCAGGTCCCCGATGGGGAGCAAAGCATCATCCCCCTTCCGGTGACATTTCAGCTCAGGAACCGGGTTCCCCCAAGCTTGGCACTTCAGGGTCTGATGGGAGCCTTCCTCCCACGTCCAGTTTCCCGGACAATCCCTCTGGTCTAGTCGGGGACCATCTAAAGAAATACAGCAAGATAAAGGATGGGTGAGGGACCAGGACACCCTTTGCCACCTACAGCTGGAGGACTCAGGAATCCAGGGAGAGGGCTGGGGGGGCCCTCAGAGGGCAGGAGCTCATGGAGTCTTAGGGTAACCCCTAAGGATCATTGTCCAGTGGCCTCACTCACACAGGACGTGGAGCTCCCGGGTCTGGTTCTTTTGCAGCATGTGCCCAGCCACCTCCAGGGCAGCAGAGCAGGAGAAGCTGCGCCTGTTGTCGGCAGCGCTGGCATTTAGTTGGAACTGTGCCCTGGGTACTGCAAGCCCCGAAGGGAGCCCGCTCAGCGACACCACGACTCCAGCAGGGGCCTCACACTCCACAGTCACCGTAGTCCATTCTGAGACCTCTGGCTCACTCAGGGTCAGGTTGGGTGCCGGGAAGCCTGGGGACAGGCATACAGTGAGCACGACCCCTAGGACTGGTCCCACCCCGTGGAAGCCCCGCCCTGTCTGTCTTTACTTACTATAGAAGGTCACATTCTCCTGCCACCTCCGATTCTCGTCTCCCAGTGTCACCTCACACCATAGCTGCTGGGTACCCTCGTCTTCTGGGTTTGCTTTGACATTTGCCGTGGCCAAGAGGGAGTCCTTTTTGTACAGGACTGTGGAGTGCAGCCTCTCTTCTGCTAACGCCAGGTGGACTTGGGCCTCCGAAGCTGGGAACACCCCATCCAGAGTGCAGTCCACAGACCACTGTGTGCCCACTTCCACAATCGGGGGGGTAGCAAGGCGTGGGGGGGTCTCTGGCAGGACTGGAGAGAGAGGGTGGGTATGAACACAGGGGACAGGCAAGCTGAAGCCCTTTTCTGGGACATCCTCTTGCCAGAAGACTCTGGCCTGGGTCACCCCTATCCTGGCACACATGCTGGTTCCAGCCTTCTCAGAAGATCCTGCAGCTGGGGCACCCCATCCCAGACCACCCCACCCCAGTGGCCAAGTATATGCTCTTCCCAGAAGGCTTTGTAATCTAGGTCACCACCTTGGCGCCCCCACGACCAGAGGCCTCTCTCCCCCACACCCCAAGCAGGAACATCCCCTGAGCCCATCCTTGCTGGCAGCTCCCCAGGGCCTCACCAAAGGTTTGGAGCTGCCTGGGCGCCGAGCTGTTCTGGAACAATCCCAACCCTCGGTGCCTCAGGTCCAGGTCCGTGCGGCACGAGAAGTTGGCGAGGTGGTCCTCTCTGCCCACCGCCACCGTGAACGTGACCTCGGCTGGCTCCCCGACGGCCGGTTGCCGGCTCAGCTCCTCCTCCCCGCGGAGCAGCACCACCGTGAGGTTGGTCCGGGGCGCCCCGCCTGCCACCTGGCAGGTCATGGTGAGGTTCTCACCCACGGGCTGCCAGCGGGGTAGGGGTGCCAGCTCCACTCGCTCCGGGAACCCTGGGTGTTGAGGGGGCAAGGGTGGGGGGTGTGAGCTGGACAGCTGCCTGCTGCAGGGGGCGCTGGGGCGCCGGCTGCACCTGTTCCGGGAGCCCCGCCACTCTCCTCTCTTCACAAACACTCCCCAAACCACCTAAGCCAGACAGGAATGTTAAGAGCTTCAGGATAAACCCGTGGGAAGTCCCCAGGTGGCTGGGAAGGGGGCAAAACATTTCTTTATCCACTGCAGCATCTGAGAGTGAGAAGTGGAAAAGAAACTCAAAATCTATGGCCAGGAGTCCCGACAAATAAATCAGAAAATGTAAGCTTCCTTGTCCAGTAAAGATTTTTTTTTTTTTTAAAGTCCCCTGCTCCCCCTTCCTCTCACCTCCAGCACCAGCTGACATCTGCAGGTGACATAGCTACTCAACCTGTTTCCCTCCTATGCCCCACCCCCCAGGAGGCCTGTCAGCCCAGGAGGGTGGGGGTCTTTGCTTTGCAGAGCAGCTCTCTACATTTACAGAAAGAATAAGTCTGACCTGCCCACACAGATTCGAGGCCTTTCAGAAGCCCCCTTTAAAGGGAAAGAAGGGGCAGCTCGGTGGCTCAGCGGTTTAGTGCTGCTTTCAGCCCAGGGTGTGATCCTGGGGACCCGGGATCGAGTCCCGCGTCGGGCTCCCTGCATGGAGCCTGCTTCCCCCTCTACCTGTGTCTCTGCCTCTCTCTCTCTGTGTCTCTCATGAATGAATGAATAACATCTTAAAAAATATAAAGGGAAAGAAGTTCCTGAATGTGCCATGTGAACCCTGGAAATGTCAAAAAAAAAAAAAAAAAAAAAGGCAAGAATAACCCACAGGCACTCAAAATGAAACTCTGAATATCCCCTGAAAACACAACACGTGGGCTCAGGTTTTGCACGGCAGGGTCTCTGCTCCCAGTGAGGTAAGAAAATCTCAAGCCTGGGCTGCTGGTGAAAGTTGGGAAAGTCCACCATTCCTGTCCCAAGAGCCCCCACAGTGTCTCATGGCAAGGCTGTTAAGGTGTCCGGGGTCTGTGTTTGAGTCCTAGTTTTGGGGCCTTGGTGCCATGAGCTGTACGCGAGTGACTTCGCCTCTGGAATAGTTTTAGAAATCGAGCCTCCGTTTCCTGAGCTGTAAAATGGGTTATTGGAGGTAAGACTTGTATGGATCCATTTAAGAGGTAGAAAGAATGACTATAAATGGGCATGAGGTTTCTTTTTAGGGTGATGGAAATGTTCTAAGATTGTGATGATGCTTGTACAACTCTATAAATATGTTAAAATGTGTTGAATCGTACACTTCAAAGGGCAGACTTTGATGCTGTGTATATGACATCTCAGTAAAGCTGTTTGAAGAAATAAAAGGGTGAGAAACCCCTCAGACGTCCAGCGCTTACCTCTAAGCACCTGCTGCGAAAATGAGTTTGTAGAACTGCGGTAAACCTCAAACCTCGGCCTATCCCCACCCCCCAGGCCCAAAATGAAACTCACTTCTTTGAGCCCAGCTCTTTGCCTCTTAAGGCCAGACTGGGGGAGGAGGTCTGTCCTGCTGGTACCCTTCCCTGATCCCCAACCTTCGGTCCTGGTTACTTCACTCTTCAAATATTTGTCTGCCCTCCCTTCCTGTACCCAGCCACTGCCCACACATGTGGTCTGGACGACGTCCAGGCCAACTGCTGTCTGGCCTCCCATAAGATCAGCCTTCCACTATCGAGATCCCTGGCCTGCTCACACACCCTCCATGGCTCCCTATCACCCTGAGAGGGTCCCAGATCCTCGACCTGGCATTTGAGGTCCTGCCCACCTCAGCTCTAGCCACACCAATCTGCTGGTAATCAGCTCCTCCTAATGCCCCCCTCCCCTGCCCCCAGCATGTTTTCCCACTCAAACCTTTGTCTAGGCTGTTCCCTCTGTCCTGTGTGTCTATGGACTCCTACTCACCCTTGAGGCCCAGTTAGAGGTCACGTCCTAGAGGAGTTAACACCTTTATTCTTTCCAGAGAAAGCTCAGCCACCCTGGGGATCTTGCCTCATCTTTACACTGGGGGGGGGGCAAGGTCAAGCTAGATGGAGTGTCTCCTGGGGGACCCCCCTACTGCGTAACATCTGTTCCATTTGGCAGAGCTGGGAACTAAGGCAGAGTCTGGTATCCAGAGTCACAGGGAGAAATGTGGCAGAGACAGGACTCACACTCGGAGCACTGGGCTCTCCGCTATCAGGCCGAAATGGAGAAGTCCTTCGGGGAGGTTTGCCTGGGGTTTCACAGGCCACCCGGAATGTTTGGGGACTCCCCTCACCTGGCCAGGAGCTGCCCAAGCATGCTCTAAGTACAAGCAAAGCTGCTACTTTCCCAAAGGCTTCCTTTGCCCAGGCACCATGAAGGTGGAATGTCCTTTTTGCCTTCACAGCAAAATTATACCCATGCAAGGAGGTCTCAGGGGAAAGTCACTCAACAAGGCATGTCCCCCACAGTCACCCAGTTAGTTAGGGCCATGCAGGGATTGGAACCGGAGGCTGGCTAATCCCAAAACCAATCGACCAGCTCTTCCTTTTTTTTTTTCTTCCTTGTTTGCTTTGTTTTTTTTTCATCTGAACTTATTTATGGCTGATGGTGACAGTAAGTCTCACGGTGCAAAATGCCCAGAGTCAAAGAAGGCACATCGAGACGACTCACCCTCTGCCCTCTCCCAGAGCAGCCCTCCCTCAGCTTCTGTCCTCACGGCCAGCTAATATTGTCATTTCTTGCATTTCCTCCCACGACTCCTTCATGTGTCAACACTGGCACCCCTCACCCCACGGTGCTGCTCCTTAACACCCAGGATGGCATGCCACTCATTCTGGGCGTACCTCCCTTCTTCTCCTTGGAGTACACCCTTGGAGCTCATTCTTTTTTTTGGGACACAGTAGCTTCCTCATTCTATTTTATTTTATTTTATTTATCTTATTTTCTTATTTTTTCTTATTTTTGCATAGCTGCATACTATTCCATCACACCGTCAAACTACAGTTGGTCTCCCCAGCTCCCTGCACCTGAGTGGCTTGCAAACTTCTGCCCTTAATAAAACCACAGTGAAAAAGCACATCCTGCACCCCCCTCAGTACCCTCGTGGATGGGGACCCACGGAAGCCCGATTCCCAGGAGTGGGATTTCTATGTCAAAGCACGCACACGTACGTCATTTAGAGAACTGACACCCACTTCTCCGCTCAGGGTTACGCTTCCTGATCCTCCCACGCCGTCAGCAATGTCTCAGGACCGCCTGCTTCCCCACAGTCTTGCCAGCACAGCTGTTAGCAATTCTTTTGATTGTTGCCAATATGTGACAAAATGCCATCTCCGGGCTACTTTTAAATTGCCTCTCCTTTTAAAGAATCATATCTAGGGACGCCTGGGTGGCTCAGTGGTTGAGCGTCTGCCTTCGGCTCAGGTGGTGATCCTGGGGTCCTGGGGTTGAATCCCGCATCAGGCCCCTGCTTCTCCCTCTGCCCATGTCTTTCCCTTTCTCTCTCTGTCTCTCGTGAATAAATAAGTACCTTCTTTAAAAAAAATAAAGAATCACATCTATGCTCTGTCACACGTTTAAAGAGGCCTAGAGGGGGATCCCTGGGTGGCGCAGCGGTTTAGCGCCTGCCTTTGGCCCAGGGCGCGATCCTGGAGACCCGGGATCGAATCCCACGTCGGGCTCCCGGTGTATGGAGCCTGCTTCTCCCTCTGCCTATGTCTCTGCCTCTCTCGCTCTCTCTGTGTGTGACTATCATAAATAAATAAAAATTAAAAAAAATAAAAAAATAAAAAAATAAAAAAAAATAAAGAGGCCTAGAGGTGCTTGGGATGTACTGAATCTCTGTAATACGTGCTAAATGCACCCCAGAAAATTCCAGAAGGGCTTTCAAATGACAATGAGGCTTTCTCAAGACGGGCCCACCAGTTCTTAGGTGAGTCGGCTCTGGCCCCACCACCAAGCAACAAGGGCTGTCCCAGCCTGCAGGGACCCCCAGGTGCCCACCTCTGCCACCCAGCCTGCCTAATCCAGCCCCTGGACCCAGCCACTCACAGTATACGGTGAGGTGCATCGGAGCCATGGTCTGCTCATGACAGTTTGAGAAACATATCAGCTTGCTATCTTCTTGCACATCAGTCAGTTCAAAGAGCACCCAGTTGTCCCCAGAGGTCACTTCCTTCTTAGTCAACAGAGTCTCCAGGCCGAAGATGGAGGTCTGGTTGCATGAGGTACTACAGTTCACCTTCACAGAGCCTCCTCGGGGTATGATGGCTTCTGCTGGGTCCACGGACGTCTGGGCACCTCCAAGTCCTAGAACAAAAGATGGAAGAGGAGCCAGGCATTAGACACTGGGTTCATCAACTTATCACCGATCACCAGGTACTCAGCCCGTGCTGGGGGCAGGGCACAGAGCCTTAAGCAAGACAAAACTCTGCCTTTGGTGTGGGAGACAGAAAAATTCATAGGCAAACAAGATAATTAATAACTGATGTTAATATGAACTTTGACAAAAACAAAACAGGGTAACAGAACGGACAGTGCCTTGGCAACAGGATAACATGTGAGTGATGAGAAGGGGCTGGCCATTCAGAGAACAGAGAAATTAGTTCCAGGCATAAGGAACAAGTGCAAAAGCCCTGAGACAGGGTAGCTGGAACAGAGTGAGTGAGGGGGAAGAGCTGGGAGAAATGAGGTCAGGAAGACCATGTGGGCAGGACAGGCCATGCCAAGGACTTGTTCTTCATCTCCAGGGCCTTGGGAAGCCATGTAGGACTTCAGCAGAGGAGGAGAATGGAGTCAGAGTTCTTCTCCCTTCCAAGATGTGAGATAGAAGGGCGCTAGCCCTCCGGGAGGGGAGAGGTTCCAACTCAGCTGGCTCCCTACTCCCTCCGCCAAGTGGTCACCCCTCTCCAGGCCTCAATATCCCCATCTGTAAAGTGGATGAATACAGTCATCCCAGCCCCTGCTAATGCAACCGACTCATAGCACAGGGCACACAGTGAGGGGCTGCAGGGAAGAAGGGCAGCTGGAGTGGTTAGCTTCCTCAGACCCGGGGGCCTCCGAAGCTGAAAAAAAGTCTGTCTGGGCCCATCCCTTCTATCCGTCCTCCTAAGATTCCTGTCCACTGCTTTGGGTGGGGCGGAGGCCCGGGGAAATCAGCGGCTCTGTGAGTTCTCCAAAAGTAATGTGATGGTTCCCATTTCACAGAAACGGTAAGGCTGGGAGAGGGAAGGTGACTCACTTAAAAAGCAGTAGAATCCAGATATCCAGACAGCATCGGGACTAGAACCCTTTGTCCAGCTGGGAACCACAGGGGGCCCTTTTCTAGGACGGCGCTTCCCAGCACCCGGCCACCAGGAGTGACCCACCCTCTCCTTTGTCCCTTCCCTCTCGCCTGGAGTCAGTGGAGGGGTCCTGCTCTCAGCCTCTGGTCCCTGGGCAAGACAGCCCTGGAATTCCCCTGAGCAGAAGCAGTCCCGGACTTCCCCAGGGGCAGGGGATGGGGAACAGAATGTGCATGTGTTGGGGGGTGGGTGCTGTCCCCAGCCTACTCAGCCTGGCGCAGACCCACCCCTCTGCCGTCTGACCGTCCCGGAGCCAGACGGGGCGTCGAGCCACCACGCAACCTTGCCGGGGAGGCCGCTCTTGCGTTCTCCTTTCTACAGCTGAGAAACTGAGGCTCTGGGAGGCTCAACGCCGAGCTTGAGGCCACCGAGCGAGGCGCGACGCAGGGCCTGGATCCGAACCCACCGCCGCTGGCCCGCAGCGGCCCGTAAACCGCTCCCTGAGTGCGATCCCGGCTTCTCCCGCGCCGGCCCGGACTCGGTCCTCCCGGTGCGCCCAGGGCGCAGCCTGGACCCCGGGAGTCGGCGCGACGGCAGCCCCCCCCGCGACTCACCTGGGAGCAGAGCCCCGAGGAGGGCCAGGAGCGCGGGCAGCGCGGGCGCGGCGGGGCCGGGAGCCATCGCGGGCGGGCGGAGGCGGGCGGCGCGGTCTGCGCTCCCGGCGCGCGCGGGACCTTTTATAGTGGCCCGGCTGGGGGGGACAGGGGGCGGGGCCGCTTTCCCGGAAACCTCGCGGCTTCCCCTCCGGAAGGAGGGCTCTGGCGTTTCCGGACGGAGAGGGTTGGGGGCCCAGGTCGTGTGGTACCCCTAGCCGGCCGCTCGAGGGTTGGAATTTCCGAATTGAAGCAACGAGGGCCGCGGCTGCCAGCGCGCCCCGGGGACAGCTCCCGGCGCTGGGGCTCGCGTCGGGGCCGGGCTGCCCGGGGTTCTGCGTTGACGCGGCGCTAAGAGCTTTACTGAGGGCCGCAGACTCACCCTGGACGGTAGGGCCAGTGGCTGTGCCCGTTCCACAGAGCGGTAAACTGAGGCTCCGAGGTGCGAGGGGCCAAGTGTGACGCCCCGCCGCACGCAGGCCTCTTTAGCCCAGTGGAGGGGCCCCGGCTTGGGCGCGGGCCCAGGAATCCCGTCTGGGCGGTCTCGATCAGGGGTGCCCCTCCCCAAGGGACACGGCCCCCGCCGCATCAGCTGATTTCCCCGAGAAGCGGCAGGAACAGGCCCGGGCGTATTCTGGCGGCCGCGAGCCCTGGGGGTGAGGACTAGCCGCGTCATCACGTCCGGGGCCCTGCAGCCCCCTCCGATGGGTGCTTCCACCCCCGCGGCCTCGCTTCCCCTTTTGGTCTCCGCTGCGGGGCGTCTTGACCGCTTCCAGAAAAAGGAAGGAAGCCGCGTGGTCCCGACGCGCGGAGTCCACGGGCTCCTCGGGGGGACGCAGGCAGCAGACCTGAAATGCAGACGGGGCGCTCGGACCCTTGCCTGCCGCAGGGAAACAGCTCCCGGGCCCCGCTGGGGCGGGGAGAGGAGGCCGGCAAACCCCCAGCGCGGCGCGCGGCTGGGGAACCCGGAGCCCGGGCGCCCGCGCTGCCCGCGTGCGGAGCCCTGCGCCCGCCCCGTCCGCCTGCGCGCGCCCCGCCCCTGGCCTTGGCACCTGCCGCCTCGAGGCCGGGGGCCCTGGGGTCTCCCACGCCGGGCCGCGCCGCCTAAGGCTTCCTGTTGTGGGGCGCGCGCCGCGTCGCCATGGAGACCTCCGCGGGGCCAGGGAGGTCGCGCAGCAGAAGGGGAAGGGAGGGGGCCCCGGGACGTTCGGGCCCTTCCTCCGGAGGATGGGCTGCGAGTCACTGGACAGCCAGGAACGCGTCCCTCCCCCCGCCCCGATCGTTCCTAAGGAATTTCCACGGGGATCTTTCTCCGCGGGGTGTGGCGGGTGCTGAATTCCCGCCCGGGACTACTTGGGCAGCGCTGCGCCTCGACGGGCCTGGGAAAATCCTGTGCGGGGTGGGGTCGGGGAGTATTTTCCGGGGGATTTTTCTCGGCCTCTCCTCGGTGGGTCCCTGGACCCCGGGCCGAAGTGCGCGGGCCTCGAGCTCCTCCGCGCGGCCCAAGTCTTCCTTGCAGCCAGAAAAGGGGCCAATCTCTCTCCTCTCTCCCTACCTGCTGTGCAGTGTTTTACTGAGCGCCTGCTGTATACCAGGAATCCTTCCAGGTGTGCTAGCGACACAACAAGGATCAGAAAAGACAAAAATTGGGGCGCCTGGGTGGCTCAGTGGTTGAGCCTCTGCTTTTGGCTCAGGTCGTGATCCCGGGGGTCCCGGTATCGAGTCCCGCATCAGGCTCCCAGGGGGGAGCCTGCTTCTCCCTCTGCCTGTGTCTCTGTCTCTCTCTGTGTGTCTCTCATGAATAAGTAAATAAAATCTTAAAAAAAAAAAGAAGAGACAAAAATTTCGCCATTGTGCAGAGATGGTTTTATAAGGTGGGGGCGTGGGGACAGACAAGAAGCAAAAATAAAATATATGGGGTGTTAGCTTGTGATTAGTGCTGAGGAGAAATAAAACGAGAGGGAATAGGCAATGTGAGGGTTGATGAAGTTTTAAGTAGAGTACTCTGAGAAAGACTGAGGAGGTGACAGTTAAGCAAAGACCACAGGAGGTGAGAAGGGTGCTGTGACAGTATCCAGGAGGGAGTATACCAGACAGTACTGAATGTGCAAAGGCCCTGAGGTACAGAGAGCCAGGAGGCCAGTGTGGCTGGAGTGAAGTAAGGAAGGGACGAGGAAAGGAGGGCAGGGAGGAGGTGGTGCAGGGGACCTTTGTCAGCCTGCAGGGAACTTTGGCTTTTCCTCCCAGTGAAGTGGGAGTCATGGAGAGTTCTGAGTAGAGGAGGGACAGCCCTGACTCCAATGTTTACAGGCACCTCCCTGTGACTGCAGGATCTATGTTCTGGGAGCAGGGAAGACAGTGTGGAAGCTGGGAGGCGGGAGAGGAGATGGTCCTTCTGAGTAACGATGGGGCCTCCCCTGGGCAGTGGCCCTGGAGAAGTGGTCAGATTTGGCTTCCGTTTCGGTGGCAGGGTCAACTGCACTTGCTGGGACATAAGGACAGAATACTCAAGGAGGGCTTGTTGGTCTTGATATGAGCCCCTGGAGGGATGGAGAGACATTTCCTGAGACGAAGATGGGGTGGTAATGGGGGACAGGTTGCCAAGAGGAGCATCCATCTCCTGGTCTTACCCTCCCTTTGTGTTTCCTTGAGGAAAAGGAAAACAGATCCTTCTCAAGCCTTCACTGAAGTTGCCAGGAAGGGCAGGGCTTCCTCCAGGGTGCCAGGCAGTCTCGGGCAGGCCAATCAATGGTCACTGCAGGCCAGAGGCTGTGGACACAGAGCAGAAGTATCCACACCTCACTCTGTGGCATTGGGCCTGCCCTCTCTTCAGTCTGCGCTCTGGCGTGGCCACATGGCCCATCCTGACTGCTTCTTTTGTCTCTGAGCATTCTGAACATGCTGTTCCCCTGGCCCAGAATTTCTTTCCTACCATTTTTACAAAAGGCTCTTAGAGCATCTCATCCACAAACTTCTAACAGGATTAGGAGCAGACTGGGATTTGAATCCAGGCTCTGAAACTCACCGGCTATTTTCGTGTAAATTCTCCTCCAAAAGTAACCCCCGAAACAAAACTTGGTATTCAGGCAGTTTATCTGGGAGGCGATCTCAAGAAACACCTGGGATGGAAGGAGTCAGGAAAGGTGTGCATGAGTGGAGTTACCTTTGGGGTCACTGAGGTTCAGTCTAATGCCAGGCACAGGATTGGCATAGGTAGACTCTGCTCCAGGAATCTTAGCTCCCTCTAGTTCATTACTTCATTTATTTATACTTACTTATTTGAAATTTTTTTAAAGATTTTATTTATTTATTCATGAGAGACATAGAGAAAGAGGCAGAGATACAGGCAGAGGGAGAAGCAGGCTCCCTGTAGGAAGCCTGATGTGGGACTCAATCCCGGAACCCCGGGATCACACTCGGAGCAAAGGCAGACGCTCAACTCCTGAGCCACCCAGGAGTCCCTTTTTTAGTTATTTTTTTTATTTTTTTAAGTAGGCTCCACACCTAGTGTGGAGACCAACACGGGGCTTGAACTCAAAACGGTGAGATCAAGACTGGAGCTGAGATCAAGAGTCGAATGCTAGAACGCCTGGGTGGCTCAGTGGTTGAACATCTCCCTTTGACTCAGGTCATGATCCTGGAGTCCGGGGATCAAGTGCCCCATCGAGCTCCCTGGATGGAGCCTGCTGCTCCCTCTGCCTGTATCTCTGCCTCTCTCTTTCTGTGTCTCTCATGAATAAATAAATAAAATCTTAAAAAGAATCAAATGCTTAACCAACTGAGCCACACAGGTGTTCCAAACTTACCTTTTTTTTTTTTAATGGCCAAATGGCATTCCATTGTGTGTATATATATCCATTCCACTAATGGACAGTTAGGTTGTTTCTCTGTCTTGAGTATTGTAAATAATGCTGCGGTACCATGGAGGTGTAGACGCCTTTTCAAGATACTGACTTTGTTTCCTTCAGATAAATATCCAGAGGTTGGGCCACATTTATATATATATAAATGTTTAATTGAGACAAATTCACGTAATGTAAAATTTACATTTTTGCCTTTTTACATTTTTCTAGTATGTTCACAATCTTGCACCCATCACCGCTATTCGATTCTGGAATATTTCCATCACCCTCCCCAGAAACCTGGTACCCCCCTCCAATCCCCTTGGGCCCTGGCAACCACTGATAAACTGTCTTCATGGCTTTGCATATTCTGGACATTTCCTGTAAATGGAATCCCACACTCTGGCCTTTTGTGTCTGGCTTCTTTCCCTTAGCATAATGTTCAAAATGTTTAGCATAAAGGTTCATCCATGTTGTAGCAACTCTCAGTACTTTTTCCTTTTTATGGCCAAATAATATTCCACTGCAATGGTATATCACATTTTGTTGATCCATTCATCAACTGACAGTCATGTGAGTCATTTGCCACCTTTTGGCTATCGTGAATAATGCCGCCATGAACACTGGCATACAAATATCTGCTCCAGTCCCTGTTTTCAATTATTTTTGGCATGCCTCATTTTTTTTAATAGAAGGATACTAATCCATTGCATGTAGATATGACATTTTGTCGAT
This sequence comes from Canis lupus baileyi, assembly GCF_048164855.1. Classification (NCBI taxonomy): domain Eukaryota; kingdom Metazoa; phylum Chordata; class Mammalia; order Carnivora; family Canidae; genus Canis; species Canis lupus. Next base: position 52,488,601 of record NC_132856.1, read on the forward strand.
CCGTCCATCAGTTGATGGACATCTGGGTTGTTTCTCTCTTTTTGGCTGTCGTGAATCATCTTGCTCTGTGCATTCACGTCCAAGCTTTGGCATGAACATTTTTTTCAGTTCTTTTGGGAATACACTCAGAAGTGCAATTGCTGGGTCATATGGTAATTCCAGGTGGAACTTTCAAAGGAAAAGTGGACTGTTTTGGAGGAACAGCAGCTGTACCTTTTGACATTCTCACCAGCAATGCGCCAACATTCAAGACTTCCGATATCTCCACATCCTCGTCAATACCAATTTTCTGTTTTATTATTATTCCTGTTATTGCCATCCTAGTGGGTGGTGTGCCATTGTGGTTCCCCAGTCCTTCTGATCTGTCTAGCAGATGAGCCCAGGATGGTCCTGCAGCATTGGCAGCTGGTGGGGGCTGTGTGTGAGACAGCAGGTGTCAAGGATGCTGAGAGCCGCGGCCATGAGCCAGACACTTCTCGCAGGTGGCGTCTTAATGGCCTCAGCTGTAGAATGGGATGGTGACACACACCTCCAAGGCTGGGTGTGAGATTCCACTAACATAGTGGGTGTGCGGGGCTTGGCAAGCGCAGAGCGAGGGCAGGCAGGAATCGTCGTTCTCACTATTTGTCCTGTTTCTCAGGACCCAGCTCTGAGAATACCCCCCTCAAATTTCCCAGGCAGAAATACATGCTTCCTACAGATCTGGTTCATCCTGACATCACAGTTCATCCTAGCAACCCTGCGGGGGAGGGGTGGGTAAAGCAATCCAGGTTGTTTACGTGCCAGGCGAAACACGAGTCTGCTTCTCCTTCCATCCCCTTATTCTGTGGTGGAATCTCGCCCCACCCCTTGCTGAGAATTGCGCGCAGGACTCGGCCGAAGTCAGTATCACACTCAGATCTCTGACCTTGACTTGATGTTGAATGAAAGCCCTGGGTCAGACCCTGCCTGGCTGGAGGCCTCAGTGAGGAAGAAGGGCCTGGTCCCTCTGCTTGACCTTTCTATCTGCGTCGCCCATCTCACTAGCCTTTGGGTCCCTCCTGCCCACGTGCAGGAAGGAGAGGATGGGGGACAGGGCAGTTTTTCCTGGGCTGGTGGCTTTGCCCTCTTGGATGGCCTGGCAGTGTGTTCAAGTGGCACCCCTGGTGGATTTGGGGGGTATATGGGGGACTCTGAGGCTTTCTTTCCTAGAGACCCCTTTGCCAGAGTGGGGGCATCATTGGTCTGGGTTGGGACTCTTGTCTCAGCTCCACCCAGGGGGCCTCCATGCTGACCACCAAGAAGCAGACACCCTGGCTCCACCATCAGAGCCACCTGCCTCTCGCCCCCCACCCCCCACCCCGCCCTGTTCTCTGGGAGTCTGATCCCAGTCCTATTAAGATTTTAATAAAATCTTAAAAAACATAAAAACTAAGGTTTATTATAGAGAATTTCAAACACAGACAATAGCAGAGGATACATGATGAAGCCACATGTGCCAGCTTCCACAGGTCTGATGGCTGATTTTTTTTTTAATTTTTATTTATGATAGTCACACAGAGAGAGAGAGAGAGAGGCAGAGACACAGGCAGAGGGAGAAGCAGGCTCCATGCACCGGGAGCCCGACGTGGGATTCGATCTGGGTCTCCAGGATCGCGCCCTGGGCCAAAGGCAGGCGCCAAACCGTTGCACCACCCAGGGATCCCTATGCTTTTTTTTTTTTTTTAATGATTTTTTTAAAGATTTTATCTATTTATTTGAGAGAGAGAGAGAGAGAGAGAGAGAGAGAGAGAGAAAGGGAGTATGAGTGAGCAGTAGAGTCAGAGGGAGAAGCAGACTCCCTGATCAGCAGGGAGCCTGATGTGGGACTCGATTCCAGGACCCTAGGATCAGGACCTGAGTCAAAGGCAGACACTTAACCAGCCAAGCGCCCCAGGCACCCCTCTCACAGCTGATTCTTTTTCCAGATCTCACCTTACACCGCGTCATGGGATCAACTGTTGCTCTTCCCAGCAAGAGAAAAAAAAAAGTGCTAACCCTAGTAGTTGTAAATGAGTAAGATGAAGTTATCCGGGCAAGGGCTAACCCAATATGACCCGTGTCCTTATAAAAAGGGGAAATCTGGACACAGGCACATACCCAGGAACATGGCCATTCGAAGGTGAGGGAAGACCTTGGGTGATTACGAGCCAAGTAATGCCAAGGATTGCCAGCAAACCACCAGAAGCCAGGGGAGAGGGATGGGACGTCTCCGTCAGAGCCTCAGAAGGAACCAACTCGCCGACACCTTGATCTCGGATTTCTAGCTTCTTGAACCGTGAGACAATGCATTTCTGTTCTTTTAGCGCCCCAGCCAGTGGTACTCGGTTAAGGCAGCCCTAGGAAACTAATACACACACTGCCTCCTGATTATTTGGAAGCACATTCTAGTTATCAGATCTTTAAAAAAAATTTTTATTTATTCAAGACAAAGAGAGAGGCAGAGACACAGGCAGAGGGAGAAGCAGGCTCCATGCAGGGAGCCCAATGTGGGACTTGATTCCGGGACTCCGGGATCACGCCCTGAGCTGAAGACAGATGCTCAACTGCTGAGCCACCCAGGCGTCCCAGATCTTTTCTTAAGACTTATTTTTATCTTTTTCTTTTTAAGATTTTTTTTTTGTGTGTGAGAGAGATGGAGAGAGCCGTGTGCATGAGCGGGGGGAGGGGCGGAGGGAGAGAGAGAAGCAGGCTCCCCGCTGAGCAGGGGTGCTTGATCCCAGGACCCGGGGATCATGACTGGAGCCAAAGGCAGATGCTTAACCCATTGAGCCACCCAGATGCCCTAAAGATTTGAGAGACAGAGAGAGCCCGAATGGGGGGGAAGAGCAGGAGGGGGACTCTCCAGCAGCCTCCCGGCTGGGCGCAGAGCTGTGGGGGGAGGGGGCTCAACCCCATGACCTTGAGATCACGACCTGAGCCAAAACTGAGTCAGATGCTCAACCAACTGAGCCCTCCAGGTGCCCTCAGATCATTTTTTTCCTAATGCTTTTTTGCGTCCTTAGTCTGGCTGAGGGTTTCCAGGACGGTGGAGCAGGTTCTGACACATTTCTTTGGAAAGTCTGGCGGCGAGGGCGGTGTTGGGCTTGGTTTCCCGTCCGCCGTGAAGTGGACCACTAAGCAGCGGTACTCGGAGCCAAACCTAGACTGGTGTGGGCGCCGTCAGAACAGCTGGGTCTCACTCGTGTCCGTGGGGCCGGTGAGAGGCACAAGCGAGACTGGGACATTTGGCTTCAGCCCCAGCCCCATTTCCTACCTACCCTCTGCTCCCCTTCTTACTACTGGCTCCAAATGGCTTTTTTACTTAGTTGAATCTGGTGCTTTAAGGATATCTTTGAGGATTTTCAAAGAATGTGTTGCAAGCTCTGAAGGCACTCCCTGGAGACGCATTCCAGAGATGTTTCTGTCAAGGAAGGGGCAGCCTAGCCATGGGTGGTCACTGTGGCTGCCTGGCCTGGCTGGGCCTACACATGCAGATGTCAGGTCTGGATGACTTTAAAGAAACTGACTGCATTATAATCTGAGTTATGACTATTACCGAAAAAAATGAACATGGTGAGCAAACATCAGCAGACTTAAGAATGAGGATACCCGGGCAGCCTGGGTGGCTCAGTGGTTTAGCGCCGCCTTCAGCCCAGAGCCTGATCCTGGAGACCGGGGATCGAGTCCCACATCAGGCTCCCTGCATGGAGCCTGCTTCTCCCTTTGCCTGTGCCTGTGCCTCTCCCTCTCTGTGTCTCTCATGAATAAATAAATAAAAAATCTTAAAAAAAAATGAGGATATCCAGGTAGGTGCTTTTACAAATGTGTTTATTTCCTCGTGTATTGACGTAGCTTCACACTCTGCTTAGGGGAAAATCATGGTGAAAGCCCAGGCTTACACTTCCTATTTGTAGAATCAAACCCACTGCTTGGCCTGAAGGACCATAATCAAGGGCACCCGAGACACCATCAGGGAGGTGAATTCTCGGTGACAGGGCTTGGGAATGGGTTCCTAGGGACAGCAGTGCCCACACTCCTCTGCACACTACTGGAGTTGGACTCATCCTGGGAAAGCTGATGGTGGGGTCATTGCTATAAACAGCCCTGAGGTTGTCCCTTGAGAGAGGTACCCAGAAGCACCTAGCACTGAGGAGAGCTGGACTTGCCAAGTAGAAGTATTTACAAAATGGGAATGAGCTGTTCTGTTTCTCTTCCTTGATTAAAAAATAAAATCTATCTTCAAAATTTAAGAGAAAATTGGGGCCAGAGTTCAGTCCAGCTTTCTTGCTGCGTTGCCCCTTCCTGGTAGTGATGCCTGCCTGGCTACTGTGTGTTGTGGAATTCGCTTCCTGTTGGGATGAGTGGGTTGCGTGGGCACATGGTTCCCAAGCCTGCCAGGGGCTCAGGCTGGCTCACAGCAGGCACCTGGCATGGAGTGGTCCAGGAAGAGGGTGCCTGATGGGCCCCAGAGTGCACAGGATCCGGGTTCAGGGGAAGTCGCGGTAGGGTAGGCGGAAGGGGTAGAGGGGTGTGTAGCGCGAGTCATGCCAGAGCAGCTTCTCCTCCAGGAAGGCCAAGGTCTGCAGGGTCAGAACCAGGGTCTGGTGTTTGAGCATGCTGTACACGTTCAGGCCTGGGGGTGGGGGTAGAGAAGCAGTCCAGGCTGGGCTGCCTACCACATCTGGAGCCCCCTTTCCTCCTGGAGGGAGCAAACCCCTCCCCACATTCCCCTCCTATAGAGACACATGGCCTGGCATGGGGTCCCAGATCTTGCAGGCTAGGTTCAAACCTGGGCTCAGCTGCTCACTGACGGCAAGACCCTGGGCAAGCGACTACCCTCCAGTCAGCCGCAGATGGAGAGCCTCCTGTGAGCCTGGCTCTGCCCTGCGCTGCGGCTGTGATTCCCACCTCACACTCCAGTGGGACAGACACACCGGAAGGAGAGGATGGGGCAAGTTGTGCAGGATCTTGTGGGCCTCAGGAGTATTTGGGCTTTGAAAAGAGGGAAGTGGGAACCCCCCAGGCTGTGGGCAGAGGGGAGCGCTGGGGCTCCGGGGCTCACAGGCGCCCTCTGGTGGCCGTGGTGGGGACAACAGGCTGCAGAAGAGAACAGGAACCCCGGGACAGGGCCGCCAAGGAGAGGGGGGCGCTGGGGGGTACAACAGGTGGAATTCCGAGTACTTATAGGACAAGGTGCTCCTGAGAACCCCAGGTGCAGCTGTCGGAGAAGCAGCCAGTCACGCAGTCAGGAGAGAGAGCCTTAGGGATGAATCAATGTGGTGATGGCTGAGACCTGGCCCAGCCAGACAGGACCCCACAGCTCCGCCTGTCTGAGCGAGGAGCCAGATGAGGATAGTTGGCAGCCCGCGCAATCACTCCGTGCCCAGCACCGAGACCAGAGGTCGCACAAAGCCTTTAAGGATGGCATTTCCCGATGCCCTGTTCGGCCAAGCTGAGGGCTGGGTTGATGAGGGCACAGAGTGGCAGGTGTACAACTGGAACTGGCCCGTGGGCTGTTGGGGACCTGGGGAGAAGCGGGGCCCTCTGCTCACCGACAGCTGGGATTAGGTTGAAGGTCTTGAGCCCAGTGGTGGCTGCCACGATGTTCTGAGGCATGTTCTCGTATGCTCTGAAACCGAGGCCAGGAGGGGAATGCTGCAGCTGCAGAGGCCAGGGCCTGGCACCCAGCACCCCCACCCCTGCTCTGTCCCGCACCCTCACAGGTCCACAAGGAGCACAGAGTCACCCCAGTGGCGGTAGCGGGCCAGTTCTGTCAGGTACTGGGGGTCCGAGGTCGGCAGCTCCAGGGAGTCTACAATGTGCAGGTCATCCTATTGGGAAGAAAGGGCAGTCTGAGCCCGTGAAGGCCTCCCGGGAGCCGCCTGAATTCTCCAGCCCCCACAGCCCAGGCCCCAGGACCCCAGCAGCTCCTGGTGGGATCAGGGCTGTACCTGGGCCAGCTTGACCGTCAGCGCCACCTTGAGGCCCTGCACCCGCACTTTCATGGGCAGCATATAGTAGTAGCTGGTGGGGCCGCGGGGGCCGTGGGCAATGCCTCCTGCAGAGACAGAGGTGTGAACAGGTAAAGACCCCAGCTGGGCATAGAGGTCAGAAATTTGTCACAGTGGCTGGTGTAGAGAGGCACCAAACAGAATCAGCAAAGAGGTAGGGCCTCAGGTCCAGCATCACCTGCAATAGATGACTTTGCCTCACTGAGCCTGTTTTCTCAGCTGTCAAACCCTGAGTGAGGACCATCTACCTATTGTGTCCATCCTCTGCTGGGCCCTGGGGGTGCAACACAGAACAAGATGAATGCCCTCATGTCATTCGTATTCAGACACAGGAACCAGGGAATGAGGGCTGTCTTCTTGGGGGCAGCACAGCCAAAGGAGGTCAGGGAGGGCTTCCTGGAAGAGGCACAGGCCAAACACATCCTAAGGATGGAAAGAGTCAGCCAGGCAAATGGGAGAGGTGTCTGGTCAGAGAGGATGTAGAGGAACAGGTGGGGGGTGCGGCCTGTAGGCTCCACTGCCTGGAAGGCCAAGGTAAGGAGCTCAGACTTCCCAAAAAGGTGGGGAGCTGGGCGGTTTAGGAAAAGCAGGAAGTCTGGTCCAGGAGAGTTGAGACAGGAGTCAGGGTCAAAAGGGGCTGTGGCCACACAGAGAGAGCGCCTGGGGGGTTCAGTCAGTTAAGCATCTGCCTTCGGCTCAGGCCGTGATCCCAGGGTCCTGGGATTGAGCCCCGCATTGGGCTCCCAGCTCAGCAGGTGGCCTGCTTCTTCCTCTTCCTCTGCCATTCCCCCTGCTTGTTGTCTCTCTTCTCTCAACTAAAGAAAATATTTTTTAAAAAGGGGTGGGGATGGGGGAGTGCAGGCTAGAGCCAGGGCTGGTGGGGGCTGGGAAAGTAGACAACTTTCTGACTCGCACATGGCCAGTGAGGTCTCTGGGCTTGAGTCCTGCTGCCCCTGCCCAAGTAGAAGGAATGGGACTGACGAGGCATCACAACAGACGTAGGTGTGTATGTGCGATTAAACACCCAGACGCCCCCCACTCACCTCCTCGCCAGATGGGGGAACGGATGCTGCCATGCCTAGAGCGCCCACTGCCTTTCTGTGGCCAAGGCTTCCGGCCTCCACCCTGCACCTCCGCCCTGGTCTTGGTCTTGGCGTAGCTCTGCAGGTGCAAAGGCAGGAGACGGTCAGGTTCCCGAGGCAGACATGGTCACGGCCGAAAGGCCCCAGGCCTGGGAACCCTTGCCACTGGGGAGCCTGACAAGAGGCACAGAGATTAGGGCTCCATCGGGACAAGCACACAGCACTTGGGGAGGGAGAGAAGGCTGAAGAAATCGAGAGTTCCCTCGTTCACTCACAGCCTCAGAAAGGCAGGGGCGCTGCTGCCTGGCACACAGTAGGCACTCAGTATTTTTTGAGTGATTTTCATACGGTGGCGACTGAAAGGAAGGTGTGGCATGGGGAAACGTGTGTAGAGAGTGAAGAAAATCAGGGACAGGTGGGGACGTGACGAGGGACTTCCAATGTCAGGCTGAAGACTTCGTTCCTAGCACCATGGTGAGCCAGGGAGGGTGTGAGCAGGGGGAGGACTCCCTGGACGTGAGGTAAGCAGATGGAAAGCAAAAGAGACATGACCGATACTGGCTTCTTCAATGCACTTGGCAAAAAATCCAAACTACTCACCACTGTTCCTGCTGATCTGTGTGGCCATACCTGGCTCCCTGTCGTCCCTGCTGCAGGACCTTTGCATGTGCTATTCCCATTACCTCTACCCTCACGCCACTATCCCCTTTACCTAAGTCAGCACCTCCTACACACCTGAGGATAACTATCCCCTTTCCTGGCACAACTTCCCTCATCATATTTTTACAGGCATGACTACTTGATTCATGTTCAGCTAACTAGACTCTGAACTTCAAGAAGGGCAGGGATCTTGCCGGTCTTGTCCACAGCACAATGCCTAATGAACACCTGGCAAATCACCCATCAGTGAATAGTTCAGAAGAGAGAAGATAAGGCCTGAGGCTAGCAGTCCAGGGAAGACAAACTGAGGAGCCCTCCCTGCCTCCTTCCACCAACGTCACCCAATTCGGGCACTCACAATTCTCTTAAAGTTCCTCTGCCAGATGGCAACCTGGTGCAAGATATCCAACCTATGGAGAAAGAAGAGGACGTGAAAGGCCTACCTCCAGTTAAAGCCCTTCCCACCGCACCACATGAAAACAGGGGCTCCCCCATTCTTGTTCCAGGGCCCTATGTGATCTGCCCCTGCCCCTCGCTGCCCCATCTCATACCACCTCCAGTCCCATTCCATTTCCATTCTGTGAAATGCCTTTGTGCTCACTGTTCCCTCTGCCCGAAATGCTCTTCCCCTGGCTGGTTCCTTCTCAGCCCAAACAACAACTCCGAGAGGAGCCTCCTTGCTAAGACGATAGCCACTTCATCCTCCTTCTCACAGTATCTTACTCTCTTTCTATTCTTACAACTTACTTATTGCCACCTCCTTTATGGACTGGTTTGCTTCTCTAGCCCTGCAGTATCCCATTCAGTAGACATTGGCCACACATGTGGCTACTGAACAACTGAAATGTGGCCAGTGTTACATGTTGAAATGACAATATTTTAGATATATCAGTTTAAATAAAATAGATTGTTTCTTCCTATTTTTCTTTAAATGTGGCTACTAGCAAAATTTAAATTATACACGTGATTCACATTATGTGGCTATGTTGGACATGACTCCAGGGTAGCTTGCCAGGGGTTGGCAAACTGCTATGGCTAGTAGGCCAAATCTGGCCTGCTGCCTGTATCTGTAAATATGTTTTACTGGAACACAGCCATGCTTCTGCTTACAAACTGTCTATAGCTGCTATTGCACTACATCAGCAGAGATGAGGAGTTGCCATGGCTACATTATACCCTGCAAAGCCGCAAATATTTACTATCCGGCCCTTTACAGAAAAAGCTTGCAGACCCTCGCTCTTAACTATAAGCAACATCAGCAACCTTGGTGCTCACTCACTGCTGTAGTCCCAACACCTAGAATGGAATTTGGCACATAGCAGATGCTTTTTAAGTATTTACCAAATACACAAAATATGTTGTTTTTAATTTATTTTGTCATCCTGCACTAGATTGGGACTCTGTATATGTTGTCTTTAATTTTTTTTGAAAGATTTTATTTATTTATTCATGAGAGACACAGAGAGAGGCAGAGACACAGGCAGAGGGAGAAGCAGGCTCCATGCAGGGAGCCCGACATGGGACTCGATCCCGGGACTCCAGGATCACACCCTGAGCTGAAGGCAGCGCTAAACCACTGAGCCACCCAGGGATCCTGTCTTTAATTTCTTTTGTCACTCCACTAGATTGAGACTCTGTAAAAGCAGGGGACTAATGAGAGGGCTACTGAGTAGTGATAGTAATGAACTAACAGCACTTATTAAGTGCCAGATACAATGCACTTGAGGGGCATCATATGCCTTGGCAAGCGAGCAATAAGCCAGCCCAAGGAGTTGGCCCACATAAGGTTGAGATCCTGGCTCTAAAGCTTAGAAGCTGTGTGACTTTGAGCAAATTCCTTAACCTGTCTGTGCTCAGTTTCTTTTCTTTTCTCTTCTTTTTTTTTTTAAATTTATTTATTTATTCACGAGAGACATACAGAGAGAGGCAGAGACACAGGCACAGGGAGAAGCAGGCTCCATGCAGGGAGCCCAATGCAGGACTACATCCGAGGACCCTGGGACCACCACCTGAGCCAAAGGTAGATGCTCAACCGCTGAACCACCCAGGTGCCCTGTGCGGAGTTTCTTTATCTACAAAGCAAAGCAAAACAAACAAACAAACAAACAAACAACCCCCCGCAACCCTGGATCCTATCCTAGGGTTGCCATAAGGATCTACTTAACCAAAATGTAAATAGGCTATGCTAGGCACTCAGTAAGGGCTTAACCATTGTAAGTGCTTATTTTCGCAAAACCCGGTAACAGCAATCATAATCAACATATCTACAGAATCAATCACGTGCCACAATTAACTCATGTCACCATCACAGCAACCTCTTGAGGTTTGACACAATGGGGGACACTGGAACACAAGAAGAGGGAAGGCAGGATTTGAACTCAGTCACTCAGGCTCCAGAGTTCTGCGTCCTTAACTCTTGGGGGACCTCAACCTCACACAACTCTGCAGGAGGGAAAACCATCATCCCCGTTTGGCAGGTGGAGAAAGTGAGGCTCAAGCCCAGGTCATCCTGATCCCTGAAGCCCCGCTTCTCGTCCCTCCGGCACTCGGTTCACCGTTTCACTCCCACTCACCTGGGCGCTGTGGAGAAAACTTCGGGGTGCAGCTCGGCCAGACCCACGCGCTCCTGCTCGTAGCCCCGAAGGGACTCCACCCAGGCCTGCACCGGACGCCGGGGCGCCGGTACCGGGAGCTCGCACCTGCGCAGCACGGGCTCCTGGGGACCTGAAGCGATTGGGAGGTCGTCGGTCAGGGCCGCGCGTCTGGGCTCCCGGTCGCCGTCCCTCCTAGGGCGACCCCGGCAGCCTCACCCGCGCTCCCTACGGCCTCCGGCTTGGCCGCCTGCGGCACCGCCTCTTCCGCCACCGCGTTCAAGCCCTGTAAACGGCGGCCGAGAGTGAGCGTCGACCCCCGGAACCGCCAACCTTTGTCCTCAGACCCCGTCCCCAGCCTCCGGCCTCACCCGGCAGCCCGTGGGCCGGCGCCAGGCCCGCGCCGCGGCCCGGACTAGCCGCAGCATCGTCGCGCAGCTCCCCACGCGGAGAGGTCACGGCTGCCTCGGGCTGCGCGCGTCGCCTAGCGATGACATCACGCCCGCGACACCGCCCACCCCGTTCGGATCCGCGCGGGAAAGCTGAGCGTGCGAGAGCGAAGACGGCGGGGCCTGGCCCAGGGTGCCCCCATCTCCGCCCAAGACTAACAACCTCCAGCCCCCGACCCTCACGCCTGGCCGCAGGGACCCTCAGCAGCACCTGGAAACGCGACCTCGCAGCAAAAAGGCGCGCTCCTAGCGTAGGCCCCGCGTTTCTTGGGCCCCGCCCCCGAAGCGCCTGTGCAGGAATTCAGCCAATAAGGCCTCCCTGCCGAAGGTTACGCTCCTCGTCCAGCCAATGAGCGTTAAGTGTGGAAAAGCGGCCCCGCCTATGGCTGGGGCGGTTCGGGGGCGGGACCTAAGACACTAGGACCCCCCGCGGTTACGCTTTGGGTGGCGGTCACGCCCTCCAGGCCCCGCCCCCGCCCCCGTCTAGCTCCCCTAAACCCTCCGCGGTGGTTTTTCGGTTTCCAATAAAGTGGCTTTGTGTGTGTGTTTACGTGGAGGGCCTCATCTCCCGCGGAAAGCCCTTAGGATCGAGTCTGTGGGACCGTGCGTCTCAGATCCCCCAAAGCAGAGGGCCGTGTTCCCCTGGAACCACAGAGGGGTCTGGGTCTTCTCCACCTCCGAGGCACGGTCCTGTCCGCGCTTAGACCGCTCTCCGAGCACAGAGCAAGCTGGGGAGACCGCAGACCCTGGATCGCCTCCCTCATTGCGCATCCTTACAACTGACGTCCAAATATTCGTTTTTTGTTTTTTTGCCACGTTCCCCGCGTGGCCTCCAGAGGGCGGCATGAACGCATAGCAGCCTTCGCTGCCTCCAGAGCCTGACAACTCTCCCACCCCCACCCCACTCATTGGCCTGGACCAGGAGGAGCTCAGCCACCTAGATCGTGGTCTGGAAGCCAACCTCAGTTTCCTCATCTGGAAAATGGAGAGGTCGTGAGACTTCAATGCGATGAAGTCATGCATAGCACAAAGTGAACACTTAATGTAATGGTATTATTATTATTATTTTTTATTTTTATTTTTATTGAGGGTGAGTTTTAGCTTTAGAACAAGTCAAAGGGGATCCCTGGGTTGCTCAGCAGTTGAGCGCCTGACTTTGGCCCAGGGTGTGGTCCTGGGGTCCCAGGATCGAGTCCCATGTCAGGCTTCCTGCATGGAGCCTGCCCTCTGCCTGTGTCTCTGCCTCTCTCTCTCTCCCTCTCTCTCTGTCTTTCGTGAATAAATAATAAAATAAAATATTTTTAAAAAGAGAACAAGTCAAAAAGGACACCTGGGTGTCTCAGTGGTTGAGTGTCTGCCTTCTGTCCAGGTCATGATCCCGGGGTCCTGGGATCAAGCCCCTCATCCCCACGGGGAGCCTGCTTTTCCCTCTGCCTCTGTCTCTGTCTCTCTTTGTGTGTCTCTTATGAATAAATTAATTAATTAAAATTTTTTTTTTAAAGATTTTATTTATTTATGACAGACAGAGAGGGAGAGAGAGGCAGAGACACAGGCAGAGGAGGAAGCAGGCTCCATGCAGGGAGCCCGACGTGGGACTCGATCCGGGGTCTCCAGGATCCGGCCCCGGGGTGAAGGCCGCGCTAAACCACTGAGCCACCAGGGCTGCCCTAATTAATTAAATTTTTAAAAAAGTCAAGAGCCAAAGCAGGGATGGAGTGAACCTTGAAGGACTTTAATACTGCACTAAAGATGTGGGCACTTTTTTTTGTGTGTGTTCGTATCTGATGTATAACATGTATTTTTTGTGTAGTATTAATAAAAATTTATGATGTATTTCATTGTGTATTCTATCCCTGCTAGAATAATTGTGGATGCCTATTTAAAACTCCACCCACTTTGCAATTTAGAAAGGTCTTTCAATTCTTTATGTTGTAGCATTCTATTTATTCATTTTATGTTTGCATAGGTAATTCACACACCCGGGTAAAGAAAATGTCAACAACTACAAAAGTATAGCTGGAGTTAAATGTCTCCTGTAGTCTCTGACTCTGCCCCTCCCTGGTTCCATTCTCTAAAAGCTACCACCACAACCAGTTATATGTCTCCTCCCAGAACCAGTTTATGATTTTATTTTATTTTTTTTTAAGATTTTATTTATTTATAGACACAGAGAGAGAGGCAGAGACACAGGCAGAAGGAGAAGCAGGCTCCATGCAGGGAGCCCGACGTGGGATTCGATCCCGGGTCTCCAGAATCACACCCCAGGCTGCAGGCGGCGCCAAACCGCTGCGCCACTGGGGCTGCCCCAGTTTATGATTTTTTTTTAATTTTTTTTTCTTTTTAAATTTATTTATTCATGATAGTCACACGGAGAGAGAGAGAGAGGCAGAGAGAGAAGCAGGCTCCAAGCACCGGGAGCCCGATGTGGGATTCGATCCCGGGTCTCCAGGATCGCGCCCTGGGCCAAAGGCAGGCGCCAAACCGCTGCGCCACCCAGGGATCCCCAGTTTATGATTTTATAGGCAGATTTGCAAGTTTGTCCTGTGCCAGGAAGTTTGGGGTTTATGTAACAAATGGTGGAATAGCACTTGCTTAATGATTTATTAGGCACCTACTATGTACTGCATAGGGAATTCCAGCAGATAACATTGAGATACTCAGTGCAGTGCAGAATCAGAATAGGAATTCTGAGGAATCAGAATAGGGGAAAGGAGGTATATAGGGTCTGGGGGAGCCCAGGGGAAGAACTCTTAACCCCTGGGGGCAGGGGCCTCAGAGGGGACTTTCCTGAAGCTGTACCTGAGAGTTCAGGTTTTGAGGGTCCATCAGGAGTTTGTCCAGAGAAGAAAAACTATTCCAGATGGAAAGAATGGGGTTGCAAAGGCCAGAAGTGGGGAGAGAGCGGCAGGAGTCAGGGGTGGCTGGGCCTTCCTGCTAATCTCTGTATCGTTTCTATTTATTTATTTATTTATTTGTTTATTTATTTATTTATTTATTTATAATTTATTTTTGTATCGTTTCAATTTTAGTGTGTGCTGCTGAAGCAAGCACATGGCTGGGCCTTCCTGATGGCATCTCATTCATTTAAGTTGACCCACCTCAGGGCCTTTGCACTTGCACTGTTTTTTCTGCCTGGAACATACTTTTCCCAGAGCTCCACATGGCTCTCTCTCTCACCTCTTTCAGTTCTTTGCTCAAATGGCACCTCTTCCAAGAAGCCTGTCTTGACCACCCTATTTAAAATTGCAATCCCGGGCAGCCTGGGTGGCTCAGTGGTTTAGTGCCGCCTTCAGCCAGGGCATGATCCTGGAGACCTGGGATCGAGTCCCACGTCGGGCTCCCTGCATGGAGCCTGCTTCTCCCTCTGCCTGTGTCTCTGCCTCTTTCTCTCTGTGTCTCTCATGAATAAATAAATAAAATCTTTCAAAAAAATAAAATAAAATAAAATTGCAATCCCCACTCCTGGCCCTTCTGATGCCCTTAGACTTTTTTTTTCCCCATCAGTACTCAGTATTCATCTTCTAATATCCTATGTAATTTTGTGTTTTTTAATGCTTTTTGTTGTCTCCCATATTAGAATATAAACTCGCCCAGGACAAAAATTTTGCTCAGTTTCCTTCCCTGCTGTAGATCTAGCACCCAGGATAGTGGCTATAATACAGTAGAGATTCAATACCTGTTTCTTGAGTGGATTTCTTTGGTCATCATCCTGAAACAGAAAGCTGTCCCTTTGTCTCCTGAGTCGTAAGTCTTTACCCCCCTGATGTCATGGGCACATAAGGTACTAAAAAGGGATTTTTTTTTACCCAATGACGCTGTACTCACACGGACACAAGTTCTCCACCACGCACCCCCCCCTCCATAGTCATTCTCCCTCCACAGAAGGAGCCTGCAAACACCGGAGTCAGATCACATCCCTCCCTTGCTCAGAACACTCCACACCTCTCATTTCACTTTTAACAAAAGCCAAAGCCCTCACTGCAGGCTGCAAAGCCTTGCAGGACCTGGCCTCATGTCCTCCGACCCTCCCCCTTTATCACTCTGTGGTTTAAGCCACACTGGTCTTCTCACCAGAAACTGGTCAATCCCATGCTAGCCTCAGGGCCTTTGCACTGGAGCTTCCCTTCTGCTTGGACCTCTGTCCCTTAAATATCTGCATGACTCACTTTCTCACCTCCTTCAGGTTTTTACTCAAATGTTACCTTCCCCGGGTGGCACTGGGTCTAGAGTCACTCTTCCTTCCTTCATAGGCCTTCCCAGTCATTGTTTCCGGTGCTTTTACCGCATTCTAACAGATGATGTCATTCTTATTTATCTTGACTCTTGACTGTCTCTTTCATTAGAATGTCAGCTCCTGGAGAAGGGGGTCTTTATTTCTTGCTGAGCTTCCTTGCTAAGAAAGGTGCCAGCCTTCAGTTCAGGTCATGGTCCTGGGGTCCTGGGATTGAGCCCCACATCAGGCTCCCTGCTCATATGAAAGGAAGGAAGGAAGGAAGGAAGGAAGGAAGGAAGGAAGGAAGGAAGGAAGGAAAAAAGAAAGGTGCCAGGCACCTAATAGGTTCTTAGTATACAGTAATTGAACCAATGGGATGTAGAGAAAGAGGTTTGCACGGGAGTACTCTACTGGCGTATTGATTGTGAGTGAGCCTTAATGAAAGGGCAGTAAGAACCTTGAGACCTGCATACTGCAAGGCTCAAACTTTGACCATTTTGGCCCAAGGCAGGGTGGAGGTCAAAGGTTGATGTGTCTAGCCCACTCCTGTGGATCAAAGGCTCAATTGCAGGTGACCTTTGTCCCCATGGCATGTGGCAAATGTCAGCTTTGCAGCCCAGAGAAGATCTCTGCTGACCACGTAGGAAGCACACATCAGGAGCTGGAAGACCTCCAACATCTGGTCTTTTCTTGTCCCCCATCACTGTGCAAGGGTTTTCACAAAGGCCACAGGTCAAGGATGGAATATTGGGGGCAGCCCTTGGAGAGGAGGTACAGGGCACAGGTGCAGGCTTGACCAGGGGCCACTGACCTCCTGGGGAGAGCTGCTCCCTCATCGCTACCAAAACATCTGCTGCATGTTTGTTTGCAGCTCTGTTTGTGGGTGACCGCCACACGTGAGGACGAGGAGTCTCCCATCGCAGCACCCCTCAGAGCCCCTGGGGATGGGCCTGATTTGCATAGACATTTCTATTCCCTTTGACTTCCCTTCAGGTCGGCCCAGATGGGAAGTAGAGCAGAAAAAAAGGGCTTGAACCCCTTGGGGCAGGGCACCTGGACTCTCCAGGCCTCAGTTTCCTCTTTTGTAAAATGGGAGTATAATTATCCTGCCCTCACATGGTAATGGTGGGGCCATCCATTCCCTGCTCTGCCTTGCCCCGCGGTGAGGGGCTGACCCTTGCATAGGCCACCTCCTTGCCCACTGGCTTCTGCCCAAATTTAGCCAATGGCAGCCACTGAGGGCTGATTGAGGGCTGGAGGGTAGAAGGGGCCAGGGTATCTCTCCCCATCTGCTTCTGGCGGCCTCTCCCACTGAGCATGGTCTCTATTTGCTAATTTCTAAATAGTCTAACCCCTTCCCCAACTCTAGTTTCTCATCTCTGTAACCAACCCCTGTGCTGAATGCCCTCTGTCGGGGATGTGTCTATCTTCCCTGTAGACCCTGACTGATGTAAAGCAGCTGTGAGGCATTTGTGTTTTGGTTGTTTGATTTTATTTTTTTAGGGCACAATTTAGGTTAGGGCACCCGGGGGGGCTCAGTGGTTGATCATCTGCCTTCAGCTCGGACGTGATCCCGGGGTCCTGGGATCGAATCCTGCATCGGGCTCCTCCCGATGCATGGAGCCTGCTTCTCCCTCTGCCTGTGTCTCTGCCTCTCTCTGTGTCCCTCATGAATAAATAAATAAAATATTTTTTTAAATAAAGGCTACAATTTAGGTAAAATAAAGTCTTCCCTTTTCAGCGTACAGTTCTGCAAGCTCTCACAAACATATATAGTCACGTAACTGCCACCACAATCAAGATACAGAATTGTTTCATCACCAAAACTCTACCGCTCTGTTTTTCCTAGTCAGTCCCTCCCTCTGTCCCCAGCCCCCTCCCCCCAACCACTGGTCTGTTCACCATCCCTGTAGTTTGGCCTGTTTTAGAATGTCATAGAAATGGAGTCACTCATTAAGTCACCTTTTCGGCCTGGCTACTTTCCTTCCTTATAATGCATTGGAGATTTCATCCATGTTGTTACATGTCACTAGTTCCTTACTTTCGGAACTAGGGATTACAAATACTCCATCCTTGAGTGGTCTTCTGTGTAAGGATGGCCTGCAGTTTGTCTACCCATTCTCTAGTTGAGGGAACCTCTGGGAGCTTTATGCCAGTAACCAGCACTTTACATATATGTCAACTGTTATTATTTGTGCTGGAGTGGGCTTGCTGAGAAGTGGGCCTCCGATGTGTCCTGCTCCCCCGACTGCGTGCCTCCCTCATCCAGAGAAAGCTCACCCTTCCTAGGCTGGAAGGGCCAAGACTATATCTGCTGCAGATGTGTCAGGGAACGGCCTCCACCAGGAGCCTTCTTGCCCCGTCCCTGAAGCTGAGAGTGGGCCCCGAGCCTGCGGGCGAGACGAGGCGGCTGCAGCTCCACTGCCTGCCAAGATCAGCATCTGGAAAGCTTCTCTGCAGCTGGGGCCCCTTCCCCCAGTGCTGCGATGATGAAGAGAAACTTGGGACCTGTCTCAGACACTTCTGCTCGTGCAGTTCCTCCTGCCAAAAGCCAAGAGCTGGGGGTTGGGGAGGACAGTGGAGGCCCAGGGAGGATGGAGGGATTAAGGAGAAGAATGTTCCACATTTCACCAGGGATGGATGGGGTCCTGAGTGGTAAGCACTGCCCTCCTGTTCCGACCCACTGGGCAGGGATGGAGGCCACCGCCTCCCGACCAGGATGGGGACTCAGGATGAACAACAAGGCAAAGAGTTCTAGTTCAGATCTCACCACCACCACTATGTGCTGGGTTTCCTCATCTTTAAAATGGGGTGATGAGGATGGGACACCTGGGAGGCTCAGTGGTTGAGCATCTGCCTTTGGTTCAGGGTGTGATCCTGGGTTCCTGGGGTTGAATCCCACATCGGGCTCCTGCTTCTCTCTCTGCCTCTCTCTGTGTGTCTCTCATGAATAAATAAACAAAATATTAAAGAAAATAAAATGAGGTGATGAGGAGAAGGCAAAACTCTGGAGAGAGTAAACGGATAAGTGGTGCCAGTGGGGAGAAACAGGGAGGGAGGGCTGAATTGCTGGAGCACAGAGGATTTTTAGGGCAGTGAAACTACTCTGGGTGATACCATAATGGTGGATCATTCATTATACATTCGTCTAAACCCACAGAATGCACACTGAGAGTGAACTCCAACGTATGCTATGGGCTCTGGGTACCCGGGTGGTCATCCGTTGGAACAAATGCACCCCTCTGCTGGGAATTTGATAGTAGGGAGGTTGTGCCTGTGTGGGAGCAGAAGGTATGTGGGAGATCTCGGTCCTTTCCCCTCAGTTTTGCTGTGAACCTAAAACTGTTCTAAAAACTAAGGTCTAGGGCAGCCCCAGTGGCTCAGCAGTTTAGTGCCGCCTTCAGCCCAGGGTGTGATCCTGGACACCTGGGATGGAGTCCCACATAGGGCTTCCTGCATAGAGCCTGCTTCCCCGCCTGCCTGTGTCTCTGCCTCTCTCTCTCTCTCTCTCTGTGTCTCTCATGAATAAATAAATTTTTAAAAAATCTTAAAAAAAAAAACCCAAAGTCTATTAAAAATAATGGGATGATGATAATAATAATGACCCCCGCCCCAAAGTTGTGAAGAATGGTAGAGCCGCACCCAGCCCCGGCCCTTGTGTTGTGTGAGCGTTAGCCATTATTGTCAGTGGCCCTGTAATTAGTGAAGGCCCTACCTTCTCCTCTTCTGCCTGGGAGCTCCTCAAGCAAAGGGCCATTTTTCCTTCTTCCAATGTTCTCTCACTCAGGGGCCCTCTTTGGCAGGGCTAAGCTTTTCCCTTGACCTCCCACACCATCAGGAAGTCTAGGCCTGCAGTGTTTTCCAATTTTTAGAACCCGTTCCCTCAGCTGACCGCCAAGACCTTGTGTTGACCCAAAAGTAGGCGGTGGGGGGGTTGGGGGTGGGGGGAGACGGAAGTCGTCTGTTGGTGTATTTGTGTGCCCCTGGGGACATCACCTTTGTCTAAGAGCCCTGGTCCCCCTACAGACAGCCCGGATATGTCTGTGCCCTTGCTGTCACCTCCATGCTGCCCCAGTTCTCTGGAGGGATGGTAAACTGCTGAGCCAGCCAGGGCGAGTTGGGGGGGGGTCACTTCCTCCCCAGCCTTCAGGTCCCCACAGAAGGCTGAGATTTCCGCTTGATAGCTCCCTGGTGAGGGGAGGACACAATTTTCTTTTGCTTTGTACTCTGTGGTTTGAACACCTGGTTTGTAGAGGTTGTCCAGACAACACGCTTCACTTGGCAGAGGATTCAGCAAAGGTTTTCTGTAGGTCCAATTGGACCCCAAGATCTGGCCTGGAACTAAGTGGACTCTATAATCTGGCTCCGGAAAAAGAGCAGTCATTATCTGACTTTTCTTATCTCCCCATCGGAGCCCTGCTACCTATGTTAGAATGATCTCATTTCTTCTCTCTTCCGTCAGACAGTCACTTTCGGATGACAGAAACCAGTGAGACATAACCAGAGCTAGCACCGAGTAATACATGAATATATGTGCTGTGTACCTATAGGTAGCATTAATATATTGATTCTTTTCTTTTCTTTTCTTTCCTTTTTAGGTAGGCCCTGTGCCCAATGCAGGGCTTGAACTCATGGCCCTGAGATCAAGAATTGTACCCGCTGAGCTAGGCAGGTGTGCGAATATATTGATTCTTAATGTTCATTTCTTTATGAATAACTTAAATATGTTTATTATTTTTATTTTTTTAGGATTTTATTTATTTATTCATGAGAGACATACACACAGAGAGGCAGAGACACAGGCAGAGAGAGAAGCAGGCTCCCTGCGGGGACCCTGATGCGGGACTTGATTGCAGGACCTCGAGATCACGCCCTGAGCTGAAGGCAGATGCTCAACCACTGAGCCACCCAGGTGTCCCTGTTTATTCTTTTTAATAGTATGTTTATTATTAACATCAATTTATTTAATAGCAACATGTTAAATAATACTTATATGTTTATTAGTCATGTTATTGTTGATATTACTGATGTTTGTTATTATTTTTTTTATTTTTTTAAATTTTTATTTATTATGATAAATAAATCACACAGAGAGAGAGAGAGGCAGAGACACAGGCAGAGGGAGAAGCAGGCTCCATGCACCGGGAGCCCGACGTGGGATTCGATCCCGGGTCTCCAGGATCGCGCCCTGGGCCAAAGGCAGGCGCCAAACCGCTGCGCCACCCAGGGTTCCCTGTTATTATTTTTATTATAAGAACAATTTTATGACTAGAAGTCTGATGATTTGTTACCTATTATTTAATTTTTCATATCTTTGTCAATTTTTAAAATTGGGAATATGAACTCAAAAACAGTCCCCCAGGGTACACCATAAAAATCTGGCCCCCTGTCACCTGTTCCCCTGTCCCCAGTTCCCCTCCCAGAGGGTAACCGCTGTGACTGGTATCTTGTGCCATCTCCCGGAGATGGTCTGTGAGCCCACAGGCAAATGTGTGTGTATTTATACAGCCCTTAAAAATACACTCAGAAATGCAGGCAAGCAATGCAAACTGATCTACATCATGCTTATTTTCACCTTAACACTTTGAAGACAGTTTCACATCAAGACTAACCCATTTTTACTTTTTAATAGGCATAAATGGATCAATTTTAATTTCTTTTTGTATAATTTTGCTTTTCAACACTCTTTATGAAATATAATATACATACAGAAGAGTGCAACAAACCTCTCTCTTCTATTGGTTTCATTGGTAGCAAGACACCTTGTTTTTTTATTTTTTAATTTTAGTTTTCCTGAGGTATTGTTGACAAATAAAACTGTGAGACATTTAAAGTGTACACCATGCTGATTTGATATATGTACACATTGCGAAAGGGCTCACAAGCTAATTAATTAACACGTTCGTCATCTCACATGTTTATGTTTTTTGTGTGTGAAAATATTAAAGTTCTACTCTCCTAGCAAATTTCAATTATATAATACAGTGTCAGCAAGTACAGTTGCCACATTTTACATTAGATCCTCAGACTTTATTCATCTTACAGCTGCAAGTTTGTCCCCTTTTACCAAACTCTCCCTTTTACCTACCCACCCCAGTCTCTGGCAACCCACCCCACCTCCCCCGCCACTTTCCTTACTCTCTGTTTCTCTGAGTTTGACCTTGTTTTGTTTTGCTTAGATTCCACACATAAGTGATACCAAACAGTATTTGTCTTTCTCTGCTTGGCTTATTTCATTTTGTATAATCTCTCCAGGTGCATCCACGCTGTTGAAAATGGCAGGATTGTCTACTTTCTCGTGGCTGAATAATATTTCATTGTGTGTGTATCACATTTTCTTTTTTTAATAATTTTTTAAAGATTTTATTAACTTATTTGAGAGAGAGAATGAGCAGTGCAGAGAGGGAGAGGCAGAGGAGAGGGAGAGAGACGAGGCACCTGGGTGGCTCAGTTGGTCAAGCAGCTGCCTTCGGCTCAGGTCGTGACCCCAGGGTCCTGAGATTGAGCCCTGCATCAGGCTCCTTGCTCAGCAGGGAGTCTGCTTTTCCCTCTGCCCCTCACCCAGCTCGTGTTCTCATGCTCTCTCTCCAAAAAAAAAAAAAAAAAAAAGAAAGAAAGAAAAAAATTAATTAAAAAAAAAAAGGAGAGAGAAGCAGACTCCCCACTGATCAGGAAGTCCAATGCGGGGCTCAATCTCAGGACCCAGAGATCATGAACTGAGCCAATGGGAGACACTTAACCGGCCAAACCACCCAGGCTCCCCTCCAGCAGTTAATTTTTTATTTAATTTATTATTGGTATAGGACACACATGCACATGTTACAAAAATCACGAGGCAGGAGAGTGTGCTTAGAATGAAAGCGGCCTCCCTCCCATGCCTTGTTTCTTTGACTTCATCTCCTAGGGAATTCACTAGTTTTTCTTCCTGCAATATTCTGGATATTTTGATCTCATGTGGTAGAACCACAGCTCCATAAGGACAGGGGTTTTTTCTGTTTTGTTCCGGATCTACCTCCAGCCTTTTAGGATACTCTCTGGCACATAGTAGGTGCTTAATGTACCTGGTAGACATATAAGAAGGTTATGTATGCATTTTCACAAATAGTACCCTCCTAAAAGGCTGTCTCTTGCACCTGAACATAAGCTCCATGGGTGAGAACTTTTTTTCCAATTTGGTTCCCTGCTGTGCCCAGTAGGTATACCAAAAATATTTGTTGAAGGAATGAAAGGTTCTCCTATCATGTTGTCCAGCCACAAATTTCTCACCACACACACATGTATGTGCATCAGTAAATGAAGGTGTCCTTCCATCCTAGCAGCTAGGCACACAGAGATGCCTAGGAGAAGCTGAATGAAGAAAAGAGAGGGAAACCAAAGAATTGTAGAGAAGATGGGGCCCCAGGTTGGAAGGCAGGATAAAACTGGGCCTTCTTGTCTGGTTGACTGCAGCAAGGGCGGGACAGTCATCCATCAGTAGAGGCAGGGTAGACTTTTGGGTGCTCCCAGTTTTGTAGGGGTCTTTTCTGAATTCTGAGGTCTTATCAAGGCAAAAAACGAATCCTGTCTTTGGGACAGGGCGTGGCACATGGTAGGAACTTGATTATTTGTTGGAAGGAACTCAGAGTAGGCGCTTCATACTTATTTGCTGCGTTGACACATAGGTGCTTCGGTGGCTCCTTGTTGAGTAAATAAAGGGGATCTCATGCTCTCCTCCAATTCCAGGGTCCCAGGGATGGGCCAAGGGTATATCTACAAAGATATACAAAGACAGTTGTTTCAGGTGGAGGCCACCTGGCTAGGAGAGACGCGACGTCACGGAGCCGCGTGACGTCACTCGCCGGCAGGTTCTCACGAGTGGGGGCTGGGAGGGACAGGGCGAGGGGTGGGGGGGGGCGGACAAAGGGACCCCGCGCCTCCCCCGCCGTAGCAGCGCGCGCTCCGGCCCGACCCGCCACATCTGGAATTCATTGCCTCAGCCGCCCGGAAAGGGGAGGAGAGGAGGGCGGGGCGAGTGGGGGGCCTAGGCGGTGTCTCTCCCCGCCCCCTCCGTCCCCGGTCCCGATCCCCGGGACGCAGTCCCAGCTCGGCGGGCAGCCCCAGCCCCTGCCGATGCCGTCCCGGGGACGCCGCCACCGAAGCTCCTCCGGCCAGGGCAGGGACCCGGGCCGGCCCAGCCAGGTGAGTGTGCCGGGCGACGGGGGAGGCAGAAAGGACGGGCCCGGGGGTTCTCCGAGTCGCAGGATCGGAGCTGCGGGGGCCAGGCCAGGGGTCGGGGGCGCAGCGGGGCGCGCACGCGCCGCCCGCGCTCCTGCTGCACGGAGGGAGTGGTCACCGCGCGCCCTCCCCACGACTCCAGGCGGCCCCTCCAGCCTCGGCAGCGAACCCCGAGACTGAGCTCCCCGCCTTCCCCGGCGGCAGGAAGTTGGCGCCGAAGAGAAGGCGGAATCCGAACGTTTTCGGCCGGAGACCGAGCGGCAGAACGCCGTGGTCCGGGCCGGGGGGCTCGGGGGGAGGGTGTCCGAGGGGCAGGGCCCTCCCCCTGGCCGACTCCGGCTGCGAGAGAGCGAAAGGTGCCGCGCGCCGCCAGGCTTCTAAGCCAAGGGGCGGGGTCCCCAGGGAGGGCAGTCTGCCCACCGCCTGCAGGTCGGTCTCCGTGCCTCAGTTTCCCCGAGTAGTTGGTCTTCAGTCACCCCCTCGGGGGCGTGGCTTTGTTCTGGAAGGAAAGGGCACGTGAGTGCGTGAGTCCCGCGCCTCTCCTTTCACCTGGGGCCCAGGGACAGGGCGGGGGTGCAGTCACCCGTGGCGCGGACCCCGTGTGGTCTCCTGCCCAGCAGAGCGTCGGAACCTCGCCCCCTCCTCCGGCACGAGTTGACTCACCCGGGGATTTCCATGCCCTCCCCGACTCTGCCGCAGTCAGATGCCCCGGGCGCCACGCGCTGAGCCCACGGTCCCCCCGCGTGGCGCGACGGCGGGTTTCGTATTGGCGGTGCGGCTGCTGCTGGGATCACCCCCCCCACACACACACACACACTCCCGCCGCTAAGTCCTTCGGGAATACCCGGAGAAGCCCCTGGCGGGCCGCAGAGGCGTCCCCAGCCCCCACGGGAGACGTAGGGGTTCCTCGCGTGTGGCTGTCGCGAGAGAGGAGGCGCGGCCCCAGCGGGAGCGAGTGCGGATACCGCGCATTCCACCGCCAGATAAGGAGGCCTAGACTGCAGCCGAGGGCGGGGGCGGGCCCTGCCGCTGTCTCCACGGAGACGCGCTGGGCTTCGCCTGGCCGAGGGCTGCCGGCCACCAGAGGGGTCTCCAGCCTTGGCTGTTGTTTGGGGGCTAGGCCGAGTTTAGGTGCCTCGACCCTTGGGGGCCCACGGGGCTTCGTTTGTTTCGTCCGTCTGTCCATCCATCCATCCATCCATCCATTCATCCATCCATCCATCACACAAGTTTTCTGAGCACCTTCTGAATGACAGGCATCATGCCCAAGGGGCTGAAAACGGACTTGGTCGCTGGCCCCCAACACTCATTTATTCTACGGAAGCCAGACAGAAAGCAAAAAATACAGCAATAATCTCCGAGGCTGGCGGGTTGTGTGAAGATACTAAAGCAGGCTGCTGTAATAGACCGTGGAGAAAGTGGCTGTGATAGACTGAGGGTCAGAGGAGACCCCCCGCCCCTCCGAGCCAGTGATCCTAAAACCGAAACCCGAAAGAGGAGGAGACAGTCATTCCCGGATGTGAGGGAACGGCATGCCAGGTGGAAGGACAGCCAGAGCAAAGTCTCCGAGGTAGGGATGGAGGTGGCAACCTAGGAGGCCAGTGTGGTTAGAGTTGAGAGGCCCTGGGGAGAGGGGGCTAGCCCGGCAGGGGCCAGGTCATTTTGGGCAGTGGGGAGCCATGGATGGATTTGGAGCTCAAGGAGTGACGCGCTGTTGGAATTGTGAATTATATGGCTCCCCCTGGCCGCTGCATGGAGAATGGCAGCGAAGGGTGGGCCTGACCCCCGAAGGGAAACCAAAAGAAAGGGTGGAGGCGCTGCACTAGCGTAAGTGGAGCGGATCAGTGAGTGGCCATGGGCCTGTAAACACAGGGCCTGCCTCAGTGGAACTCGGAGTAGGGCTCTTGGAAGCCGCTGAGGCTTCCTCTGTCCTTCCTCTCTTCTAATCTTCCTCCTGCACAGTCTTGGTGTATCTTCCCTTCCCTCCAAACCCTGTCACTTTTCCCTCTCATTCCATTTCAGGCCTAGCCATTCCCGGTTTCTGAGCCCAGTGACCTCTTACTGAGCCTCTGGGAAGAAGTTAGGATGGCCTTGGTGAAGGTGAGCAGGAGACAGGCCCTGTGTTTAGCCAGGTCTGGGAGGCCGACACAGGGAGGGGAAGCCACCAAGGCCTGTCTCTGCCTGGGAGTGTGCCTCTTTTGTCAGTCTCCATCCAGGCCCCGCTTCCTCTTTCTGGGAAGCATGAATCTGCCTTAAATTCTATCTTCAGCAAAATCCTCCTGGGGAGGATGAGAGGAGGGGGCAGTGTGGGCTTCAGTTTCTCCCTCTCTAACTAGCTGAGCTACCTCTCCTTCTGAGGATCAACCTCCAAGGGCTGAGGGCTGCAGAAAGTGAGCGTGTGGGCTTCCTCCACCCCCCCTCCTCCGCTGCACCCCCTCCCTCCCCCAAGTAGACAGACTTTTCCGTGGGTTTCTGGGGTATGAGGACCGAACTCAATTTTTATGTCTCCGGGAAGCATCCATAAATCTTACTCTGGGCTGCCAGGCCAGAAGGCTGGTGGCCCCATGTGAGGGAGGGGTGAAGGGGGTCACCACCGGACACACCCTGGGCTTTTAGCCCACCAGCAACGATGCTTCCCAGGCCTGCAAGGGGCCCTTGATTCGCAGTCATGAACCCCAAAAGGGGCCCAGTAGGCCAGGGCAGCCTGGGGGCGTCTGGTCTGCGTGACCCGGCGGTCAGGCCGCGGTTCATACTCTCCCCAGGGACATCCACACAGCCCTAACTCTGTTCTCTGAAAGAAGTGGCCGGCCTGTGAAGGACGGGGCCCTAGCGCTTTCCTTAGAGCGCCCCCAAGCGGGCCAATCAAAGGTGGAGGATGCAACGGTCCGGCCAATGGGCGAATCGCTCAAGGCCGGGGATTGAAAATAAGCCAATCAGGGCGCGGGCTGTTTCTGCCCGAAGGCCGGTCGGGTGAGGCCGAGGCCAGGGCCAGGCGAGCTCCCGGCCGGCTGCAGCCTGCGTCGGGCAGAGGGCATCGGGGCGTCCAGAGCCCGGCCCGGCAGGGGAACAAGGGGCCTCTGTGTGGCGATCTGGGCGGGGCGGCAGTCTCCAGGGATGCGCACAAGCCTTTCTCTGTTTCCAAACTAGGACGGATGCCCCTTCACCCGAGGGGAGCAGCTGGCTCTGTCAGGCCCGGGGCCAGGGCGCCCCTCGGAGGGGGCGTCCGGGGACTGACATGGCTGGGTGACCCCGGAAGCCCCCCATAATTCCCAGGCTCACTAGGAACCGGCCTAACCAGCCTTTGCTGGAACCACACGATACTCCTGGAGCGCACGTGGTCCCTGCCAGGCATGTTTCCAGGGACCTGGGGAGGGAGGGCTTCCCGCGCCCTCCCCCCTCTAGCTAGAGGCTGGGGCTTCCTCCGGGCTCCCCTCGGGAAAGACAGACCCTGCACCAGCTCCTCTGAGACACCCACCACCACCAGGCCGGGAAGAAGGGGCCGTGATGTTGGCCTTTTGGCCTCTCTGCCCACGCTGCTTCCCGCCCCCTCCCCCCACGGCTCAGTTTTCCTTGAGAGGGGGGTGACTCAGTCTTTCATGGAAACAAATGCCGTCCCCCCTCCTCCCCTCAACCCCCTCCCCCGCGGTGCGGCTCGCCCCCTCTTTGGCTCACATGACTTCAGCGCTGCAGCAGCTGCCCCATCCCTCCCAGCCAGGACCTCCCAGACTGGTCTCCTGTGGCTCCCCCAGCCCATCACCCCTTCCCAGCCCTTCCCACACCGGATGTGACCGGGAAGTGAGGACTCCACCCTGTTTGTTCCAGGGGCCTCACATCTGGATTTCATCCTGGCTGGGGAGGGAGGGGGGTGCCAGCGCCCTGCCCACCCCGCTGGGACCCTCTGTCTCAGGGCAGGGCTAGATGATGCTGATGAGAACAGGATGTTGGGAGTCTTGCCTGCCTAGCTCAGTCTGCATCCCCTCCTCAGAGACTGAATGGAGGGCACTTAGTCCCTAGGTGCGTGTGTGTGGCAGAAAGAGGGGAGCTAATACATTAGCTAGTATTTATTGAGTGCTTGCTATGTGCTAAGGGTACCTCATGGACCATTCAACAGGATTTTCCCATTACCCCATAGACTGGCCTTTTCCCCATTGCACAAATGAGGACATTGGGGCCGAGAGGCCGAGTGTTGAGTGACTTCCCCAAGGTCCCACAGCATGTCAGGAGGAGTGAGGGTTGAACCCTGGGTTGCCTCCAAGGTCTTTGTCCTTGAAGGTGCTTGACCTCTGAAATGTTTAAACCTCAGGGCCACCTTGGTGTCTCCCCAAGACCTTATCTTGGGAGCACTCTTGGCCGCAAGGCTTAGACCCAGCCTGAAACCCAGGGCAGTGGGTGGTAATGAGCAGGGGATGGTTCTATCAGCAGCCAGCATCTTGCTGACCCAGGTTGGCAGGTGGCATGAGGTCCCAGGCTCTAGTGTATTCCAGAAGGGAGACGAGCCCTCCAGGCACTGTCCAAGGGTCTGGGTAGGTGAGCAAGAGTTCTGGGAGTTTACTTTGTGTCCCTCATACTATTTGGGGGGAGCTTATGTTCTTTTGAAAGACTGTGCAGCTTAGAGGTTATAGAGGCTTTGGAGTGGTTCTCTGGCTCTGCCACTTTCTAGCTGTAAGACTTAGAGTAAGTGAATTGACCTCTCTGAGTTTCCCATTGGTAAACTAGGGACGATAATACTTCTGACTTCATGTGGCTACTCCGTGCGAAGTGAGGGAGCTGGGATTCAAACCACAGCCATCCAGAGTCACATCCCAGGGAAGCAGCCACAGCACTGACCTGTCTGTCTGTCTCTCTTTCCTCTCTGCAGCTCTGACAGCCCCATGGCCCTGGCCGGCCACTGAGCCCCACCATGGGCAACCTGTACTCAGAGTACCTAAGCCCCAACAAGGTCCGGGAACACTATAATTACACCAAGGAGACGCTGGACACTCAGGAGACGGCCTCCCGCCAGGCGGCATTGGTCATCATCATCATCCTCTGCTTTGCCATCGTAGTAGAGAACCTGCTGGTGCTGATTGCAGTTGCTCGCAACAGCAAGTTCCACTCAGCCATGTACCTGTTTCTGGGCAACCTGGCTGCCTCGGACATGCTGACTGGAGTGGCCTTCGTAGCTAATACTTTGCTCTCGGGTCCGGTCACACTGGGGCTGACACCCATACAGTGGTTTGCCCGAGAGGGCTCCGCCTTCATCACACTCTCCGCCTCCGTCTTCAGCCTCTTGGCCATTGCCATTGAGCGGCACGTGGCCATTGCCAAGGTCAAGCTCTACGGCAGCGACAAGAGCTGCCGCATGCTGCTGCTTATCGGAGCCTCGTGGCTCATCTCGGTTGCTCTCGGGGGCTTGCCCATCCTCGGCTGGAACTGCCTGGGCCATCTCGAGGCCTGTTCCACTGTTCTGCCGCTTTATACCAAGCACTATGTGCTCTGCGTGGTAACCATCTTCTCCGTCATCTTATTGGCCATCGTCGCTCTGTATGTCCGAATCTACTGTGTGGTCCGCTCCAGCCAGGCCGATGTGGCTGGCCCACAGACGCTGGCCCTGCTCAAGACGGTCACCATTGTGCTGGGGGTCTTCATCGTCTGCTGGCTGCCTGCCTTTAGCATCCTGCTCCTGGACTATGCCTGTCCTGTCCGGTCCTGCCCCATCCTCTACAAGGCCCACTACTTCTTTGCCTTCGCCACCCTGAACTCATTGCTTAACCCTGTCATCTACACATGGCGCAGCCGGGACCTGCGGCGGGAGGTACTGCGACCACTGCAGTGCTGCAAGCAGGCGGCAGGGGTTCAAGGACGGCGGGGTGGGACCCCAGGCCATCAGCTCCTGCCTCTCCGCAGCTCCAGCTCACTGGAGAGGGGCACGCACATGCCCACGTCGCCCATGTTTCTGGAGGACAACACGATAGTCTGAGGGGCAAGTGGGCCACCAGACCATGGCAGAGGACTCTGTGGGGAGGCACAGGGGACCTTGGACAGAGATGTGGGGCTGCCAAGCAAGATGCCCCCACTCCGCAGACCTGGGTGATATTGAAAATATTTCACACCGGGCAGAGCTGCATCAGGGTCAGAGGCTAGTGCGGTAACTGTTGTGACACCTTAGAACTGGATCGTGGGGAGGCTTGGAGGACCTGGAAAGGGCCTGGGTTACAGCAGGCAGACACTCAGGTGGCACAGCAGACAAGCACTCAGGGGGAACTCAGGGCAGGAAAAATTTACAATCTGGTCCAAGGGATTTCAACATTTCACCACTCTCTGGCCCTTCGCCCTGTACAAAACTTCCCTCTCCGAGTCTAGACCCCCTGTCACCTTCTGGCAACCTTAGGCCACTTCCCCAGAACCACTGTCCCCAGGCGCTGGAGGCCTCCTCCCTGACTGTTCTGGGTGGCTCTGGCTAACAGTTGCAAGGCCCAAATCCACAGCTTCCTTAAATTTCACCAGCTGCCACTTTGGCTACTTCTTCCCTTTCCTCTCTCTCTCCACGAGATGCTGGGGAACCACAGGGTGGAGGCGGCGCTGGATGGCATTCTCAGACCTCACTGTCCAATTGCACTATTTGGGGGCACTGAAGCATCACCAAGCGCTGGAAAAACTGGCCTGGGGGGCCGAGTAGGACTCTGGGCCTCCTGGTGGGAAAGGGTGAAACTTGAGAAGGTTCTAGGGGAGCTGTTTGCACAGGATCCCCACTCCTAACCCCCCTCCCCAAGATACTTCCACCTCGAGCCCAGCTGAGCCCGCTGTATCTCCTTTCTAGTTGTATTGTATGGAGGAGCATGGGGGTGGGGGTGCCAAGGACACTTGTGGGGTACTCTCCCCTCAGCTGCCCCAGAAGGACTTTGCTAAATTCCATGGATAGATGGAAGGGACGTTGCGGTACAAATGAATATTTATGTGTGTCTGTGTGCATGTGTGTGTGTCAGTGATGTGTGTGATCCCCTCTCCCCACCATGCTCCCCCAGAATGGATGCTATTGTGGTCTCACATGTGTGTTGAAGCTGCCAAAGAGGGGTCTGGTCCCTGCACAGGCCCCCTTTGTAATTGCTGGCTCATCTTCCCCCTTGGGAGCTGGGGTACAGCTCTTGGGGACGGAAACCTCACGCCTCAAAGTGATTTCTTGTGAATGCAAAGGCTGGGGGAGGGGGTCTTGGGGGGCAAGGAGCCAGTCGGGGGTTTGTCTCCCCATACAGCTCCCCAGATGCCCCCCGTGCCTGAGACCTGGGCCCAGGCCAATAAACGGTTCAATCTCTCATTCTGGTGGTGGTTGTGTTTTGAGCCTTTAAGGCAGCAGTTCCCCTAACTAACTGTTCCCCTAACAACACCCGGTGGCTGGAGGGTGGATGGGATGGGGAGGGTGGCTGCTGCCCAGGCCACTCATACTTTGCCAGCCTTCCTATTTTGTGCCCCAACCCCAAGTCCCGCCCAAGCTAGGATTGCAGTGACTTCTGAGAAGACCAGGGTAAATGCTGACCTTTCCCCTAGGGCATCTGTCTGGCCCTTCCCAGTGATTAATTAGACTCCAGGCCTCCCTGCCTCCCTTCAAAGATAGCCCAGCGGGTGTGGGGAGGCTCCCTACTTCATCTCACATGCATGTTCCTCCCTGGGAGATGGTCTTGGGGGACATGGGCTCCAGATAACCCTCCAGGGCTCAGTATTCCCCAAAGGAATGGATAACTTTTGTCAAGCACCTCCCAAGACGTGAATCCTCAGAAGGTGGGAGTTACTATGAGCTATGGAGGAGATGCGGGTTCAGAGAAGGTAAGTGAGCTGCTCAGGGTCACACAGCTAGTTGGAGCAAGCCTTTGTCTGGATGTGAACTCAGGCAGTTCAATTTACAACAATTTACAACCCGGTACAAGTAATTTCAACATCTCGCTGGGCTGACTCTGGATCCTGCCAGCTCCGCCACTGGGCCAGAGAGAGTATCCTCCACCCCCTCTTTGCCATGGGAGGAGTGGGGAGCATGCGCTGCCAGACCCACTCTGAATCAGGAGAAACCCAGATGGGACACAGCTGGGGGGTGGGTTCCTAGCTCAGCTCCAGGATGACACTCCCTTCTGCCCAGAGGCAAAGGGCTCAGCGGCTCCTTTGAAGACAGATTTGGAGCTTTAATGGGGAAGTCAGTTCCCTAAGCTAGAACCCCACCCAACACACCAACGCAAATATTGGAGCAGCCAGTAAGAGAAGGAGTGGGGCACACAGCAGCCAGAGGCTGAGAGGTCTGCACTCCCCATCAGAATTCCCCTCCAGTAGTTCACAGACAACCTCTGTTTGGAAACCCGAGCTCCAGTTGAGTGGAAGGAACGGGAGGAAGAGGCACCGGTCAGGCCAGAGTCAGTAAATTTCCCCCAGATACACACCTGCTTTCTGTACCTCCTCCTTCCAGCCTCTGCTTAAATACCACCTCCTCAGAGAGGCCTGCCCTGACCACCTTCTCTATGAGTCCCCCTCCTGCTTATCACCTGGGAGGACATTATAGATCAGCTGATCTGTCTCCTACCCCCATTAAAATGTGAGCGCCTTGAAGATAGGATGGCATCTATTTTTTTTAAGACTTATTTATTTATTCATGAGAGATAGAGAGAGAGAGAGAGAGGCAGAGACAAGCAGAGGGAGAAGCAGGCTCTTCGCAGGAGCCCCATGTGGGACTCGATCCTGAATCCCAGGATCACGACCTGAGCCTAAGGCAGACGCTCAACCGCTGAGTCACCCAGGTGTCCCAGGACGGCATCTGTTTTACCACTGTGGCTCTAGCATCTTAAATAGGACTCGGCGTGTTCCCACTGCAGGGCCTTTGCACCTGCTGTTCCCTCTGCCTGGGTGATCTTCCTCCACATATGCCTGTGCCTCGATCCTCTCTCACACTTTGGGCCTACGATAAAATATCACTGTGGGTGAGGCCTGGCCATGCGTACATGTCTGGTCCTATCTGCGTACCTTGCTACTTACTCTCTTAGATGCAAGACATTTTGCTTCTTCATCCTGCTTCTTTCTTTTTTTTTTTAATTTTTATTTATTTATGATAGTCACAGAGAGAGAGAGAGAGAGAGAGGCAGAGACACAGGCAGAGGGAGAAGCAGGCTCCATGCACCGGGAGCCCAACGTGGGATTCGATCCCGGGTCTCCAGGATCGCGCCCTGGGCCAAAGGCAGGCGCCAAACCTCTGCGCTACCCAGGGATCCCTTTTTTTTTTTTTAAAGATTTTATTTATTTATTCATGAGAGACAGAGACACAGAGAGAGGCAGAGACGCAGGCAGAAGGAGAAGCAGGCTTCCCGCAAGGAGCCTGATGTGGGGCTCGATCCGGGATCATAGGATCATGCCCTGAACCAAAGCCAGACGCTCAACCGCTGAGCCACCCAGGTGTCCCATATCCTGCTGATTTTCTACCTCCCCCTTCAGAATGCCAGTTCTTTGACTGCAGGGTTGGAGGTGGTTTGTGTCTGTCTTGTTCGCTGCTTGGCCCCAGGACTCAGAACAGTGGTGAGGACATAGTAGGTGCTCAGTAAGTGCTTGTGAGTGAATTAAAGCAAAAGCAAAGCTGGTCATTTCAGTGAGTATTAAGTTTGTTTCCTGTGAAGAAAATAGAAAAAGCACCAGTTTGGAGTACCCTGTAGACTCTATTACTAGCACTCTGACAGGTAAAAATAAAACAAAAAACTGAGTCACCAGAGAGGTCAAGTAATCTAACCAAGGTCACATAGCACATGCGTGGCGGGATGGGGATTTGAACCCAGGAAGTCCTTGGTTGAAAACTGTAGTCGGAAAAAAAAAAAAAAAACAACAACAAAAGAAAAAACAAAAAAGAAAAGAAAACTGTAGTCGCATCTGATCCTCCTCAATATCCTGGCCTGAAGGTCTAATTTACTCACATCTCTCAAATTTTGGAGCCTAGAACAGAACAGACCAAACCACAGGGATGCAAGAGGACTTTGACCTCCTTTTTCCCTATGAAGACTGTTGGCCATTAGGAAGCATTGGAATCACCTAGAGTAACCTGGTGAAATGCAGGCCCTCAAGCTTCTAGCACGCAAAATGTGGCTAGTGTGATACAGGAGCTGAATCTTTTTTTTTTTAATTTTTAATTTTATTTTATTTATTTATGATAGGCACACAGTGAGAGAGAGAGAGAGGCAGAGACACAGGCAGAGGGAGAAGCAGGCTCCATGCACCGGGAGCCCGACGTGGGATTCGATCCTGGGTCTCCAGGATCGCGCCCTGGGCCAAAGGCAGGCGCCAAACCGCTGCGCCACCCAGGGATCCCCAGGAGCTGAATCTTAATTTTAATTAATTTAAAAGTAAATGGCCACGTGTCACCATTGGCTACACTACCAACAGCACAATTCTAGATTCTGGATCTAGTTTCCACAGCCTCTGAGCCACTGAACCCTCTTGGTATGATGCCATCATTTCAACAAGAATTTGTAAGTCTTACCACCATTATTACTGTGAATGACATTGTAGCTTTCACTTATTATTTCATGATTTTTGGAATGTTTCTTTTAATTATGATACCAAGATTAGACTCAGCTGCAGATGAAAGAAAACACAGAATAATAGTAACTTAAGAGAGGGAAATTGATTTCCCTCATATAAAAGGGTTCAGAGAAATTGGTCCTGGATAAGGACAGATGCCCACTTATCAAGGGTCCTGACTCCTATCCCATGTACCTTGATCTCTCTCTCTCTCTTTCTCTCCCCTTCCCGCCATCCATCCATCCATCCATCCCTCCACCTACCTACCTAAATGCTTCACTGTTTCCTAAGAACAAGGCATTCTCTTCTATAACCTTAGTAAAATTATCAAAATCAGGAATCTATAAACTTTAATCAGATTTCACCAATTGTCCTATTACTGACCTTTAGAGCAAAAGAATATCCCAGATCACTTGTTGCATTCAGTTGTCTTTTTAGTTTCCTTCAATTGGAACAGTTTCTGAACCTTTCATTGTCTTTCGTGACCTTGACATTTTTGAAAAATATAGGTCAGTTACTTGGCAGAATGTCCTTCCAGTTGAGTTTTTCTCATGTTTCCTCATGATTAAACTCAGGTTATGCATTTTTGGCAGAAATACCACAGAAGTAATGTGTTTTTTCTCAATCAGTTCCATCACTGGCAACGTTAACTTTGATCACTTGGTGGCATTTGCCAAAGTTCTCTTGAAAGTTACTATTTCCTTCTTCGTAATTTTTATGTATTTTGTGGGGAGGTACTCTGAGATTCTGTAAATATCCTATTGCTTATCAAATTTTCAGTCATTTAGCATCTATTCTTGTCTGATCCAATGACTACTCACTGAGGTTTTTTTTTTTTTCTGAGTTTTTTTTTTAAAGAAAATCAGAGAACATCACGTCATTTTTCTTCCACTTTTTATTTTTAGAAGAAAGCAAAACTTTTTTAAACTTAACCACAATGCTATGATCGCACTTATCAAAAGTATCAATCAGTGTCAAATATTTCCCTGTCTCTATTTTCATTTTTAGCATTTGTTTGACTCGGAATCCATCCAAACAAGGTCTTCTTGTGGCATTTAGTTAATGAATCTCTGGTGTATGCAAAGTTTTTTTCTTAATTAAAGATGTTATTTATTTATTTACGAGAGAGAAAGAGAGAAAGAGAGAGAGAGAGAGGGAAAGCATGAACGGGTGGGGAGGGCAAAGGGAGAGGGAGAAGCAGACTTCCTGCTCAACAGGGAACCCAACACGGGGCTCCATCCCAGGATCTCAGGATCATGAGCTGAGGCAGCCAGGCACCCTTCTGAAGTGCCATTTAACAAGCTTTCCTTGTGAAACCTATTTAGCCTTGTTTAAGCTTATTTTTTCTTCCTTCCTTCCATCCTTCCTTCTTCCCTTCTTCCTTCCCTCCATTCTGTCCTAACTCATTTGTTGAAGAAACCAGGCTCTTTGTCCTGGAAAGTTTCCCATAGTTTGGAATCGGCTGATGGCAGTCCTAAGGGGTGATTTAACAGGTTTCCCTGATGGCTTCAAGATTGGTATTTTTGGCTTCAATTCTCGATCGGTAGTGCTGAAAACTTCCATCAGGAGGACATGAAGTCTGGCTGTCTCTTTCTTGCTGATAACTAAGAGTGATCAGGGCATTCAGATGCCACCAGCCTGACCCCACCTTTATAAATTTCCCATCCAATTATTCCTTTTTTTTTTAAAGATTATTTATTTATTTATTTATTCATGAGAGACACAGAAGGAGAGAGAGAGAGAGAGAGAGAGGCAGAGACACAGGCAGAGGGAGCAGCAGGCTCCATGCTGGGAGCCCGAGGTGGGACTGGATCCTGGGTCTCCAGGATCAGGCCCCTGGTGGAAGGCGGTGCTAAACCGCTAAGCCACCGGGGCTGCCCCCATCCAACTATTCCTAATGGTTTGGTCATCCATGGACAACTGTTGACTGGATCCATTGTTTTCAAAGGATTTCTTTTCTTTCTTTTTTTTTTTTTTATGATAGTCACACAGAGAGAGAGAGGCAGAGACACAGGCAGAGGGAGAAGCAGGCTCCATGCTCCAGGAGCCCGACATGGGATTCGATCCTGGGTCTCCAGGATCACGCCCTGGGCCAAAGGCAGGCGCTAAACCGCTGCGCCACCCAGGGATCCCTTCAAAGGATTTCTAGTCCATCTTCCCATCTTCACATCCTGGCTCTTTTTTCTCATTTGTCTACAAAGCAAATGTACTTTCCTAAAATTCAAACGTCTGATGTTCACTACCTTTCCCTGAATGTCTTGTCTGGAAAAATCAAATCTGTCATAAAACGGAAATAAAGTTGGTTGGATGATTCATTTTTAGTGGTGACTGTGGTGTAAGTGTTAAAGGCGCTAACTAGAAAGTCAGAAAAACCTGACTTGAGTCTCAAATCCAATAATCAACAACCCAGGTAGACTTTGGGCAAGTCACCTGACAAATCTCACCTGTTTTTTTTCATTTGTAAAATGATTATGTTAATAATTCCAACCTCAAATGTAAAATGGTACTGCCACTTTGGAAAACAGTTTGATGGTTTCTTACAAAGGCAAATGTAAACTTAGCATATGACCCAGCAGTTTGACTCCAGGTATCTACCCAGGAGAAATGAAAACCTATGTCTGCACAAAGACTTGTATGTGAATGTTCATTACAGCATTTTTCTAATAGCCCCAAAGTGGAAACCACTGGAATGTCCATCAGCTGGTGAATGGATAAACAAAATGTGGTACATCCATACAATGGAGTATGACTCATCAATAAAAAGAGGAATATGTTGCATATGTACTGATACACACAATAGCATGGATGAAACTCAAGGTAATTATGCTACGTGAAAGAAGCCAGACACGAAAGATCCCATATAATATGATTCCATTGTCCATAAGAGACAATGTAGGTTAGTGGTTGCCTGGGGCTAGAGGTAGGAATAGGGATTAACTGTAAACAAGCATGAGGGCCATTACTGGGGTGATGAAAATATTTTAAAATCGTGTGTATTGTGATGATAGTTGAACAACGTGGCAAATTTACTAAAAACCAGTGACTTATACTTAATGAGTAAAAATTTTGTGGATGTAAATTTTCCTTCAATAAGATTATTAAAAAAGAAACCCAACTTCTCAAAATACATACTGAGTGCTTTGTTTGCTTCCTACCCTCAGAGATCCTGCTGTTTAAGTAGGGGAGACAAAAAAAAAGTAGGGGAGACAGTTCATAAAAATAAATATATATTACAATGTTAGGAAGTTTCCATCATGGAAAACAGTACCCAGTTTCCTTATAAGATTAAAAATAGAAATACCATATGATCTAACAATCCTAGCTCTGGGTATATATCCAAGGGAAATGAAATCAGTACCTTGGGGGAGCCTGAGTGGCTCAGTCCTGACTCTTGATCTCAGCTTAGGTCTTGATCTCAGGGTTGTGAGTTCAAGCCGGGCGTTGGGATCCACACTGAGTGTGGAGCCTACTTAAAAAAAAATCAGTATCTTGAAGAGATATTGATGCTCCCATGTTCATTGTAGCATTATTCACAGTAGCCAAGGTAGGGGTTCATCAAAGGATGAATGAATAAAGAAAATGTGAGATATATACATGTTTGTATATATTACATATATGTATTACATATATGCTTATAAATCACATATATATAACATAAAATGTGTGTGAGAGAGAGATGCACACATACATATTCACAATAGAATATTATTCAGCAATAGAAGGGAATCCTGCCATTTGCAACAATATGGATGAAACTGGATGACACAATGCTAAGTTAAATAAGCCAGACACAGACAAATACCATATGATTTTGTTTATTTGTGGAAACTAAAAAAATGGGATTCACAGAAGCACAAAATGAATGGTGGTTTCTAGGGGCTGAGGAATAGGGGAAATGGGGAGATGTTGGCCAAAGGGTATAGACTTTCAGTTACAAGATGAATAAGTTCTGGGGCACCTGGGTGGCACAGCTGGTTAAGGGCCTGACTCCTCGTGTCAGCTCAGGTTGTGATCACAGGATCTTGAGCTCAAGCCCTGTGTTGGGCTCTGAGCTGAGTATGGAGCCTGCTTAAGACTTTCCCTCTGCCCCTCTCCACCAATCTCTCTCTCAAATGAATGAATGAATGTATGAATGAATGAATGAATGAATGAATAAGTAAATAAGTAAGTAAGTAAGTAAATAAATAAATAAATAAATAAATAAATAAATAAATAAATGTGTCTTTAAAAAATAAGGTGAGGGGCCACTTGGGTGGCTCAGTGGTTGAGTGCTTTTGGCTCTGGTCATGATCCTGGGGTCCCGGGATGGAGTCCCGCATCAGGCTCCCCGCAGGGAGCCTGCTTCTCTCTCTGTGCCTCTTATAAATAAATAAATTTTTAAAAATGACGATGTCATCACTTAAAAAAATAAGATGAATAAGATTAAGTTCTAAGATGACTTTTAAAAAATAAGATAAAAAAATAAAATAAAAAATAAGATGAATAAGATGAAGTTCTGAGGATATAATTATGGAATGGTAATTGTAGTTAATACTGTATTGTTTAGTTGGAATTTGCTAAGACACTAGTGTCCTCATTCTACCCACACAAAAAATGAGAACTAAGTGAGGTACTGGGCGTGTTAATGAGCTGGATTGTGAAAAAAAAAAAAATGAGCTGGATTGTGGTAATCATTTCACAAGATATACGTATATCAAATCCTCATGTTGTACACTTTAAATACATGCAGTTTTTAATTGTTAATTATACCTCAGTAAAGCTGGGGGAAATGCTTCTTAAACTTTCACAAGTGGGGAGAGCTTGTGAAAAATACTACTTCCTGGGCCTGACCAGGGCTGGAAGATTCTGATGCCAGGGTCCGGGACTGCATTTTTGCTCTGTGTTGCTCCTGATGTAACCCATCCATGACTTGGAATTTTCAGAATGCTGGCTTGGGGCTGATTTTGGGCTGTAAGATACTGCCCAAAGGAAATATGGCTTGGACAAGGCCATTGCTTTGTCATTTCCACGTGGAAATCATTCTCATCCAGGGTGATTGCACACCCTTGGGGGACATTTGGCAAAGTCTGGAGACATTTCCAGTTTCCTCACCTGAGGGTGGAGGTGCTATTGGCATCTGGTGGGTAGAGGTCAGGGATGCTGCTGATCATCTCATAGTGCACAGGAAAGTCTCCCATGACAGAGGATTATTATTATTTTTTAAAATAATTTTTAAGATTTATTTATTTATGATAGACAGAGAGAGAGAGGCAGAGACACAGGAGGAGAGCGAAGCAGGCTCCACGCTGGGAGCCCCACGCAGGACTCAATCCCGGAACTCCAGGATTGCGCCCTGGGCCAAAGGCAGGCACTAAACCGCTGAGCCACCCAGGGATCCCAGACAGAGGATTATTTGGCCCCAAATGTCAGAAGTGCTCAGGTTGAGGCACAGTATGTGCCCTTCTGTTTCCTTCCATCTGATCAGCTGGTTCAGGACTCTTAGGCCAGTGTTGGGAGTGTGAGGCAACTTCTGGGGGCACCCCCAATGCCTTGATTAGAGGCTGTCTGGTCACACCTCTTTGCCAGGTAGTTTTAATAACTTAGTGATTGCCTTTGGAGAGGCCGTTGTGGTTAATTAGTGGTCGTTTCCGGGAAGGAGGTGCTTCACGTGAAGTTCCTCTGATTTAATGGCCAGGGCAGGCCCACTCCTCATTCCTGCTCAGTGTGGTGAGGAAGATTTTCTTTACGGTTCCGGAGTGCAGATGCTGTGTGTTTTTACTTCATGTGCCAGGAGGTGGGTGATTCCTCAGGCTCTGCCCAGTGTTTTCCTTTAGGGCCTGGTGGTTACAATGGGTGGTGGCCACAGGACTCAGGCCAAAGAAGGCTGGAGTGAGCTGAGGGAGGCAAGACAAGATTTAAGGATCTAGGAAGAGAAGAGAGGAAGGAAACCAGGAAGCCCAAGCTTGAAGTGGATTAGAGAAGTGGGGAGAAGTATTCTGGTGATTTACATAAACAGAATCATGTGGTAGGTCCTCCTCTATGCCTGGCTTCTTTGATGTGGCATAATGTTTTTGAGATTTGTCTGTATTTTTGCCTAGAGTTATAGCGTGTTTATTCTCCATACTGAACAGCAGGGCTCTGTAAACTACAGTTGGCAAGCCAAATTTACCTCCCTGCCTGCTTTTGTAGGAACTAGGAGCTAAGAAGGTTTTTAGAATTCTTAATTGTTAGGGGGAGGTAAAGAACAATATTTTGTGACCCGTGAAAATAGGAAATGATCAAATTTCAGTGTCTACTTATAAAGGTTTATTGGAACATAGCTGTGCCTACACAGTTATATAATTGTCTATGGCTGTTCTCACTCTGCAACTCACAGTTGTGATGGAGAGTATGGCCCACATGTCCTAAAATAATTATCTGACCCTTCCCAGAAAAAGCTCATGACCCCCACGTTTAGCATTCCATTTAATGAATACATAACTGTTTTGTTGTTGTTAGACGTTGACACAGTCTTCAGTTTTTGGCTATTGTGAATAAAGCTGCTGTGAATATTTTTGTACATATCCTTTGGTGGAGAGAGGCACTCATTCCAGGAGTAGAATTACTGGATCATAGGGTAAGGGCATGTTTAGCTTTGGTAGACATTGCCAAATCATTTACCAAAATGGCCATACCATTTTGGACTTCTCTAGGAGTGTTCTGATCTTGATAACGGTTGGCAAATTTTTTTCTTTTCTCTCTCTTCTAACACTTGCAAATTTTTCTTTTTTCATTTTAGCTATCCTGGTGTGTGTGTGTGCATGCGCACGCGTGTAAGCTGATATTGCATTGAGGTTTCACTTTGCATTTCCCTGATGACTAATGTTGAACAGCTTTTCATGAGTCTTGGCCATTTGGATATCCTCTTTTGTGAAGTGTCTGTTCAACTCTTGTCCACTTAAAGAGACAGACAATTCTT
The DNA here is from genome assembly GCF_048164855.1 of Canis lupus baileyi. Taxonomy (NCBI): domain Eukaryota; kingdom Metazoa; phylum Chordata; class Mammalia; order Carnivora; family Canidae; genus Canis; species Canis lupus. The sequence goes on from NC_132856.1 coordinate 52,529,276, forward strand.
TATTTGAGGGCATTCTATGTGTATTGTAGATATGAGCCCTTGGTCAGTCAGTGGACATATATCCATGGCTTGTCTTTTAGCGGTATCTTTTGATGAGTGAAAAAAATCATCTTGGTACAGCCTAACATTTTCCTTTATGCTTTATGTGCTTTATGTCTTGTTAAAGAAACAATTGCTTATCCTAAAGTCACAAAGATGTTGTAGGTTTTATTTTAAAAGCTTTCTTGACTTTGCTTTACATTTAAATGTGAAAGACATCAGGAATTGAGATTTGTATATGGTGTGAGGTAGGGATCAAGGTTTATCTTCTTCCATATATACAATGGTCCCAGCATCATTTATTGAAAAGACTAGGCTTTCCTTGCTGCTCTGCCAGTTGTTTTGGTTTGACATAAATAACCACATGCTCCAGCATTCCAAAAAGGCAAGAAAATCTTCAGAAAAACTCCTTTTCCTGCCCAAAGCTCCTACTCTGCTAGTTAACATTCCTTATCTCCAGGAAGTTAACCATTTCTTGTTTCTTTCCCAAAGTTTTATGTATAAACATGTAAATACCCAGAATTCTCCCCCTCTTTTTTTTTTTCCATATAAGCCATATCACATTATGCATTCTGTTCTACATCTTGGTTTCCTATTAGCAATTAAAAATAAACTTCTAAGGTATTACATGGAAAAAATATCCTTTTGTTTTTTTGTTACTGTGAGACCTGTCATTATGTGAATGGAATGCAATTTCTTTAGCTAAATCTCCCTGATGGAGAACTAGGTTCTTTCCAGTCTTTTGCTACAAAGTTTAGTGAATAGCTGTGTCCACTTTTCATTTTGCACATGTGTATGGGTGAATTTTTATTTGAGAGAGAGAGAACACGCCCATGCACAACAAGGGGAGCAGGGAGAGAGAGAAGTAGGCTCCTTGCCAAGCAAGGAACCCAATGCAGGGCTTGATCCTAGGATCCTGAGCTTAAGGTGGGAGGAGGAACAAGCATCCTCACCTATGTAGGTGTTCCATGAGTTTTTTTTTTTTTAATTTTTAAAAAGATCTTATTCTTATTTATTTTAGAGACTGAGATAGTGACAGAGAGCAGGAGCAGGGAGGAGAGGGAAAAGCAGGCTCCCTGCTGAGCATGGAATCCAATACAGGACTTGAACCCAGGATCCTGGGATCATGAACTATGCTGAAGCAGATGTTTAACTGACTGAGCCACCCAGGCACCCCTTCTTCTTCCTCTTTTTTTTTTTTTTTTTTAAGATTTTTTATTATTTGAGAGTTGGAGCATGGGTGTAGGAGGGGCAGAAAGAGATGGAGAGGGACAAGCAGACTCCCTGCTGAGTGGGGATCCAGACACAGGGCTCCATCCCAGGACCCTGAGACTATGACCTGAAGTCAGATGTTCAACTTACTGAGCCACTCAGGTACCCCATAACTCCCATATATTATCCCTCATGGTTTCCATGAGTGGGGAATTGAAGAGCAGCAAAGTGATAAAGTGAGGGATTCTAGCTTGAGGTCTCACATACATTACAGTCATGTACTGGCTAAGGCTACAGTTGTCAGAAAGCTTGGCTGGGGCTGGAGGAGCTGCTTCCGAAGTGGCTCACTCACATGACTGGCAAATTAGTTCCTCTTGCCCTGGGCCTCACCACAGGGCTCCTTGAGTATCCTCAGGATATGGCTGTTGGCTTCCCCCACAAAAACAAAGTGGCACTGCAATGTCTTTTATGACTTCTCTTCAGAAGTCCTGCACTTTCACTTCTATTATATTCCTTTGGCCCTGGTTCCAAGTGGGGATGACCCCATCTGGGGATGAATACCAAAAGGCCAAGAACCTTGGGGGCCCTCTGGGAGGTGCTAGGTACTTGCCTTCAGTGGTAAAAGGCTGGGAATGCCCAGGATGTGGTTCTATGAGGACAAGCAAAGGAGTGATGGCAACAGCTGATGTGGGTAGGGCTAAGTGCATAAGGATTGGGTTTAGTCTGAGAGCACTGAGGAGCCATTCAGGTGCATTCAATGGGTTAGGGAGGAGGTGATCTGATCAGATGGATTCTGCTACAGGATTGGGTAGCTGAATAAGTGGTGAGAGGCCTGAATGGCAGCCCAGGAAGGAGGCTGGGCGGGTCATCTGGGAGAAAGGTAAGGATGACCTAGGTTGGGTGGTGTCCTTGGAGGGGCAGATTGGCAAACTAATTTGAGGGCTATCTGAAAGAAAAACCTGCTGGGCTTGGTAGCAAGCCTCCTGTGATCTCAAACAGAGAGCCATCTCCCTAATCAAGGGTCCTGTAAGAAGCAAGTGGGTCTGCCCAGGACACTCCAGGTAGATCTGGACACCCCAGATCTGATTCCTGATTCCTGGCCACTTGAGGAGAGAGAGAGAGAGAGAGAGAACAAGAAAACAATAGAGCGTGAGCTTGAGAGTCCTACCCTGTTGGTGTTCCTGCCTGGCTCCTGTCTGGGGTGAGTGGCAAAGTGTCCCCTTTGTAGACTGGAGTATTGCTGCCACTGCCTGAGGCTTTTGCTGGACCTGGCATCAGGCGAGAGCTCAGTGGCTGTGACTAATTCACTAGCATGTGAGGTGACTCAGCTCTGGCCTTCTGATTGACAATGGCTCAAGGCATGTGGCCATCTCCCCACCAGCCCTGGCTCTCTGGGCTGCCCTGACCTTGGGTGGCCGACACGTAGGCTCTCCTGGCTTCTGGAGTGTGGCCCTTCAGCTCAGGGCTGGAATGTGGCCTCGAAAGCAGGAGCTCAGGCCCGATAAATCTCTCTCTCAAGGTGTTTATGAACACTACTTTGGAGACTGAGAGGTAGAGGCGGAGTTAATACCAGCAAGAGCTGAAACTGGTTTCTTCTGGAAGTTCCAATAATTTCTCTCAAGGGATAAGGCCATTTTTATGTGGGAGAGGGGTCTCCAGTGGTCCAGCCAGTCACTCTGGAGGTACTCAGAAGGCATCTGTGTTCCTTGGGCAAATCTTTGTCCCTGAGCCCTTGTCCCATGTATCAAAATGGTTGAATCATCCCTTAGTAAAGCAATTACAAAGAGAATCACCAGAGATGGAGCTGTCATAAATGTAGTTGCTCTCCTGTGAGCTGAGGCCCCTGACAAAGAATTATAGTCTATCTCCCCTCTCTCCCCTGTCCTGTGAGCACCCCTGTCTTAAAGTGTTAGGGGCCCAGATACTGGCTCCTTGGCCGGTCTACAGGGTGTGAGCCTCTCCCTGGTGACATGGTCTATCTACCACACCCTTTCTGCTCTTACTCTTTATAATCTACTTCCCCCAGTGCTGCCCCTGGGCCTCCAGGGGGGGCCTGACAACTGACCAACCAGTTGGGGATCACTCTTTTGCACCCTTAGATTCCTGGTCCTTGCTGCTTAGTGTCTGATCTTGGGTAAGCAGCCTCTGAGCCAGATTCCTTTGCAACAAATATCCCAGGTCCTGGGAAATAGGGTCCTGATTCCTTCCTTAATCGTTCAGGATTCCTCTGAAATTAGTATAGTATGTAAGAGCTGAATAAATATATCAACAGCCATCAATTTTAGTCTTATTAATCCAGTCTTCTTGGATCTTTTCGTGTATGGGTAACCCGTTGCAAACAATCTGAGGTCCACTTCTGGCCAGGCTGACCTCTCCCCACCAGCTGTTGGGGGAACATAGTTTGTGTTTATGAATTCACTTGTAAATTCTGTAATACAAAAAATGTAAAAACGTACCACGATGTGTAACCGTTCTGGGGTTTTTGTTGTTGTTGTGGCAGGTAAATTTTTAAAAACTCAGCATCTATTTTTTTTTTTTTAAGATTTTCTTTATTTATTCATTCATGAAAGACACACACAGAGAGGCAGAGACACAGGCAGAGGGAGAAGCAGGCTCTATGCCGGGAGCCTGACATGGGACTCGATCCCAGGTCTCCAGCATCTCGCCGTAGGCCAAAGGCAGGCGCCAAACCGCTGAGCCACCCAGGGATCCCTCAGCCTTCTATTAATGGTTTATTTATTTATTTTTAAACATTTAATTTATTAATGGGAGAGACACACACACACAGAGAGAGAGAGAGAGAGAGAGAGACAGAGGCAGAGACACAGGCAGAGGGAGAAGCAGGCTCCATGCAGAGAGCCTGATATGGGACTCGATCCCAGGTCTCCAGGATCAGGCCCTGGGCTGAAGGCGGCGCTAAACCGCTGAGCCCCCCGGGCTGCCCCAATGGTTTATTTTTTATTGTAAAAAAAAAAATATATATATATATAACCTCTACCATCTTAACTATTTTTAAGTATACAGTAGTGTTTACTGCATGCACACAGTTGTGCAGCAGATCTCTGAAACTTTTTTCATCTTGTAAAACAATTTGTTTCCACTGAACTACTTCCCTTTTTCCCCCTCACCAGACCTGCTCACCACCATGGTTTTTTCCCTTCTGCAGGTCTGGTGTCTATTCTTACCTATTTAAGTAACCTCTCCATCCAACGTGGGGCCTAAACTCCCCCAACATCAAGAGCCATCTGCTCTACTGACTGAGCCAGCCAGGTGCTCCTTGTTCTTTTTCCTTCTGAGAGTTTGGCTACTTTAGATACTTCAAATAAGTGGAATTATGTAGTATTTGTCTTTTTGTGACTGGCTTACTTCACTTATCATAATGACCTCAAGGTTCTTGCAGGTTGTCACAAAGGGCAGGATTTCCTTTTTTAAAGCTGAATAATCCATTGTATGTATATACCACATTTTCTTCACCCTTAGCTTTTCCAAAGGCATTTGGATTGCTTTCACTTCTTGAGGACTATGAATAATGCTGCAATGAAGAAGGGTATGCAAATATCTCTGAGATCCTGCCTTTAATTCTTTTGAATATATACATGGAAGTGGGATTACTGGATCATATGGTGATTCCATTTTATTTATTTATTTATTTATTTATTTATTTATTTATTTATTTATTTATTTATTTATAAAGATTTTTTATCAGAGATGGGAAGGGGGGGAGAGAGAGAGAGGCAGAGACACAGACACAGACACAGGCAGAGGGAGAAGCAGGCACGATGCAGAGAGTCTGACAGGACTAATCCAGGGTCTCCAGGATCACACCCTGGGCTGAAGGCGGCGCCAAACCACCGAGCCACTAGGGCTGCCCCTCCCCCTTGTGTTTGAATACATACATAATTTTTTGATAGTGGCCACTCTAATGGGCATGAAGTGACATATCGTTGTGGTTTTGATTTGCATTTCCCTGATTAGTGATGTTGGGTGTCTTTTCATATGCCTGTTGGTCATTTGTGTATTTTTAGCGACGGTTTATTCAAATCTTTTGCCCATTTTATTTTAAAAAAGGAAGAAAGTTTTTTTTTTTTTAAAGATTTTATTTATTTATTCGAGAGAGAGAGAGAGAGAGGGGCAGAGACACAGGCAGAGCGAGAAGCAGGCACCATGCAAAGAGCCTGACATGGGACGCGATCCAGGGTCTATCAGGATCACGCCCTGGGCTGCAGGTGGCGCTAAACCGCTGCGCCACCGGGGCTGCCCCCTTTTGCCCATCTTTAAAAAAGATTTTATTTATTCATGAGAGAGAGAGAGAGGCAGAGACACAGGCAGAGGGATAAGCAGGCTCCATGCAGGGAGCCTGATGTGGGGCTCGATTCCCAGACCCCAGGATCATGCCCTGGGCCAAAGGGAGACGCTCAACCACTGGGCCACCCAGGGGTCCCAAATCTTTTGCCCATTTTAAAAACCAGGTTGTCATCTTTGAGTTGTAGCTCTTCGTTCTGGATATTAACAACTTAACAGATACACGGTCTGCAATTTTTTCCCCCATTCTGCAGGTTGTTTTTTCACTTTGTTTTTGTTTTTTAAAGATTTTATTTATTCAGTCATGACAGACACAGAGAGAGGAGCAGAGACCTAGGCAGAGGGAGAAGCAGGCTCCATGCAGGGAGCCTGATGTGGGACTCCATCCTGGATCCCGAAATCACGCCCTGAGCCGAAGGCAGATGCTCAACCCCTGAGCCACCCAGGCGTCCCTGTCTTTTCACTTTGTTGCCTCCTTTGCTGTGCATAAATTAAGTTTGATGTAGTCCCATCTATTTTAGCTTCCATTGCTTGTGCTTTCCTGTCCTATTCAATAAGTCCTTGCTAAATCCAACGTTGTGAAGGGGTTCCCTGTCCCCCCCCCCCCCCCGCTTTTTCTTCTAAGAATTCAATGCTTTCAAGTCTATGTTTAGGTCTTAAACCCATTTTGAATTAATTTTTATATGGTGTAAGGTAAGGATCCAACTTTACTTTTTGAACGTGGATACCCAGTTTTCCCAACATCATTTGTTGAAGAGACTATCCTTTCCCCCACGTTCTGGTGATTTTTTTTTTTTTTTTTTTTTAAACACACAGGCTGTGGAAGTGGCCCGGGCCTCACCACACTGGGAGATCCCTGATGCTAGCTGCATAGTTTGCGCATCCTCAAGATTTTCTGCGATTGGCACCTTTTAAAGATGAGATGGAGACTGGGTCCAAGTTACGGGTCCAAGGTCCCTATAGTGAGCTTATAGGTGGAGTGGAGTTCAAGTCCTAAGTTAGAATCCCAAGAGCTCAAATGCAGGAGCCCTGCGGGGATGTTCGCTGTTTTATGCATAGCACCGTAGGCAGAATGAATGAATGAATGAACCTCTCAGGAAAGGCTCCCAGCAAACCGCGGAGCTTGGACGAGCCCACAACTCCACGCGGGGGTGTGCGCCCATCTCGCGCATGCGCAGCCCCCGTGCACGACCTATTCCACTCTATCTGCCCGCACATGGTATGGCCTCTCTCCCTATGGTACGTCCCGCCTTCCCCCCCACGCCCGGGCCGAGATGGTACACGCCGCCTCCGCTCGCCGCCCCTCCCCATCGGTTTCCGCGCGAAAAGCCAGGGCTGCCTCTGCTGCCGCGGCTGTCTCTGCTGCAGTTTCCAAGATGCCTGCCCGCACCGCCCCGGCCCGGGTGCCCACGCTGGCCTCCCGAGCCCTCTCACTGCCCGATGATGTCCGTAGGCGGTAGGTGCTGTGGGGGTCTGTGAAGCCCGGCGGGGGAGAGGGGTGGGGTGGAGAAGTGGCACGGCGTTGGGGGTGGGGGAGGCTTCTTCCCCTCTGGTAGCCCGTGGCTGCTGCTGACAGGCGGGCGCGCATGCGCGGGACGGCGCGGCGGCGGTTGGCGCGGGCAGGGTGGCACTTCCGGTCGCGCGCACCCCTGGCCGTTTGGCGCCAAAATGGGCCGAGGCCCCTCACAGTTCCCTGGTGACTAGAAACTTGGGGTCACTTCTGATCTCAAAGTAGAGCGAGCTTTGGGTTCTCCTCAGGGATCCCCTGCCTGGAGGAGCCACGGGCCTGGCTCCTGCCTCCAGTCTGGTCGCGCAGGAAGTGGGCAGCCCCGCGGCCTCAGGACACCCCTCGGCCCGGGCACTTCGGCCTCCACTTCCGGTGCCCGGTCCGCTTGGAGGGTCGGGCTAGTCTGGTCCCTGGGGGCATTTGGGGGGGGTCCCCTTGGCACTCCACGCAGCGCATCCCGATGGCGGCCTCCAGAGACAGACGTCGCCGCTCGGGGCCCGGGCGCGGCCGGCTCAGGTTTGCGACCCCCGACTTTCTTGGGGGGCTTCCTCCATCTCCGACTGCTGGGGAAGTCGCATTCTGGAAGGAACTCTCACCATGCAGTGCAGGACCAGGGCTCGGGCGGCATGAAGGCTGAATGGTCTTTTCTAGTAAATCTGTGCCTCTGAGCTGTGGGCATCAAGGAAGCCTTGCTAGGGAGGACTGGCTGCAGTTTCGTGTGTTTGTGCGTGTGCACGTGTGCAAAGCCAGTGGCCGCTGGTGTGTGTGTGTGCCCCATGCCAGTGGCCACAGGTGTGTGCATGTGTGCCCCCCATGTGGGTGGCTGCAGTGTTTGCATGTGCCCCCTATGCTGGTGGCCGCAGGTGTATGCATGTGTGTGTGTGCCCCATGCCAGTGGCCGCGGGTGTGTGTTTACGTACGTTGCACAGCAGTTAATGTTGCACAGCAGTTAATGTCGGGACTGGCTGTAGCAATTCTATGCAGGTGAGTCAGGGGCAAGAACACTGGGCCCTTGCTTGTGCAGGGCGCTAATTTCACTCCTGAAAACTGGCACTCCTTGGAACACTAGTCACTGGAACCTTGACCAGGCGCTGAATGCTTCAACCAGATTTGTGAGCTGGTGTTGACATTTCCCTATTTCCCTGTGCTTGGTTCCTGTGGGTGTGCCAGGCCAGTCTTTTGGGCTTTTGGAATTGGAGTGTGTGTGTGTGTGGGGGGGGGGGGGGGGGGTTATTCGGGGCTCCCTACCAGGTGTTTAAGGCTCAAACCACTTCTTAATCACAGAGGGTGTGTGTCTTGCTAAAGAATCCCTATTTGTATCCTCCCAAGATGTGACTTGAAATAGAATTATGGAAATCCCTGGCTTTGTGATATTAGGCTCCAACATAGAGATGTTTGGGCCTAGTCTTCTTTGATGGTGAGAACTCTCCACTGGCTGGTTTAACCTTGGGCAAGTGTCATAAACAAGCTGTACCTGTGGACTAAGTTTAACATGGGCTTTAAACTGATCCTGGGGGATCCCTGGGTGGCGCAGCGGTTTGGCGCCTGCCCTTTGGCCGGGGGCACGATCCTGGAGACCCGGGATCGAATCCCACATCGGGCTCCCGGTGCATGGAGCCTGCTTGTGTCTCTGTCTCTGTCTCTGTCTCTCTCTCTGACTATCATAAATAAATTAAAAAATAAATAAAAAAAATAAATCAACTGATCCTGGATGAAATGACAGTATGCCTTGAATATGAAGGCCCGCGTGTTTAGCATGGTTATCGGCTAATCTAGTTTTCTCAGTTCTGCCAGTCACTAATTGTATAAAGCATTTAACGTTTGCTCATTTAACCTTTAAGAGTTCTTTTTTTAAGATTTTATTCACTTGTTATGACAGAGAGAGAGAGAGAGAGAGAGAGAGAGGCAGAGGCAGACAGAGACACAGGCAGAGAGAGAAGCAGGCTCCATGCAGGTAGCCTGATGTGGGACTTGATCCCAGGACCCTGGGATCACGACCTGAGCCAAAGGCAGATGCTCAGCTGCTGAGCCACCCAGGCGTCTCTAACCCTTAAGAGTTCTTAAGAGTGGGTGCTGTAGGAGTTCACTACTGAGGCAGCAGGGAATTCCTGCTGATGTCCACTTCTCGCCAAAACCTTTCCTTTCAACTAGGGTTTTTTAACAGGCCACTGCCTTATGGGTTTTCTTGGGCCGGTGCAAATGTTTGGGTGAATTTGAATGCTCTTAGGTGAGTTTTACAATCCACCATTAACCCTAGGTCTCATGTTACTTTGAACTAGAATTGCCTACTGTAGGTGCAGTTTTGGGTGCCTGCTTTAAACCATGGGGTGAACACTGAAAACTTCTTAAAAATTTTATTTATTCATGAGAAACACAGAGAGAGAGGAAGAAACATAGAGGGCAAAGCAGGCTCCCTGCGGGGAGTCATGTGGGACTGGATCCTAGAACCCCAGGATCCCGCCCTGAGACGAAGGCAGATGCTCAACCACTGAGCCACCTAGGTGCCCCAGGTGGACATTGAAATTATCTACTTATGGGACTTTCAACCTCTTTTCTCACATTTTGAATTTCGGTGTACAAAATACATAAACATGGCATTCAACACTCCCTTAAACTTAGATTTGTAAAAAGAGATAATAACTTTTTAAAAGATCTTACTTATTTGACAGCACAAGCAGGAGGAACAGAAGGATAGGGAGAGAAGCAGGCTCCTTGCTGAGCAGGGAGCCAGATGTGAGGCTTGATTCCCCAAGACCCGGGGATCCTGATTTGAGCTGAGGGCAGATGCTTAGCCAATTGAGCCACCCAGATGCCTCTATAACTTCTTGATCTATGAAAATTAGAGAAGTATAATTTAGAACGCAAGAAGTGCTTAAGTCCAGTAGAATACTCTAGGAACAAAACTAGGCCTGGTCCTCGTGCATTTCTGTCACTTTTGCTAACTTGTCTATATATGCCATCTTTTTTTTTTTTTTTTTTTTTTTTTTTTTTAACACACAGTTCTATTAAATATGTAGGGATACTAGAAAGTATTTTCAGTGTCTGGGTTATTAAGTCTTTATTTTTGAAGTAAAATATGCCCAAATCTAAAAATTACGCCTTTCGGGACAAGCTGCATTTTTCCACTTATTTTTTTCTTACTCTGTCCAAGCCATCATTTGTACAAAGTGATAAATCTCTCACTGGTCTCCTGTTGTTGAGGTCTTTTCTGTAAGTGGAAGCTGTGAGCCTCTTACAAAAGTTGGATCGATGGTTTCCTTGCCCCATACATTGCCTGTTGCACCAGTCCTGAAGTCCAAAATCCCTGTCCACTTGCCTGACTCATCTTATGCTTTTCTCATAAGACATACAGACCTTTTAGGTTCTCAGGGCCTGAGACTATGCAGAGCTGCCAGCATGATGCTGGGCTCTATCTACCCCTTCCCTAAGTTGGCTATTGTCCATTCATCCTTAAGACTGTGCTCAGAAAGACCATCCCTTTTCCCCAGAACAGGAAAGGTGTTGAGTTCTGCTCGTGCAGCCTGCACGCTCGCTGCCTTTGCAACCTTGGAGTTGATGGTGATTTATTTGCCTTATTTACTGTAGCTGTAGCTTGGTGTAGAGTAGACTCTGAAAGGCATACATGCCAGGCTTTCCCCTTTAAATGAAGCCTGGATTCACACACAGATTGTAGCAACCTCCTTTGTACAGCTCTGATTAGCCTTAGTAATTGTGACAGCTTTTTTTTTTTTTTAAACTGCTAGTCATTCTGTAATTAGATTAAGCTGGGTTTCAAGTTCTCAGCTCTGGTTCCATGGCTCCGACTGATTGGGTATTGAAGAGGGGAAAACTGACTTTTCTGTTTCTCCCCTTCAGGAATATTCTAGAGGTGCAGGCCACTGGGGTTCAAATTCCTTCCTACCATAGCTGTAGGACTAAGTTGTTTAACCACTTGGTGTTTTACCTGTAAAATGGAATGGCACTGCCTATTCTGCCTGGACGTTATGAAGACCAAGGAGCTGATAAGTGTAAATGTGGTAGACCAGTCCCTGTAATAAAACCTTCTGTATGGGAACCCTGGGTGGCGCAGCGGTTTAGCGCCTGCCTTTGGCCCAGGACGCGATCCTGGAGACCCGGGATCGAGTCCCACGTCGGGCTCCCGGTGCATGGAGCCTGCTTGTCTCTCTGCCTCTCTCTCTCTCTCTGACTATCATAAATTAAAAAAAAAAAAAAAAAAAAAAAAAAAAAAAAAAAACCTTCTGTGTGATTTATCACACGGTCAGGTGTATATACATATTTTTAAAATATTTTATTTATTCATGAGAGACCGAGACACAGGCAGAGGGAGAAGCAGGCTCCATGCGGGGAGCCCGACATGGGACTCAATCCTGGGTCTCCAGGCTAAGGCCCTGGGCTGAAGGCAGTGCTAAACCGCTGAACCACCTGGGCTGCCCCAGGTGTATATTTCATTCCCATTAGGGGAACATAACTTAGAGTAGCAACGTGCAGATAGATACTGAGGCGGATGTTAATGTAGCTGTGTATGCCACGTAGAGATGATGTGTGTTCATGCTTCTCATTCCAACCTTCATCTTTGCTTGGCATGTAGAATAGTCTAGACTTGTTCCTTCTGCTGCCACCGTAGCTTTTGTGCCAGGTATCCAGTCTTACTCTTGATCAGGCATCCTACTCAAGGATTGAGGTGATGTTCTAACCTCTTTCATCTCTTGGTATCTTGCTTTTTAATCCTTTCTATTCTTGGTTTTTGTGATGCTGTTTACTACCAGGGAACCTTTCTTCCCTGATTTCTCCCCCCTTGCCCCCCAATCATTTTTCTTTCTTTCTTTCTTTCTTTCTTTCTTTCTTTCTTTCTTTCTTTCATTCATTCCTTGGCCTTTATCTCTTCTAGGCTTAGGACTTGGAGCAGTTAGGCTTGTCAGCTGGACAGGACTACTTCCAGTTTTGATGCATCTCAGAAGAGCCAATTTTAATTTCTAGCTACTGAATAGTGGCTACTGTTAAAAAAAAAAAATGTCACTCATCACACTTATGACCTGTAAACTTTTTCCCTAACGAAATGTTCTGAATTTCCGATACTGTCTTAGTTTTAATTGCATCCATAACAAATTATATTAGTGTTTTAAATAGAATCTAAATTCGTTTTAACAGTTCTGCAGATCAGAAATCTGGTATGGGTCTCGCTGGATGAAATAAGAATGCAGCCTGCCAACACTTTCTGGAGGCTCTAAGGGAGAGTGTTTCTTTAACTCTTTCAAATTGTTGGCAGAATTCAGTTCCTTGTGGTTATAAGATGGAGGTCCCTCTTCTCTTACTGGCTCTAACCATGCCCGGCTTCTGGAGGTAATGTATCCTTTGGCTCATGGCACACTTCTTCCATATTTAAAGTCAGAGCCAGTTCTCATGTCACAGCTCTCTCTGCCCCTTCTTTAGTCAAGATCTCTTGAAATGCAGCTAGGAAGTTTTTCTGGTCTTAAGGATTTAAGTGATTAGATTGGGTCCACCTAGCTAATCCAGGATGATCTGGCCATCTCAAGGGCTATAACCTTAATCGTATCTGCAGAGTCCCTTTTACCAATAAGACAACATATTCACAGGTTCTGGGAGATTAGAGCATGGACATCTTTTTGGAGGAAAGGCTCATTATCCTGCCTACCACAGATAGCACCTCCGATAGCCCCACCCCATCTGCCATGCACCCAGTTACAAAGGCAGAGTTGGTGGAGTTTTGTAACTTCTCTAGTGTGGTTTCCACTCCTGCTGCTAAGTCATGTTACAGACCAGGATTTCTAGTGTAGGGTGTTAGAGTGATTTAACATTTTATAATCTCTTCCTGTCTAATCTACATTATGTATTTTTTGCCAGATTAACTTTCCTAAAACATGGCTCTGATGTCTTGGGTTCCTCCCTCCTCCATGATTCCTTCAGTGGTTTAACTAGGGAACAAAATCAATTTTTTAGCCTGAGGTTATTGACCTCCCTCAGACTGGCACCCAGCCTGACTTGTGTGGGTTTCTTGGGTGTACCCTGAGCCAGCTCCCCCACTGTAGTGCTCCTGTTTGGGCAGCCCCCCTGCTCCACTCCCACTGTGCACACCATTCCCCTGGGCCGGTCCTTCCTGATGCTGTTTATACCCTTGCTCTTCAGAAGCCCTCAGGTCTGAACTGTATTAGTTTTATCCTTTAGTTGTTAATAGGTTCTATTTCCCTAACAGAACTGTGTGAGGGAAGCAACTAGAAATGAATCCTGGGATCTTAGGCTGGAAGGGAGCTAAGGTTTGATCTCTTCTATAACATGGCTGCTGTTCTGCGTATTGTATTTAGTCCCTCACATCTATTTCTGGGTTGGAATGTAAAGCGGATGCGAGGCGGTGTCCTCAGTTTTAACAGGGAAGGGAGGGACTCTGGTGGAAGCCTGGGTGTCAGAGGAGGGACACCGACCAGTCTCCTTCCTGTCACCCTCTGGTTCCTCAGTGCCTGCCCTGGGCTCCTTACCTTCCTCTGTGGGGCCAGCCAGGTCACAATCCAGTCTTCACAGGGCAAGACATTTTAGGTATTGTCAAGATTTGTGTTCCTTTCTGCCAGGCTAAATAATCCCGATTCATAGAAGAGGTTGACAGAATTTGTGCCCAGATGTAGTTGTCAGCATGGTGAAAACGGTACTTTGATGAGCTTCATGGTCAGCTGAGCAGTCCTTAATACCTGAGGTAACCTCAGGATCAAGAGGCTGTTTTGCCAAGGTCTCATGAGTAGAATGACAGAGAATTCTGATGTTACGCTCTTGCAGCAGCATGTGTGCCTCTGGCTGTGCATACAGAGTTCTGCAGCTATTCTCCTTTGGCTCTCCCCGAGTTACTTCAAGGGTAGGATGACTTTGAAGGGGTTACATGTGCTCTGTGTGCGTGTGTGTGTGTGTGTCCGCGTGTGTGTATACTATTGTATATACTACCACTGGATCTGCAGTCAGTCTTTCTATAAAAAGACTACAAAAAGACCTTTCCTGACCCACCCAGGACTATCCCTGCCCGGCAGTCCCTGCATCCTGTTACCCAGCTCTTACATGGAACAGGGCTTGGCATATAGTAGGTACCTACAGATGTGGTGGGGATCTAAGTTAGGGGCAGGGCCCACGTGTACTCAGAGCAGCCTCTGTATGACATTAATCCAGCAAATCCCATTGCTTCCATTCCTGGTTTTGCTGCTCCCGTTTGCTCTTTGGAAAAACCAGCCTGGGAGAGCTCTGTTCTTGCCCTTTTGGCTAGTGATAACGGAATATGTTGTCTGCATGGATGCTGGGTGGGAGGGTCCAGAAATGTTGGAGGCCCTGTCCCTGCCCAGGGCACTTCTTCAGTGACTGATGCTAACCCAGCTGGTTAGACTTGTTCTCCCCATACTGTCCACAGTTGGCACCCAGCCGAGGAACCACAGCTTGTCCACTCACTTCCTTTTTCCTCAGTGTCTTCTGCTCTTGTTCCTTGATTCTTCTCCCCCTGCCCCCCGCCCACAAGAGGCAAGATACTAATCTTCAGTAATCAAATCAGGCTGTGCTTTTCCAGCCAAACTCATGATGGTTCTGTACTCCTGAATGACTAGGTATAAACATTCCAAAGGAGGAGCTCTCCAGTGAGATGCCAGCCGGCAACTTTTTTTTTTTTTTTTTTTTTTAAGATTTATTTATTCACGAGAGACAGAGAGGCAGAGACACAGGCGGAGGGAGAAGCAGGCTCCGTGCAGGGAGCCCGACGCGGGACTCGAACCCCGGGTCCCCAGGATCATGCCCTGGCCTGAAGACAGCACTAAACCGCTGAGCCACCAGGGTTGCCCCAGCCAGCAACTTTTAATCTATCACCACTGACTGTGGGCTCTCCCTACTATACCTGATGCCTGACTTCCCTTTTGTGGGGCTTGAACACTTGACTCTGAGATCAAGACCTGAGCTGAGATTGAGAGTAGGATGCTTAACCGACTGAGCTGCCCTGGTGCCCCTACGTCCCCATTTCTTCTGCTGTTGGCCCCCCCCCCCCCCACCTGGCCATTGAGAATGTTAGCTGGCTGTTCCTTTCAACATCTTATGACCCTGGTCCATTCCTTCTAACACTGGCCACCCCATGGTGTGGCCTTTCACAGGGTCTTGCCAGACCAGCTGGAGGAAGACCTCTTTAGGTCTTTTAATGAGAGGACCCCAACTCTGTGGCCTGCGTCCATTTCCCCAGTTCCTTTGGAAGTAATCCTGTTATAGATCTACTCTATTCTCTCACCATCAGAAAAATTGCTCCCTAATGGGCAATGGGGGAGACCCCATTCAGATTGTAAGTGACTTAACGACTGCTATAGGCATTATAATAGGATTTCTAGCTCACGGGTAGGAGAAAACCACTGTGGGTTTTGTTGTTGTTTTTGTTTTACCCTAACACTCCCACATGTCAAATTTATTT
Source organism: Canis lupus baileyi (assembly GCF_048164855.1). Lineage (NCBI taxonomy): Eukaryota > Metazoa > Chordata > Mammalia > Carnivora > Canidae > Canis > Canis lupus. Next base: position 52,544,767 of record NC_132856.1, read on the forward strand.
CTAAAGTTCTTTAAAACTGTGGTGTTCTTACAGTAAATAGAGTTGCATAATAGCCTTTCTTTCTCCCCTGTTTTCTTCCTGCAGGCTCAAAGATTTGGAAAGAGATAGCCTAACAGAAAAGGTAATCTCCACCTCAAGTTTTATTATGGAATGTTACTTTGACAGATGCTTTGTGGCTCATAAAAGGATTAAGTGGAGTCAGCTTTTTTCCATAGTTTTTTTTTTTTAATACTTTTTAAATTTTTTTTTAAAGATTCTTATTTATTTATTCATGTGAGACACACACACAGAGAGGCAGAGGGAGAAGCAGGCTCCATGCAGAAAGCCCGATGTGGGACTCGATCCCCGGACTCCAGGGTCATGCCCTGGGCAGAAGGCAGGTGCTAAACCGCTGAGCCACCCAACGATCCCTTTAAGACTTTATTTTATTTTAGAGAGGGTGCGTGTGTCAGAGTCGCGGGGGTGGGGGGGTGGGGGGTGCAGAGGAAAATAATCTTCAAGCAGATTCCCTCCTTAGTGTAGAGCCCGACATGGGGCTTGATTGCATGACCCATGAGATCATGACCTGAGCTGAAACCAAGAGTTGGAAGCTCAACTGACTCAGCCACCCAGGTGCCCTGGCTTTTTTTTCATAGTTTTGAGGATAACCTAGATATTATTCTTAATGTTCGGTGTTAATATGCTGCTTATTTCTTGGTAACTCCTTGATATACTCCCAATCTAAGTTCCACACTATCAGTCCTGAATTGTAACTTGTCCTGGTCACACTTCTCAAAAGCACAGTTTTTTTTCTAATACACCGTTATGTGTTTCTATCCCACCTCTAATCCTTGTATTTTTCATCACTGGAGATGGTGTGATGTGATCTTAAGGAAACATCACAAACATGTCTTGTGAATATTCAGTTTTTCAGGCTGAGTCAGCATTGCCTACTATTCAGCCAGTATTCTGTGACCAGGCAGCTTAATTATCTGTGTATTATTAGTCTTTTAGTGCCTTGGGACTTTGGGGACCCTCTAAACCTATATCCATCTCTTAGGAATGCGTGAAGGAGAAACTGAATCTCTTGCATGAATTTCTGCAAACAGAAATAAAGAATCAGTTATGTGACTTGGAAACCAAATTACATAAAGAAGAATTATCAGAGGTAAGTCAGTTCTCAGCATCCTGGCATCTAGAAAACGTCTCCTCCCATGTAACTCTTGGGTGACCAGGGAGGCAGAATAATCCCCGGCTCTCCTTGTTCCCCAATAGTTATAAAGGAAATGTGTGTTTCCTTATTCTCTTATTGCCACTTGTTTACATTCACTGCTACTTAAATTATCCTTTCCTGCTATAGGAGGGCTACCTGGCTAAAGTCAAATCCCTTTTAAATAAAGATTTATCCTTGGAGAATGGAGCTCATGCTTTCAGTCGGGAAATGAATGGATGTCTAGAAAACGGGAGCCAGACAAGTGGTGAGGACCGCAGAGTGGGAATGGCAGAGGAAAACAAATCCCCTAAACCCGTTTCCAAACTTTGCACGCCCAGAAGAAGCAAGTCTGATGGAGAGACAAAGTGTAAGACCACTTGACTCATTTATTAATCTTGGTGGAGACTAGACGTCCCCTTACGTGGTACCATACTTGGAGCCATAGGTCCCCTGAGGCAGAACCCCCTGGTTTGTTCCTTGTGTATATTTCATAACCAGTGTAGATGTATAGACTTCTTCAGATTCGTTCTTTGACTAAGTATAGAGCATTAGATCCCAAAACATAATTTAAATTGATGATATATAAGGTAACAGGTATTAATACTATTTCTAGGTTATATGCCTACTTGAGCTAAATGTGTAGACTTTTGTAGTCAAAGTAATTCTTGGGAAACTTTGAAAAACCCTTAAGAGCGTGGGACTTGAGGGCAAGTCAGGTTCTTGGCCACTTTATCTTTTGACAATACAAGAGCAGGTTGTTTCCTTCTCTGATTCAGGGTTTGGCCCCTCAAATAAGAGCTCCAATAGCATGGTTCAGCAAACTGGCAGGTGCTAATTGCTACGTTTATCACTACTGTTGTTGGGTAGAACAAGAGGAGGGTACTTCATCTTCAGAACCTGATTCTCTGCACTAGCTTGGTAATGCTAAAGAATTGCACTTTGTGAACTTTTTTATTCATAGTGGCTTTTTTTCCCCCCCTCTAAACAGCTGAAGCTTCTTCATCTAGCCCCAGGATTACAAGGCAAACTACCAGGCAGACCACCATCCTATCTCATTTCGCAAGGGGGTCAGTATATAATGAATTGACAGCCATCTTTTCTTGGGGCAAACTGTTTTTGGTAAACAGGAATGGAATTAATAGGGTATAATTTAGCAAATCTGACTTCCACATTGCATAGGTTTTCATCTTTTTTTTTTTTTTTTTTTTTAAGATTTTATTTATTTATTCATGAGAGACAGAGAGAGACAGAGAAAAAGGCCAGAGACACAGGCAGAGGGAGAGGCAGGCTCCATGCAGGGAACCTGACATGGGACTCAATCCTGGGTCTCTAGGATCACACCCTGGGCTGAAGGCAGCACTAAACCGCTGAGCCACCCAAGCTGCCGTAGGTTTTCATCCTGTGGTTTTCTTCATTAAACACTCATGAAGAGCATTTTTCAACACATATTCTTACTCTTCTGGGAATGTTCAAACATATATTGAACTAGCGATGATAGTAAAAGGAACCTCATCCCCACACAAGTACTTGTCACCCAGTTTCAATAGTTATCAGCTAGCCATCTTTTCATCTATACCCCCATACCCCCATAAACTCTTTCCAACTAGATTACTTTGAAGCCTTTCCCAGACATGTCATTTCAGTATATTTCTAGATGATAAAATCTGTGGTGGTGGTGGCTTTTTTGTTGTTGTTGTGGTTTGTTTTTTGTTTTGTTTTGTTTTGTTTAGCAATTTTGGCAAAATATGAATAAAATTTATCAGTCTCTTTAAAAAAAAACATAACTCTAATATTTTTGTACTTTATAAAGCATAATAATTCCTTACTATGAAATCTATAGCCAGTGTTTGTGTTTCCTCATATTTTGGCAGATTGTGTTTACTTGATTTGTTTTCACCCTTTCAAATTATAGATTCCTTTTCTCTTTTCTTGCCATTTATTTGAAGAAATTAGTTCAGTTCTCCAATAGTTTTTCTAGGTCTAGCTGACTGCACCCTTGTGGTGGTTAATTTCTTCCTTGTCTTATGTTTCTTGTAAACTGGTAGTTAGGTCTAGAAGCTTGCTGAGATTCCAGCTTTATTATTTTATGAAATTTTTTTCATAGATGGTGCCATGTCTTTCCATCAGAGGCATATGATATCTCTTCTGTGATGCCAGCAGCTGTTGATTACCATCTAGGTCCATAATTTCTTGGGTTTGCAAAATGGTGATATTTTAACTTGTCACTCAAACATTAAGCTTGAAGCCTTGTTCAGTATCCTGGCAGTGAAGGCATTTCCTTGGAAGGAAGAAGGCATCCATGACCCAAATCTGTCCTAAACAGGCTGCCTTTGGTAGGGAGGAATACAAGTCCTCTCGTGCCTGTTGGAGGTCTAGCGTCTGGCTGAGCTAACGGTTGGCTTTCCTGTTTCTGATAGCCCTGCCAAACGGAAGCCTGAGGAAGAGCCTGACAAAGCAAAATCGGATGACTCTCTTGAAGAAGAAAATGACCAGGTAAGGCTGGCCTTTTTTTTTTTTTTTTTTTTTAAGATTTTATTTATTCATGAGAGAGACAGAGAGGCAGAGACACAGGCAGAGGGAGAAGCAGGCAGAGACACAGGCAGAGGGAGAAGCAGGCTCCATGCAGGGAGCCCGACGTGGGACTCGATCCCAGGTCTCCAGGATCACATCCTGGGCTGAAGGTGGTGCTAAACCGCTGAACCACCAGGGCTGCCCAAGGCTGGCCTTTTTAAGTCCTTCACTCTGCTGCCTTCTGGTATGTTTGCTGATAGGCCAATTGGAAAGTTGGGACTATCTATAAATGGACTTGAAGTGACCTGAGGAGGTGTTAGGACCTGTCCCAGGCAGTATGAAGTATATCACTGTTAGACCTGAGGGCTCCACAGGCCCCTGCTACTCATGAGGCAGCTCCGTAACTTCAGAGTGTTACCTTCTCTCTCTACCTTCCTACTTCTCTAGCTGACAAGATTGGCAATCAAATGGACATGTTTAAAGCATTTGCTTCTGTTATCCTAAGCTCCTCTTCCACATTTAACTTGTCTAACAGCAGAGCATTAGGCAGTTGCTATATGTAGTATAATATGCTGCTTAGATCTCTTAGGTTAGAAAAATCAGTGGCTTACTGAGGGTCTTTAATACAGAAAATGTTAATCTCTGGTACTTTCCCTTGTGACTTGAGGGCTAAACCTAGATAATACCAGATGGTTACACATTAATCCCACAGCGGAATCAAAATGAAAATTAGCTATGTAGGTAAGTTGAGGGGAAGTCTCTAGGTTTATGTGTAGGTAGTAAATACCTTAATGCTACTGACAGAGCAAACTACAGATCTTCCTCTTTATGACTGGGTTTCTCAACCATGTGGTTATTGCCTTTTGGGGCCAGATAATCCTTTGCTTGGGGGGAGGTATATCCCTATGTAGAACATACTGACCTCTACGTACTAGATGCCAGTTGTAATCCCTCTCCCCTCTCAACTTGTGACCACCAAAATCATCATCAGATACTGCCAGATTGGGGTGAGGGGTAAAATTGCTCTGGGTAAGAAGCACCGGATTGAGGGCGCAATCAGGTGTCACTGGGCTACCCTTATTGTTGAGGTAGGCTTGCCATCCTGTTGTAAGGCACTGATTCTATTTTTAGAAACTTGATGTTACTCTTTATAACCTTTATTCAGATATTTGTAGTTTAGTTGGGTTACCTACTCTCAAGTGGGGAAACGGAGGCACAGAGGGAACCACTTGTTCAGATCAGTGGCCAAGTCTCTTGTCTCCTAGGAAAAAGCATTATAGGCAGAAGCAGGCTGGCTCTTGTAATATCATAGCTCCTGCCCACATGCACCTGTTTTAAGGGTGGTTTCTTGCACCCTAACCTTTTGGAAGGCTTACATAGCCTTTTTACCTGACTCCTCAAACATACCATTTCACTGGCAGTGTGTACAAGGCCTGGGGGCTTTGTGGATGAAGACTTGTAAAAACACTGTCTGTTCTAATATGCTAGAGTAAGACTTAGTGTACCAAACCAATGGTATCAGATGGTATTGGTCACATAAGTCACCATTCAGAAATAATCTTTCTTTAGTCCGTTTAAAGCTTTGAAAAGGGGCACCTGGGTGGCTGAGTGGTTGAGCATCTGCCTTTGGCTCAGGTCCTGATCCTGGGGTCCTAGGATCAAGTCCACATCAGCAGAGAAGCCTGCTTCTCCCTCTGCCTGTGTCTCTGCCTCTCTCTCTCTGTCTCATAGGAACAAATAAATAAATAAAATCTTAAAAAAAAAAAAATCTTTGAAAATTTACTGTTTTAAAAATGGGTATTCTATGCATTTAGTAAAATTTCTTAGTACAAAAGAATGTTTAGTGCATAGCTCTCCCTTCTCCCTGAACTTCCAAAGAGGAGAAAGGATTTATCAGTTTCTTCTATATTGTTTGAGAGAGAGAATATATTAGTATACTAGTTAGTATAAAGCTATATTAGGGGGCAGCCCCGGTGGCTCAGTGGTTTAGCGCCACCTTCAGCCCAGGGTGTGATCCTGGAGACCCGGGATTGAGTCCCATGTCGGGCTCCCTGCATGGAACCTGCTTCTCCCTCTGCCTGTGTCTCTGTGCCTCTCTCTCTCTGAATAAATAAAATCTTAAAAAAAAAAAAAAAAAAAAAAAACTATACTAGGGTTCTCTAAAGAAACAACCAATAGACTATAAGATTAATTTTAAGTAATTGGCTCATGCATTTAAGGCTGGCAAGCGTAAAACATGCAGACCGCCCAACAAGCTGAAGACTCCGGGAAGAGCTGATATAGCTCAGGTCTGAAGGCAGAATTTTCGGTATATACATAGACAGATTTTTTTCATGTGTTTCAAATAATAGAATACAATGAGGTTCTGTGTGGCTTACCCAAGTTTCTCCAATGATTAACCTCTCCTATAACTGTAATACAGTAGCAAAACCAGGAACTGCCATTGGTACAATCTAGACTTTACTGGTTTTCACACGTATGTTCTCACATGTATGGATTATTGTAACCTCCACCTCAAACAAGGTACAGATCTATTTCATCATCCAAATATTTTTATCCCTTTTTAACATACCTAGATATCCTGGAGATGGCAAATAGTGTGAATTTAGAGAAATGGTACACTAGAGTACTCATCTGAAAGGAGCTGATGTCCAGTTGAGGTTGTTACTCTTCCTTGCTAATGTGAATCTCAAATTACTTTTTTTTTCTTCCTAATGCTAAAGAATTACTGATGGAAGGTGAAGGATCTTTGGATTCTTTTACATAGCCTCACTAGACAAGCTCTGGCACACGGATGTGTACGGGGCCAACTTCTGGGCCTCCCCTTTATTTTGAGGGAGATGGGACATCACTACCAGACTGGTGGCTTCCCAGATCTTTTTCCCCAAAGCCAGACCCTCTGCCATGTTCAACTGTACCAAATGTAGTGAATACTTTCTCATTCATGCTTTTCATTTTGATCTTCTTTGATTCTTGTCTTCCCTTCTCTCCACACAGGAGGAAAAGAGACGGAGAGTTACATCCAGAGAACAGTAAGAATAATTAATATATCTTTTCTGTACAATATGCAATCTTCATTACTGGAATGACTTTTCTGAAGAGTTTTAAAGAGCTTTCTTGTGAGTTACCATGGTGACCATAGATGGCTTAAGAATGCTGAATTTGAGGTCAGACTACTAACCTTCAATTCATGTAGAATTCTTAAAGAATGAATTGAGGGCAACTGGCAGTTGTCAGAACCAGATTTAAAGGTCCTATTATTATTATTATTTTTTAAAGATTTATTTATTTATGATAGACAGAGAGAGAGGCAGAGACACAAGCAGAGGGAGAAGCAGGCTCCATGCCGGGAGCCCGATGTGGGACTCGATCCCGGGACTCCAGGATTGCGCCCCTGGCCAAAGGCAGATGCTAAACTGCTGAGCCACCCAGGGATCCCCATTTAAAGGTCCTATTAAATATTAAAGTAATATGTGCCTTTCAAGGCTTCTGAGATGAAGATTGCTTTCTTGGGTAGGAAGAGAGGACCTTATGAAAAGCGGTTGCAGGGGAGGAGTTTGGGGGAGTCACCCTTGGGCTGTGTGCTACTTTGCTTGACAGAGGTGCCAGAGCACTCCCTGCAGAAGAACCGGAGAGAGTACAACCTGGAACACACATGGATGAAGAGGAAGAAAGAGAGGAAAAAGTAAAGCCTGATCACATCCAAGTTTGTCAACTGTGCTTTTTATTTTTTTATTTTTTTTAAAGATTTTATTTATTCATTCACGAGAGACACAGAGGCTGAGACACAGGCAGAGGGAGAAGCAGGCTCCATTCAGGGAGCCCGACTTGGGACTCGATCCCGGGTCTCCAGGATCACATCCTGAGCTGAAGGCGGCACTAAACCACTGAGCCACCTGGGCTGCCCTCAACTGTGCTTTTTAATCTTTGAGTCCCCATTTGGTTTTAGGAAGAGAAGGGGGTGGTCACAGGAGTGGGGAGTGTGTAGGAACAAAATGACTTTCTCTTATCAAAATGGACTTGACCTTAGCCAAAATGCTTTTCAAACTTTCTTTGTGGTTCTCTACCTGGACGAGGGTGGGGGGTGGTTATGCAGCTGTAGCGATAAGCACACCATCATTAGGCTTAGGGTCTGCTGGACTTTGTGTTCTTCTATCAGTCACAGAACTTGGGTCCATGTCCTTGCCCATCTGCCTCCTTCCCTCACCAAGTCTTTGTGGAAATCTAATTTTCCATGTGGTGCTAAAATTCTATAGCAACAACATAGCAGATATAAAGTCTTGTTCTTTTTCTTCTTTAAGGATTTTACTTTAGAGACCATGGCAGAGGGGTGGGGGGCAGGGGGCGGGGGCAGAGAGAATCTTTCAAGCCAACTCCATGCTGAGTGTGGAGCCTGACCTGGGGCTTGATCTCACAACCGGAGATCATGACCTGAGCCAAAACTGAGATGGATGCTCAACTGACTGAGCCACCCAGGTACCCCTTTGAGTTGCATTCTTAACTAAGATCAGACCAGATCCCCCTAGGTCTTCCCCAGACCTCCAGTTTCTTTGTAAAATCAGAGTTTAAAGTTCTGTGAAATATGGATGTGCCACTTGACACCACCCCCAGGGAGGGGATCAGAGAGAGAATGGGGGTTTGATACCTGAAGCCTTACCATTAGACAGTACTGACCTGTATGACAAAGGGCTAACCTTTGGCGGGCAATATCAGGTCCTGTTTTGTGTCCTGTTAAGACATTGATTAGCAGTTTCCTACAAACTTGAATGGAGGGTTAGTGCAGTTATTGGGACTAGGGAAGTAGCTAAGATATATGATGATTTTTTTTTTTTTAAGATTTTATTTATTCATTAGAGACAGAAAGAGAGGCAGAGACACAGGCAGAGGGAGAAGCAGGCTCCATGCAGGGAGCCCGATGTGGGACTCTATCCTGGATCCTGGGACTCCAGGATCATGGGCCAAAGGCAGGCGCTAAACAGCTGAGCCACCCGGTGTCCCGATATATGATAATTTTTGAACCATTTGGTCCTTAAAGCTAGCCTTCAATTGGTCACCTTTCCTATGCTGATACTAGTTAATATTAGACAGCAATTATAGTTAGAACACTTCAAGCTCATTTGAGAACAGACAGTTCTAGTGGACTTGAAGACCAAAGGAGCTTTGCGCTAGATTGAAATTCCTTGTCTGTGGTCAGACTCCCAGTATCTCTTCTAGTAGAATGATCTGTGATGTGTTTCTTCTCTTGTCCCACAAGGGTTGGTGATGTTATCTGGGTGGCTCAGTCAATTAAGTGTCTGACTCTTGGTTTCAGGTCATGATCTCAGGGTCCTGGGATAGAGCCCCTGTGTTGAGCTCCGCACTCGGCATGGAGTCTGCTGGAGCTTATCTCCCTCTCCTTCTGTTCTCCCCTGTTTTCCTTCACATGCTCTTTCTCCCTCTCTCTCTAAAATAAATTAAAAAAAAAAAAAATCAGGGCTAAATGAAGGAAAATTAACTAGCTTTTCTTTCCCCCTCCCCCCTTAGGAAGAAAAGAGGCTCAGGAGTCAAACCAAAGAACCGTAAGTATCGTTAACATGCCTTTGTAATTCCTACTGTGAAACTTAATTGCTAAAATAAGTGTTCTGGTGAAAAAAAAAAAAATAGTGGATTTGACAGGGCATTAGGTGTGTAAGTTATACGTGTATGGGAGGTCAGACCACCACAGTGAAAGCTGAGCTCAGTTGATCTCAGCTGATCTTGATCCCAGGCCCTTCCTCAGTGGTATTCATACAGGAAGCAGTTTGTCAGGTGGCATTAAAGGGCATTGAATGAGCAGCTACATTCTTCACTCATAGCTGTGAGGACACGGTATAACAAACTGCCACTAAAGCTCAGTGGCTTAAGACAGCATTTATTTAGCTTACAAGTCTACATCTTGGTGACTGTCTGCTGATCTTGGCCAGGCTTAGTGGGGGTGATGAAGCCTGCCTGGGTGTGCTTTTGCGGCAGTGGCAAAGCATGAGGGCAGAGGTGAAAAGTACTTCAAGCTTCTGTTGACATCCAGTTGGCTAAAGTTAATGTTGAGACTAGGCCTCTGTCTTGGGTGGGCCGAACACCGAAATGGACTGGCAGGGCCGTGAAGGGGAGATACTATGTGAGGTTGGCTTTCCATGGCTGTTGATGCAGATTGCACATCAGACCAGCTTTTGTGAACCTCTGCAGGGTCCACCTCAGGGCCAGACATTTGCCTTCTTCCACTGCAATCAGAATTCCCATCAGGTTACAAGACATCAGTGGAGTGTGTGTGGTGAGGAGTTACTGGTTTTTGTTTTGTTTTAAGCTACTGGTGTGTCAGCAACATTTACATGAAATGTTGATGGCATCTCTGAACATCCTAGGTTCTGAAGTAATAAATGCCCTTCAGGTTTCCTGCAGGGAAGATTTGCCCTTCAGCTGGGAAAGGCGATCCATGTTCTAAGTCCTGGGAGGAGACTATGTATAGTCCTCACTGGGGCTGCTTGCGATGGCGTCAGGCTCCCCGAGCTGATCAGGGTGTGTGCGTTTTGTCTTGTGCGACAGAACGCCTAAACCGAAGTCTAAGGAGGAGCCAGACAGAGAAGGAAGAACTGGACTGCAGGGTGAAATGGATGGAGACGAGAAGGTAAAGACTGAATCTTGGTTTCTTAAATTTCACTTTGCTTCTGTTCCCACTTGGTTGGAACGCATGGTGTGGGGCAGGGCTCTGGGTTCAATCCTGTCCTGCCTATCCATGGGGTGACTCTAAGAAAGTTATGTGATCCCCCTCGTGGGAGTTGGTGGCTGTCTCTGCATGTCTGTTAGCGTTCAGTTGTCTATTTATCCATCCCAGTGGGTAAGGGCCTGTGTGTGTGCCTTGATAAAGGTATGTGTGCATCCAGCTTCTCCATCTCCTCCATGAGAAGGCTTGACCTGTGTCCCCTCAGCCACATCAGGCACACCTGTACTACTTTACTGGCCGCCTAAATACTGAGTCTATGTCTCCCCAGCCTCCCCATTTCAGCTAAGTGGACATATTCAAACTCAAAGACCTTATACATGGAGTAGGGCTGGGCTTTCATAAAAATACAGGGTGGCAAGGTCACCTGCAGGGCAGCCCTGCCACCTGAACTTCAGGGGAGGGGGATTCATGCATAGGGGCTACAGCACAGGAATCTCCAGCTCTTTAAGGGGGATAGTCCCTGTCTAAGAGAAGCTGAATTGGAATAATCCCAGGATTATCTCTCTGGGGTTTTTGTCTGTTGAGATCTAGACAGTAGAGATCGTGGTCACAGACTTGCTAGGTCTTGAACTTCCTTACTTCAGACCTGGTTGGCAATCAACATCCCTTCTTGTTCTGTGGCATTTGACCCATTTAGTGTTGCCTCTAAGCTTGCTCTACCATCTTGTCTCACCTTTTCTGTCCAGATACTGGTTATCTTACTGTCAGTGCTTGGCTGGAATCCCTTTCTAGGCCCGCTAAAGAGATCTTAGTGGTGGTGTCAGACCACCCTTCTCTGCAGACGGAAATGGCAGGAGCTCATGCCTCATGGTAGAAAGGAATGGAAGGATCACACATTTGACCTTCCCTAATATTGTTAGCTTCTCTTTTTTAATAACTCCACTAATAGACTTGTTATTCTATGAAAATGAGCTCAATAAATTAGAATGTAAGCTCAGAAGATGCTAGATTATCTGTGTATAACAAGGAGTTAGTGATGGTGTTGGGAATTCTTTTATTTCTTAATTTTCCATGCTAGGGATTCCTGGGTGGCTCAGTGGTTGAGCCCCTGCCTTTGGCCCAAGGCATGATCCTGGAGTCCCAGATCGAGTCCTGCATCGGGCTCCAGGCATGGAGCCTGCTTCTCCCTCCTCCTGTGTCTCTGCCTCTCTCTCTCTCTCTCTCTCTCTAGGTCTATCATGAATGAATAAATAAATAAATCTTTAAAAAGAAAAAAAATTTCCATGCTAGATGGCTAAGTTTTGTGTGTGTGTGTGTTTTGTTTTGTTTTGTTTTTTTTCCTGCTGTCTAATGCCAGTGTGACCTCTTCATTTCTGACCAGATTGATAGGTGGAATGACAGGCATTTTGGCGAACATAAGCTAAATGACTGTAATACTCCCTTTTACAATGAGCTTTCCTGGGGCTGGGTTGGCAAATGATGGCCCAAATTTGGCCCTCTGCTCATTTTTATAAATTCCGTTGGAACACTGCTGTGCTTTTTCACTTACGTATTGTCTCTGGCTGCTTTTATGCTATAATGACGGGGTTGGTACTTGCACCGTAGCATGGGGCTTACAAAATCTGAAAAGGTTTGTTTTCTGGCTCTCTATAGAAACCGTTTGCCAACTCCTAGTCAATTCTGTTTTGTAGGAGGTAGGGAATGGAGTTAAAAACTGGAAGTATCGGGCAGCCTGGGTGGCGCAGTGGTTTGGTACCGCCTTCAGCCTGGGGCGTGATCCTGGAGACCTGGGATCGAGTCCCACGTGGGGCTCCCTACGTGGAGCCTGCTTCTGTCTCTGCCTTTCTCTCTCTGTGTGTCTCATGAATAAATAAATAAAATCTTAAAAAACAAAACAAAACAAAAAAAAACTGGAAGTCTCGTCTCTACCCTGTAGACCCGCCTAGATTTTCCTGTCTTGTTTTCCAGTTCCAGAGTGCTGCAGTCATTAACAGATACTTGCAGTTTGGTCTTGTTCTTTTCTCAGAAACTAATTTCCCCCCCCCTCTCTCTCCTCCTCTGCTTTACCCTCTTAGGATGAAAAGAGACCCAGAAGTCAACCCAAAGATCTGTAAGTGGTTGAAATGCTTGTGCCTCTGTGCTGTCCTTTGAGTAATTTTCGTTATTGTTCTAGAGATCTGTGATGATGTAGAGATTTACTGGGAGATGCTGCTACTCTTGGAAGATTGGATCTGTTTGGGCAGGGTTGGATGAGAAATTAAACTGGGCTTCATCCTTACCCCTTAGCCTCTGCCACTTGGGTAGCCGTCCCATCCTGCATAGTCTCGTGTATCTCTTAGCTCCCAGCACTTCTCATTTGGCTCGTATCGGAAGGGTCATGGGGCGCTTCTGCGCAGGGCTGCCTTTTTAGGGTTACCACAACTTATCAATGTTGCTTTTAGAACTGCCATGACAAGGGACTTTCTTTATTGTATAGGAAGAATCTGTTGCCCAGGTATATCCTGAGTATTTTGCTTTTCAAAAGGGGGCAGTAATTTGTTATTTTTGACGTGAGTTGGCAATATGGTTATTCTGAGCAAATATTTGGCATGTATTGGTTAACTTAACAGAGCTGCCAAGCGGAGACCTGAAGAGAAAGAACCTGAAAGAGTAAAACCACAAGTTTCTGAGGAAAAAGATGAGGATGAAAAGGTAAGCTCTTGTTTTTTAATCCTACTGTTTTCTACATTTCAAAGTGATTTTTTTTTTTTTTTTGGAAGGTAACTTTTTATTATGGAAGCATTTTCATGCATACCCCAAAGTAGGCAGAATAAGGTAGCAACCCCTCGGATTTTCATCCACCTATAGCAGCTCTCAGCTCATGGTCCAGAGTTTGGATCAGTCCCTCCCCATTCTCCCAGCCTCGCTCACCTCTGGATGATGCTGAACAAATCCCAGGTGTATTACTGAAATCCTTATAGAAGAACTACCTGTAAGAGAAAATGACTCTTTAAATATCACAAGATCACCGTTAACACAATGCCCAGGTCTAGTCTGTTCAAATTTCCCTGCCTATGAGAAAAATAGTGGAGACTGAATCAGGATCCAAACGAGGTCTGTACAGTGAATTTGGTTGGTATTTGCCCTGTCTCATCCAGAGTTTTGCTCCCTCCTCTTCCTTGCAGTTCATAGCAGGAACTGGCTTACCTGTAGAATTTCTGGATTTTGTTTTTTTGTTGTTTGCACCCCTCTTGTGTTAAATGTCTCTCCAGCCCTATCTCCTATAGACTGATGGTTAGGTCTGGGGGCTTAACCAGAAGCAGGCCCTTTGTTTCCCAATGGACTTCTGAGGTGATGCCAGGTGCTTCCTGTTGTGTCATACCAGAAGGCACAGATATCTCTTTATGGTTTTAAGACTGATCACTGGGCCGAAGTGCTGCCGCTTGATACATCCTTTATAAAGTCCCTCTTGGCTTTTCACTTGCTGTTTCTAACAGTCATTGCCTAAATCTATGTCACTGGGAGTTGCAAAGGGGTGATAGTCCAGTTCTCTCATTCCTTCATTTACCCAAAAGAATTCTAGAAATAAGTTTCCCTTTTCTTTATGGTGGCCTGAGCAGACTAATATAATACCATAATCTGGGTGGTTTAAACGAGAGATGTGTACTTTTTTATGGTTTTAGAGATCGAAAGTTTAAAATAAAAGTGCCGGCAGGGTTAGTTTGTGATGAGGCCTTTCTTCCCCGTTGCTGACCACAACCTTCTCACCATGTCCTCACAAGCTCTTCTCTGTGTGAGTGGAGGGAGAGTTGTGAGCCTGATATCTCTCCTTAGAAGGACGCCAGTCCTATTGGACTAGGGCCTACCCTTAGGACTACCCTTACAACCTTGGTCACCTCATTAAAAGCCTCTTCTCCAAATATAGTTACATTCTGGGTTAGGGCTTCAGTGTGAAATTCAGAGGGACTGAATTCATTCCATAGCACCCTTCATCAGCTGTTGACTTGTGAGGTACTGCTTGTGCAAGAAAGCTAAACATTTACTTTTATCTTTTTCATTTAATTTTTTAAAAAGCTTTTGAGAGAGTGAGTTGCATGCACATGTGGAGAAGGGGGAGGAGCAGAGGCAGAGGGAGAAGCAGGCTCCCCGCTGAGCAGGGAGCCTGATGTAGGCCTCAATCCCAGGAGCCTGGGATCATGACCTGAGCCAAAGGCAGATGCCTAACTGACTGAGCCACCCGGGTGCCCCTAAATATCTTTTTTCAATGCTCTGTTAGGAGTCTTTTAAGGAAGGCTTTTGTTAGAAGAATTTTGAATATAAGACTTTATATACTGCAGATGGCTCAGGTCTCACTGGTCCTTTTGACTGCCTTCCTCCTTGCCTCTGACTAAGTTTTGTGATAACCATGTATATTAAATTCTGAAGCCTTATTCAGATGTAAATCACTTTCGTACCCTCTTTTGTTCTCTGTTTAGGAAGAGAAGAGGCGCAAAACTACATCCAAAGAACCGTAAGAACTTATTTTTGTCTTGGTATAAAGCAGGTCCTATTAAAATTCTGGTTCTAGAAAGAAAAGTAAAGGGGTTTTTAGTGAATTACTGGAGCAGCCTTAGCTTATCTTTGTATCTGATTGGATCTGTGAGCTCAGGACCAAAACCCTCCAATTCTATGTGAGGCAGGTCCCCTCCACGTGGTAAAGGGACACTGAGGAACCAGCTTGTTCTGGAGGCAGCAGCTGATGCTCATCTGTGTTGGTAGATTAGGTGTAGCTTTGGTAGATTCTTACACATTCTGATTGATTTAAAAACCCAAACAATCTTGTTCTTTATTCTCAGAAATGAGAAAAAAATGGCTCGAACCAAAACAGTAGTGTCCTCCAAGGTAAAGCTACAGTGGGAAGTAAAGCGGGGCTCCAGCGCTGGTGGGGTTGCCTAGAGCTGGTCCTCTGAGTACTGTCTGTGTCCATGCCCCCAGACCCATCCTCTACGGTGTGTGCAGTGTGGACAGTACCTGGATGATGCCGAACTAAAGTATGAACAGCATCCTCCTGACGCAGTAAGTCCCGACTCTACTCGCAGCCCTTTATTCCCTGCCTCTTCCTCTGCCTAATGCTCCAATGTCTCTCAGGTGGATGAGCCACAGTTGTTGACAAATGAGAAGCTCTCCATCTTCGATGCTAATGAGTCTGGCTTTGAGAGTTATGAGGCTCTTCCCCAACACAAACTGACCTGCTTCAGGTAATAGATACATTCCTGCTCTTTGTAATAGAGCACTTCCCTGACGATGCTGAAGTTCTAGTGAAGTTGTTTGTTTTCTTTTTGGTTTTTCCCCTTCCCTCTATCCTAGTGAAGTTCTAGCTCCTAACCTATAGCATTTCTTAAGTTGTTGACCCTTCATAGATAACCACAAAGATGGTAGGGAGTGTAGTATAGCTTTGCTGTGTAGTTTGTTAAAACTATACGTGTTTAATCTTCAGTCTGCATACACCCTGAGGTTTGTTCATTCAAATGAGGGCTAGCCACCTGCCAGGTGCTGATCTAGTTGTTAGAGCATTGTAGGTCCCTGCTTTCATGCAGGCAGAAACAAAGTTATGCCTGTCAGGTAGTAATAGCTACGACAGATGTGACAAGCGTGGTAGGTGAGCAGAGTGGGGGTGAGAGAAAGAATGTGTTTAGAATGGAGGGCAAGGGACTTGAGCAGAGCCCTTCCTGGCATAGAGAATAAGCCGAGGGGATAGCTGGGGAAGGAGGACTCCCCGCCCCCACCCCCACCCCCACACACACACCCGGACCCTGGAGGGGGTAGGGAATAGCAGGTATAAAGGCTCTGAGGTGGAGTGGACTCCTATTAGCATGAAAGACTCAGTGATGAGGCTGGTGTGGTTGGAGTTGATGGAGCAGGAGTTGATGGAGCCAGGGAGGGGGTTAGATCCTGCAGGGCCTTTCAGGCTGTGGTAGTGACCCCTGAGTTTTCTAGTGAAGGTCCTGGCATCTGGACTGTGCCTTTGGCAAGGCTCAAACAAGCCTCTGAGTACACAGAGTCTCCGTGTTCTTCAGCACCCTCCATTCAGCAACTTCTCACTGGGGCTGCAGTTATTCTGAGGCTTTCTTTGTGGGAAATAGCTTGACTCCAGGACTAGCCCATGGTTTCTTTTAGGCTTTGGCAGGTGCTTTACCCCTTCCTGTGGAGAATGGTGGGAGTGGAGTGCCTTTGCCATAACTATTGTGGTCCTCAGGTGGGCATCCTTTCCGTAACAGCCCTGCCTTACAGCAGGTTAGAGGTTCTCTTGCCCTCAGACAAGATCCCCAGTCCATTTCTTCTGCAGCACATTTCATGCTTTCTGTGGCTGGTGGTTGGCTGTATCTCCCTCTCTGACATGATCAGGATCCTGATCTGTATCAGGATGCTGTCCATCTGCCAGTGATCCTCAGGGCGTGGCCCAAACCTCTGCCAGGGAAATATGCTATATTGACATAGCTGATGTTCATGCCCTCATGCCTCCCTATTGAGTTTCTCAGCAGAGAGGCTTGGGAAAGGACCCAGGAGCCAGGGCTGCTGTAGTCAGGAATGTCAGAGCTTGGGATCTCTTGGCTTCCTCCTTGAGAGAGGGTCTGCTGTGGACTCCTTCCTGTAGGGTAAGGAGGTGGCACTAAAGACACCCTTTGCAGGGCTAATGTTCTTTCTCACATCAGGCCACTTGAGCCAGACTCCGAGTTATTTAGGGACTCTGCTAACCTCTGGTACTGAGGCTGAAAGTGGCAAATGGAAACAAGTCAAGAGCAGGGTCCATATGAACTAGTGTCCTGTCCCTGCCTGAGGCTTAGAATTTCTCCCTGATACCACCTCTACCAACATGGCCCATAGATACCTTATCAGGCTGGGCACTATAGCCTCCTCTTCTGTAGGTCTGCAATATCCTGTTCTCCCTTGATATATGTCCAAGTATCCCAGTGGACTTTAAGTCCAGAGCTATGACCCAAGTCTGTCTGTCATGCCTGGCACGTAGTAGGGAAATTCAACTCAAGGTATTCATGTTTGCATTTTCTTTTTTAAAGATTTTATTTATTCATGAGAGAGACGGGGCTGGGGGCAGAGACACAGGCAGAGGGAGAAGCATCGGGCTCCCTGTATGGAGCCTGCTTCTCCCTCTGCCTGTGTCTCTGCCTCTCTCTATATGTCTCTCATGAATAAATGAAGTCTTTTAAAAAGGGGAAAAAAATAAGTTGAGGATTCATGGGGATCCCTGGGTGGCTCAGCAGTTTGGCACCTGCCTTTGGCCTAGGGCAAGATCCTGGAGTCCTGGGATCGAGTCCCGCATTGGGTTCCCTGCGTGGATCCTGTTTCTCCCTCTGCCTGTCTCTGCCTCTCTCTCTCTCTCTCTCTCTCTCTCTCTCTCATGAATAAATAAAGACTTAAAAAAAAAAAAAAAATTCAGTGTGGCCTACCTGGGCCTCTGAGGGATGGGATGGTACCTCTGGTGCAGAAGGTAGTCTTTGAGGCCGGTGTGAACAGAAAGAACCCTCCCCTCCCCCTGCAGCCTGATTTCATGTTCTTAAGTTTGACATTTGGGTGGTAGGACCGCAGGTACCCTTAAACTCAAGATTTAGCCCTCCCACATGATGCAGAAGCCTGTCCTTCCCATATCTTTGTATTTCTTTCATGCTATTATGTAATACGCTCTATTGAGTTTTTTTTTTTTTTTTATTGAGGTGAAACTCTGTAATGTTAACTGTGTTTGAAATATCATGAATGGATAAATGCAGAGAAACAGAGTGGGGATTCCCAGGGGCAGGGATAGAACAGGAAGTAGTAGTCCCACATCAGGCTCCCTGCATGGAGCCTGCTTCTCCCTCTGCCTGTGTCTGTCTCTCTCATGAATAAATAAATAAAATCTTGGGCAGCTCAGGGCATGATCCTGGAGATCCGGGATCGAGTCCCATGTCAGGCTCCCTGCATGGAGCCTGCTTCTCCCTCTGCCTGCGTCTCTGCCTCTCTCTCGCTCTCTCTCTCTCTCTCTCTCTGTCTCTCGTGAAGAGAGAGAGAGAGAGCGAGAGAGAGATTGAGAGGCAGAGACGCAGGCAGAAGGAGAAGCAGGCTCCATGCAGGGAGCCCAATGCGGGACTCTATCCCGGGTGTCCAAGATCACGCCCCAGGCTGACGGCAGACGCTAAACCGCTGAGCCACCCGGGCTGCCCAAATAAATAAAATCTTAAATTTTAAAAAGGAAGTAGTATCTGTTTACTGGAGAGGTGGTTTTCTCTGGGGCAATGAAAACGTTCGGGAGCTAGATGGAGGTGATGGTTGGACAACTCTAAGTGGAATATGTCTGAGAAACCAGTGTTTCTGTTAGCAGTGTGCCGAGGGAAGATGTAGTGAGTTGTTCCCTTATGAGGTTCCGTGTCCTCTTGCTGATAAGACTTGCTGATCTCCTGGTGTCACCCTTGTAGACACCTAGGTCTGCAGACATCCAGGTCCTCTTGATGCATGGGTGGGAGAATCGGGTGGAACTCTTTGGGTGAGGACACTGCTGTTCTGGTGTTCTAGATCAGCAACTGAAAAGGTAAGTGTCTAGGACTTGCACCTGGTCCCATCTCCTTAAGTCTGAACTTAACTCTATATTTCTTCTACTTTCCTTCACTGGCTGGCTGGTAACCACTCTCTATTGCCTGCCTAGTGTGTACTGTAAGCGTGGTCACCTGTGCCCAATCGACACTGGCCTCATTGAGAAGAATGTTGAACTCTTCTTTTCCGGTTATGCAAAACCAATATATGATGATGACCCATCTCTTGAAGGTAAGTAGAACGTTCCAGGTTATGTTTGGGACAGAGATCTTAAAGCTTACCTACAAAGCAGTACCTAGCTGGAACTACTGCCTCTTAAAAGTTAGGACTTTAGACGGCTGTGGGCAGCTATTTTCATACTTTTGTTCAGGTGGCTCTGAGGAATGCCCCCTTTGGCTGACAGGAGATGTCAGCTAGGGGGCACTCAGTGACAGTGGCCCTTCTGGGGTTTGAAATGTGAGACCTAGCTCTTGTTCATGTCTTTTCAGGAAACTTTTTTTTCTTATCTTAGGTGGTGTTAATGGCAAAAATCTTGGCCCCATAAATGAATGGTGGATCACTGGCTTTGATGGAGGTGAAAAGGCGCTCATTGGCTTCAGCACTTGTAAGTATGTGGCCAGTTGTGGACTGTACTAGAATCTGAAGGGGGCCTTCATTCCTGTCTTCCATGGAGCTTGGTTGGGCTCTGGTGGGATGCCTCAGGCTCCCATGAACAGATTTGGCTAACTTGTGACTGTGTCAGGAACTATGTTATGTTCCATTAGGATGTCTTTTCTAGAGTTATAACTGGCTTTGGACCTGACTTTCCAATTAGAAGAGCAGGTCCTATTCTTATAGTTCAAACCGAGACTAAATTCCAAAAATAAAAGATGAGCCAAAATAAGATCACTTGGCCAGTGTCCTATTCTCTAGCCATCCTTTCTTTTTAAGATTTTATTTATGGGGGCCTGGGTAGCTCAGTGGTTGAGCATCTGCCTTTGGCTCAGGTCATGATCCTGGAGTCCTGGGATTGAGTCCCGTATCGGGTTCCTTGCATGGAGCCTGCTTTTCCCTCTACCTATGTCTCTGCCCCTCTCTCTAGGTGTCTCTCATGAGTAAATTACTTTAAAAAATCTCAAAGATTTTAAAAAACTTACCTCTATACCCAGCATGGGGTTTGAACTCCTAACCCTGAGATTGAGATGTATGCTCCAATGAGTGAGCCAGCCAGCACCCCTGTTGTCTTCTCTAGCTGTTTTAGGCCACTTCTGATGAGTTAACTCTGAATGTACTTTGCATTTTGTTGACTTTTGCATATGGAATGACTTAGACGGTTGTTTAGACTATTGTCTTCATAGACTCCTCCCTGCCTTTTGGCCATTCTCAGCTGCCATTGGATTCAAACCACTTATTTTATTTTGAAATATCTGTTTACTTCAGCTTTTGCCGAATACATTCTGATGGATCCCAACCCAGAGTATGCACCGCTGTTTAGTGTGATGCAGGAGAAGATCTACATAAGTAAGATTGTGGTTGAGTTCCTGCAGAGCAACCCAGACTCAACCTATGAAGACTTGATCAATAAAATTGAGGTGAGAGGTTCAGTGTCTCTGTAAACTAGCATCCATGTCTATTTAAATGCACTGTAGATATTGTTAGAAAATTCACATGTAAAATGAGAAACCATTTCTCAGTTTGATTAGAACAGTTTTACTGAAGCCTAAGAGAAACTTCTGATGTTTTTCTTAAAGACCACCGTTCCTCCTTCTGTGCTCAACCTGAATCGATTTACAGAGGATTCTCTCCTTCGACATGCCCAGTTTGTGGTAGAACAAGTAGAGAGTTATGATGAGGCTGGGGACAGTGATGAGCAGCCCATTTTTCTGACACCCTGCATGAGAGACCTGATCAAGTTGGCTGGGGTCACCCTAGGAAAAAGGTAAGGATGCAGCAGGAATAAAACTGAAGACATGAGACCAGAGAAGGTAGAGTGTCCTGGCCACTCTTTCCCAGCCTGCTAACATGATGGAAACCTCTGTC